>NC_053450.1:53561619-53861619 GCF_015227805.2 Hirundo rustica | reverse complement strand
TGACACTGATGCACTCACCTCCTTCAGCTGTCTGTCTCATCCTGCTTTCCAAGGTTGCTGAAACTCTGGAAATTAGGTGAGAGTTATCCTTACCACTTTTTCTGAGACAAAGAAATACTGTCATCACATAATTTGTGATGTTCCCCAGAGAAAACCCTAGGACAAAGACCATGCATGTGGCAGAGTTTCACAAATAACACACCCCACCTCTCATTTGTCATTGCTGCTGGCATACTGTTCCTCATATGGCATTTACCCACCAGAATATATTTCAAATCTAGAAATTAGATTGTGCATTTATAACTTCTGACAGGAATATCTATAAGGTATTACCAATGTGTTGAAAAGCAATGGGAAATCTGGACTGTTCTGATTATGACATACATGTTCATGTAACCACTTCTTAGGGAATGCAGATATAAGTTTGGGGCAGTCATATCTCTTAATCCCCTCCCCACGTCATTTTCAGGAATCTAGTCACCCAATTCAATTAAATGTTCTTTCTTAAGTAAGAAAAACAAAAGGGAAAACTGAGGTGGTCTTTCTTGAACATAAAACAAACAAAAACTCCCAAACATCTTTGGTTTTGCTCTGCAACTCACCTGTCCTGCTCAGTGCTTCAGAGGGGGCTGGTATGAAGAAAGCAGCCATCTTGGACAATTAGAATGAATTTCAAGTGACTAGAGCTTCCAAAATTAGTGTAAGAGAATGGGAGCTAGAAGTTACCTGAGATATTGAAGTGACCCTGTGAGATATTTCTTGATTAATAGAATCTTAATAACATACTGTGTTTCTTTATCTCTTTATAACATTTTTCCCTTACTGCAAATCTGTGTTAGAAAGTATGCCACTAAAGAACTTGAAGAGATCTGCCTTAGGAGTGGTACCATAAGATTTTTAAATGGAAATTTTAAAAATTTTAAAAGGAAAATATCTTTCAGTGATGTCTCTTTGCACAAAGTGAGAGAGTAGGAGAAAAAAAATAACTAAACACATATAAAATTTAAAAGATCCAGAGGGTTTCTGGATACTGGACGCGATCTGCACATGGGCACTTTTCTCCCTGGGTTGTTAATTCCAGTAAGTGGTCATGTCATGACTTGAACTGCTGGAACTGTTCCACTGGCTAAAATAAGATGTTAAAGACCTTGACAGCATTCCAATTGGAAAACGTGTGTTATGGATCCTTCTTTCAGTATATTACATTCAGTTTTTCTTTTCTTTGAGAAAACAACAAATTGGCTTAGCAGTTACAGCCCATTTGTATGCCACAAGGATATGAATTAGAGGTTTGAAATGTCTGGACCAAAGGAAACATAGCATACATTCAAAAGCTCTATTATACTTGTCATGCAAAACAGAATTTTAAGACTCCTTACTTTAGCAGATTAATTTCAAAGACATTTTTATAAGAGACATTATCAAATTAAAAAAGGAAAGATAAATTTTACATGCACTACTAATTTGTTTTTGTTAGGAAATCATACTGCCTGAAAAATTAACAATTTCTTCATGGCTCCTTGCCACCTACAGGCAAAATCTATTTTCCTCCTTGCTTTTTGATTTACTTTGAAGGTAAAAAGAGCGATGCATTGATTATTGCAGTCCTGCCTTGCCAAGTAAGTGCAGCAATGCAAATTTTTGCTGTAGCGTTCCATGGCCCTTACGAGATCCATTGCCGTTCCACAGTGACACAAGTGTGAACACCTTGTCCTCTATAACATACCAAAGGACATCTCAGCAGGCAAAATGAGCCGCTCACTCATGGAACTCTGCCATCAAAACAGTGACTCAGAGAATGTGGCTCCTACAGGGCTGCTCATTATCTCAACAGGACAAGCTTCTCCGGGAAATTGTATGAAATTTGATATATTAACGTCAACCTAAAACCAGGCAAAGATATCACAAATCCTGCACAGACCTACCTCTGCTATCGCTGGAAAGACAGAACTAATTATTGTAATATATGTTAAAGGCTCACCGCCACATGGTAAATTTTAGTATCTATGAAGTTGGTAACAGTAAAATATTTTAAATCACTATTACAGTGAGTAGTACAAGAAAATACTTTCATGTTATTGGCACTTCAGGTTGTCTAATGCAGAAGCATAAATTACAAACATGGATTACAATCTGAAGACTCTTATTTTGAACTATTGGGGGGGGGAAGCAAAAACAATTCAGCAATTGTTGCACCCATGAAAATAATCATAATTGCTTTGTTCTGATGCTGGGAAACCCAAAGGAAAACTGGAACATAAAACTGAGAATAAAAATTTATAATAGGAACATTTACTGTTACTCCTCAGGAGAAAGTCTTCTTCTGCTAAAACAGCATTTTCTTACCAGAACACCTCCTAGCAAACATCAGTGATCTAGTGTATCACAATCTTTCCAGCTGTAATTCAGAAAACGACCTTAATTTTGTAATTTGGAAGGTAAGCTTGAATATAGATGAAGATACATATAATCAAGCATGGAAACCACTAAAATACAGAATCTCTGCTGGAAACAAGTTACAAGATCATGATACTACGGCTTCACAATTCTAAGAGAACTTCAGTGAAAGACTCGCTGGGCAGCATAAAGAACTGCTCCAGAACTGTTTCCAGAACTGCTCCTTAACCATTATGCTACCATGTAAAGTAATGCTTTGAAATAATAGCTGTGAGATTAGAAATGGTCTAAGCAAGGAACAGGCAATTTTATAGTCTAATGAACCCATGACCTTCAAACAAAGTTTCAATGTGAAAACTCTGTGTCAGCTAAAGACAGTTACTATAGATGCCATTTCTAGCAAAAATTGACCTCCTGACCAGGGCCACGGAATGACACTGAGCCACACTCACTGAATTAGACTTTCTCACTTGCAAATGACAATTTCAATAAATGTCACTGTAGCTAGGGATGAAAAGAAAAGAGAGACAGAAAGTCAAGTAACGTACACAAACCATCCCCAGCAAGCAGGATCCCCTCTACAAGCGATAAAAATAATAACCCGGAGTCATCTTTCTCTTGGCAACTGGCTCTTTTCTTTTTCCCGTAGCTGTACCCAACACCCCCTGCATTGACTCACAGGCATTAGGCTTTGTGGCTGACTGCACATCCCAGCTTAGGTTGCTGGAAGGGCTGTTTCACAAAGCCACAGCAGAGCCTAAAGTTGTTCTATCCCTCAGACATCCTGGCTGGCTGTCTTTTCTGCCAGCTGGTGTGTCCATTCAGTCGTGACAGCACTTCTGCCAGTTACCCCTTTCTTTTCATACTCTACAATTATTTCAGCTTCACCATGGGAGTCCAGAGCTGTACAGACTGGCACAAATCTCTAGACTGTGAAAGACTTCCTTAATAGTTCTCAGTATTTCCTTTCTTCCTTGGCCATGAATTTATTCCACATAGAACTCCAGGAAACAGTTTGGGCAACCATATAGTCTGGGCACAGCTGTATTGTCCTTTTCCATAATCCTATCACCTTTACTACAGAGCTATTTTTTGTCAGACACTTGACACTGGGATCCCACTGTTGTGGATTTCTGACAGATGTGAAAGATCTCCTTAGCTGAAAGCAAACCTGTTTGAGGCCCTTGCGCTCCTGCTTTTGTTGCTGCTACAAGGATTTGCATTTTGCTACATACATTTTGAAGGGTTTGCTATGGGACGGTTGGCTGTTTTCTTCCTTTTTTTCCCCCCTTTCTTGTTGAAACAATTTTGGGCAGGGGAAGGAAAGCAATAAAATAGTCGAGGAAAGGTATTTGCACCAACATTCCCTTTCAGTAAAGGGAATTTTAATGTTCACTTGAGCAAGGAATACAGCATCCAAAAGTCTGAAATACAAAGAGTGCATTGTAAATACACACAAAAAATGAAAACTGTTTTATCCTGACCACTGGACCTTTTCATTCAGCTTCTCCTACTCCCTACCAGATGCCAGAAGAGTGGCCAGCCCTTCTGGGTTTCCAGATTTCTGAGTAAGTCCTATCCAGTTCATTGGGGAATGGAAGATCCTCTTCGCCTTTAGGCCTTGGGCTATAGGACTTAAATCAGGAATTATATGCTCTCCTCCTTTCACATTGTGGCAAGCTTAAGCACATTACAGCTCTGTTCCTTAACAGTTAAAATTGATGTGGAGTGTATTTGTGAATAAAACCACCTCAGGGAAGAATTTGTTCTTCATCTACCAATATCTAAAATGGTTCTCAGAAAAGCAGCACAAACCAGATCATTTCCAATAAATGGCGCTTAAGTAGTTCCAGTGAATGACCCAAAAAAGTACACACAGAGGAACAAACACTTAGTCTGTTCCAGACTGGTACTAAAATAATTGTGCAGCAAGGTCACTGGACAAAAAACATTTAAAATTAACTCAATTGGTCTTCATGGCCACTAAAGTCAATTTTGAAATCAAAACTGCTGTGGATACCAACTACTTTGGGGTGACTGTTTTGTCTGCACAACAATGGGCTTCTCAAATCATCAGAGATTCTAATTAAAAAGCATTGCTTGCTTGTGTTTATACTAAGACAGAAAACACTACAATATACTAGACTTCCCAGCAACTGTTATCCCTCTTTGCATGTCTCACGGACTCTCAAGGGCTGAAGATTTTATGTAGTAGCTCATCTGGGTTTGACTGCACAGCTAATACAGAATGGGAATATACTATTTGCAACAGAATAAAGTTTTCGAATGAGTGTACTTGGTTTATGTTGTATATACTGTCTCCTTCACAGACCATCAGAAATGTAGTCTTAGCCTATCCTGGGCTCGGATCCTAAAAGATGGACAACTGGTGCATTTTCAGCATATTTGCAGTGAAAAAAAAAAACAACAAAGCAACCCAAAAATGGACAATACCAATTTCTTAAGAAATCCCTGGTTTACAAGTTTTTGCTTTTCTAAGCCTGCTCTAAATCACAATTAATAAACATTTTTAGCTTTCCATGCGATGTCTCTGGGCACCGATCTATGTTAGAGATTCTAAACATAGCTGCTACCATAAAACTCCCTTTCCTAACAGCACAACTACATTGCTGTCTCAGTATGAACTACATCCCCAAATATCACAAGCACAAGTGAAAAGCACATCACGTCATAAATGCTATAAATACAGATCAGTCAGCATGCTTATATACAGAGAAAAGCCTACCAAAGACTAAAATCAGGGAGGAAGGTGTCTGTTTTCTTTATTAAAATATGTTATTTGGCAGACAGCTTCTATGTACCTCTTTACTTTCTTACACCCAGCTTGTGCAATGTAAGTTTTCTGAGGTAAAGAACAGTTTTATTCATTGAATTAAAATAAATCTACTTCAAATAAAGACTAATCATTACCTTGAGGACGGGCACTTGGATTATTTTCTGTACTCTTAAATCTTAAACACAATTCACAAATGTTTTCTTATTTTCTTGTTTCATAACTGATCATGCATATATCACTGATTAACTAGACAGCACCTGCAGAACTGACCCGTGCCTCAGTTGTGCAGGCAGAAAAATGCAAGAAAGGCGTTCCCTATATTTATTTCAAAGCTTGAGCCCACAGTTCAAGAAAATCTTGTGCAACATTTCCTTGTGTTACTCGGAAAAACTTGTTATGAACTTACTGATCCATAATGTCCCATCTGCTGTGTTTCAAAGGCATCACATAAGTGATGGTCCAGGACACCAGCTTTTCTTCCAGGACCTGGGGGAGCACGTGAGCCAGTGGACTTGGAGCATTGTGAGGCAGAAAGGAAATGCAGCAGCATTCAGTGACAGGTATTCAAAAATACTAGTTGTTATTATTGTTGTGCTTAAACATCAGGTGAGGCTCACAGGAAGCAGGGGGCTGCACACAGGGCTGCAGTGACAGTACACAGGGGTGGCACAGCTACACTCAGCATTGTGATGTTGGTTATCACAGGGGCTGTAGATCACAGAATCATATGATCTGGAAGGGATCTTAAAGATCCTCTAGTTTCAACTCCACTGCATTGGGCAGGGACACATTCCACTAGACCAGGTTGCTCAAAGCTCCATCCAAGATGGCTGTGAACACTTCCAGGGACAGGGCATCCACAACTTTCTCAGCACAACCTGTTCCAGTGCCTCATTACCCTCTGAGCAAAGAACTTCCTCCCAATACCCAATTTAAACCTACTCTCAATTTAAGGCCATTCAGCTTTGTCCTATCACTTCATGCCCTTTTAAAGAGCGTCTATCCATCTTTCTTGTAGGCTTCTTCCAGGTACTGAAAGGTCACAAATAGGTCACCCCTGACTCTTCTCTGTTTCAGGCGGAACAATCCAAATTCTCTCAGCCTTTCCTCATAAGAGATTCATCTGATCAACTTGTTGGCCCTTCTCTGGACTTGCTCCAACAGCTCAATGTCCTTCCTGTCCTGGGGACTCTACCCGGATGTATCACTCCAGGTGAGGTCTCACAAGAGCAGAGCAGAGGGGCAGAATCCCAGGATGTGGTTGGCTTTCTAAGCTGCAAGCTCACACTGGGCTCTCACCCACCAGCACCTCCAATTGCTTCTTGGCAGGGCTGGTCTCCATCTGTTCAGACCCCAGCTATACTGCTGCTGGGGTTTCACCTCACCACTGCGTTCTGTTAAACCTCTTGAGGCTCCCATAGGTCCACTTCTCGAGCTTGTCCAGGTCCATGGCACCCCTCTGGATGGCATCCTGTCCTTCAGATGTCAGTCACACCACAGCTGACACGCCCAGCCCCTGCCCGAGCCTACGTGCCTGGTGTCGGGCGCTCTGAGGGGCCCCGGGCAGCGGGGGCCGGTGGTGGCCGACCAGGGAAGCCGAGGGGAGCTGCGGCGCGCTTCAGGGCGGAGGCCCCGCGGGCGTGGGAGACAGCAGATAGAAACGTTTCCAGGGAAACCTCCCAGCCCGTGAGGGGCCGTGTTGAGGGTGGGGGAGAGACTGCGGCAGGGAAAAGGTGTGCCAGGAGGTAAGGTCGAGGACAGCAACCCGCGGGAGAGCAGGCGGCGGGGGACTGAGGGCAGGATTGTCACCAGGGCGCGGGGACGCACAGTAACCTCTCACAAAATGGGGAATGATTGGAAAAGAGCTCGTCTGATCCAGCCTCATTGCCCAAGCAGGGTCATCCTAGAACATAGCACAGATGTGAATATCTCCAGTGAGGGAGACTCCGCAACCTCTCTGGGCAATCTGTTCCACAGCGCGGGCGCCCGCACTATAAAGGAGTTCTTCCTCATATCCAGGTGGAACTTTGCGCATCAGTTTCTGCCGTGGCCTCTCGTCCTATAGCTTCGCACCACCGAGAAGAGCCCGGTTCCATCCTCTTAGCACTCTCCCTGCAGACACTTAAACACACTGATGGTACATGGTTCCCCTTTGTGGCACTAATTCACGTATTTTACCCAGCGACCTGCGCTGAGCGGCGAGGCGTCTCCCGCCTGCCCGGGGGCCACAGGCCCGTGCTCCCCAGCAGCCCGCGCAGCGCAGCCCTCTCTGACCCGGCCCCACCCTTGGCTTTGCGCGGCGTCTGCCGGAGCCGTCCCCTAAGGGACTTTCTCTCCCAGTGAGGCAATCGCTGCGGGACGCGGCGTTTCTGCTTTCGGGACGGCGAGCCCCGCCGTGATTTGTCTGTCTGACACGTCCGTGTCTCCGCACTTCTGCTTTTCGGAACCAGCGGCTGCCGGCGGGGTACATCGCTGGGGGTGCGACGCTGAGCCGGGCTGGGGACTCGCCGGCGGCTGGGAGGAGCTCATGCAGCCGTCGGGGGCTGTGTCTGCTCAATGGCATCGGCACAGCGATGCAGCAGTACAGGCTGAGGGCGGAGTGGCTGCAGAGTGGCCGATGGAAAAGGCAGTGGTCTACAGCGACTGAACGTGCGCCAGCAGAGTGTGGAGGTGGCCAAGAAGGCAAATGGCATTCTGGCTTGTATCAGCAGTAGTGTGGCCAGCAGGACCAGGATAGTGATTGTCCCCCTGCACGCACTTTGGTGCGAGGCTGAACCTTGAAGTTCTGGGCCCCTCTGTTCAGAAGGACACTGAGGTTCTGTAGCGTCTCCCGAACAGGGCAGTGAAGCTGGTCAAGGGTCTGGAGCACGTGTCCTGTGAGGAGCAGCTGCGGGAGCTGAGGGTGTTTAGCCTGGAGAAAAGGCGACTCAGGGGTGACCTTAGCGCCCTCTACAACTGCCTGAAAGACGGTTTTGGCCGGGGGCGGGGGGTGGGTCTGATGTGGGTTTATTCTCCCGGGCAAGCAGCGACAAGGACGAGACGACACAGCCTCAGGCTGCGCCAGGGAGGTTCAGGTTGGACATTAGGAAGAAATTCTCCACGGAAAGGGCGATTAAATACTGGGACGAACTACTCAGGGAGGCGATGGAGTGTTTCAAAAAAGATATGGCACTTACTGCCACGGTCTAGTTGACGTGGCGATGTTCGGCCACAGGTTGGACTCGATGATCTCGGAGATCTTTTCCAACAGAACGGAGTCCGTGATTTTTTTGTGACAACAAACGCTCGGTGGCCGTTTGGCGGCCGAAACTCCCGACCCTGCCGAGCCCCCGCGACACCTGAGCGCGACGCCGCCCCTCCGCCGGGCCGGTGACGTCACCCCAGGTGCTTCCCGCCTCCTCCTCCTCCCTAGGAGGCGTGTCTCCACGGCCCCGGTGGGCGGGGCGGGGGCTGCGCATGCGCCCGGCGCCGGCTGCGGGACACCCGGTCGCGAGCGTATGTGCGCGCCCGCCGCTCCCGTGAGGCGGGGGGCTGTGCGCGAGCGGTTGCGAGCTCGCCGCTCGGCCTCCTGCGGACAGGCTCGCGCGCCCCGGCGGCCGCTGGGGCCTCCGCCATCATGTCCGCCGCCATCGAGCAGGAGTTCCAGGAGATCGACGCTACGAACGACTGGCAGGCGCGTTATCTGGTGAGCCGAGCGGCGTGGTCGGCTCCAGCCGGAGAGCAACGGGGAGGAAGGGCGGGGCGAGAGACACCCGCGGGCCGGCAGCGCCCGTGCCCGGCGTGCGGCTCCGCCGCCGCCTCGGCAGCGGGGAGAGCGGAAGTCGCTGGGCCAACACGACTCTCGCCCTCAGGTGCGAGCGGCGGAGCCGTGGGCCAGCGCTGCGCCTGCGCGCGCTGGGCGGACCCGCGAGCGGGGCGGTGGCGCGCAGGCGCGAGGCGGGGCGCGTGCGCGGACTCGGCGGCGGCTCCGGGTCCGCGCTGCCCCCGGGGCTCAGCCGAGCGGGGCCCGGCCCGAGCCGGGGCGGCCGCTGTGGGATTCCCGCGCCTTGCGGGCGGTGTGGGGGGCTGTGCCCGATAGTACGGATTTGACCAAGGCTTGATTTCCTCCCGCCCCTTCGCCCCGCGGGTTTGTGAGGCTTCTCAGGCACCCGTGTTCCCTCCTCAGCGCCCGTTCCCGCTGCCTTGGCCAGCTCGGTGTCTGCTGCGAGGGCCCTGCGCGAGTGCCACTTAATAAAATACAGTATTGGCAATTTTTTTTTTAAACGAGATTAAGACCTTCCAGGGAGAGTCCCATAAAACTGACATTATGTATCAGCTGGTATCACTAGAGCAGTTGTTTAAGCCCGCAGTATTTTATAGCACTGTGTCTCAAATGAGGAAAGAGAACCAAACCCCCAAGTTTTCGTTACTGACTTCAAGTTATGCTTTTTCTCCGTTAAACTAGCAATTTATTTGATTTATATGTGATTCAAAAACGGTGTCTCTACTGCAGTATTTCAGATGTTGCACTTTTGGATATATCTGTATTACAAAAAAGTAGCATCTAGCACCAGGCCTGCTAGAGTTCAGGAAAGGTTCGGACAATGCCTTCAGGCAGGTGGTGTGGTTTTTTGGGTTATTCTGCGCAGTCTCAGGAGTTGGGCTTGATCTTTGTGAGTCCCTTCTAGGTCAGGACATGCTGTGATTCTGCGTGATGGCTGGATATTATGTAGAAAAACTGATTTTAGAATTAGTCATTAGTCATTCCTTAAGTTTGGTTATTTTTAGCAAGCCTACCCTCCCACGCCATCACTATAGAAGTGTTTCTAGCTATTTCAATGCTTCTTTACCAAAGTATAGGTCTTCTTCTGTGCACTGAGGGTGCAGGTGCTTGAAGAAACAAAATATGTTGTATCCTGTTACTGAGTAATACTGAATTTACTTTTCACGGGAACTTGGGTGTGAATGCCTGCCCGATCCATTAGTTCCATGTGCAAGCTCCCAAAGCTTGTCAGCCGTGTCAACAAGAGAAGTTCCAGTGTGCCCTATCAAAATAAAAAATCTAATAGATCAAGAGATTTTTATACAGATAGGTGGAGTATTGGTCCTTGGCAGTTGCTGCTCCACATTGTGATTGATGTTCTTTGCAGATTGGCAGTACATTTTAAAGAAAGGTCACGTAACCAATGCTAAGAATTGGAGCTTTCTTTTGTATGTTATATTTCCGCTGCTTCCCTTTCTGGCTGTGTTCATTGTCTGGGAATAGACTAGACTATTTAGGAAGTTTGAAGACAAAGATAGTGGGAACATTGAGAAGACCAAAGAATGCTCAGTTGTAATAGGAAGTTTAAATGCCCTTTGGGACATTATGATCAAATGTAGCAACATAATCTAAAAACAGAAGGAGAATTCATAGTAAAATATTGTTAATTCTGTGCTGTGCAACATTTCTGGTGAGACGTCATCAATACAGAGATATAAAGACAGAGTAGAATACATCAATGCCACTTTCAGTTTTCTGCATAAGGTAACTCTGTATATCTTAGTGAAGTTGTAGAAAAGGTGCACTCAGGGAAGAAATCAATAAAGCAGAACATTCAGAACATGTGAACAGTAGGGTGCTTAAAATAGTGTGTGAATCTGAATACCTCACAGATTATTAGAAGGTTTGCTTTAATGCGTGGGGGGAACAGGCTTTGATTCACTTTGATATTTGTGACTCAAGAATTCTTCATATTGATTCATGTTTAACTGCTGCTATATGGGATGAGCCATCAAACCGCTAAGAATAATCTTATGGCTCTTAATAGTACCCATAAAATCATTTACTGGTTTACTTACCTTTGTGGGGTTTTACACTGCCAGTTGCTTTAAAGGAGCCAGCAGAATTCTGCTGTTGCATCTGAGTCCCTTATTGCTTTGGGAGATAATGTGCAGCTCTGAGGTAAACGGTAAGCGTAATAAATATCTGGAATTAGGGGGGTTTTTTGCCCTTTGATCCTGATGCATCAGTTGCTTATCAAATGGTGCTTACATTTGGTACTTTTAGCCAAATGTAGGAAGATCTAAATAATAGCAGTTTGGCCATGAATGAGATGCGGCTTCTGAGTGAAAATGACACTAGGGCAGTAGAAGTTGGTTTTAAAAACGTTAGTTATTAATAATGTTGATTAATGGCATGTGTATAACACTAATCTTAATCAGATTGCTGGCTATAAGTCAATTATTTATTTTGTCTTTTTAAGGAAATCCGACAGAAATCCAGTGACTACCCTCACAGAGTTGCAAAATATCCAGAAAACAGAAATAGAAACAGATATAGAGATGTTAGTCCATGTGAGTATCTTCTCTGCAATCATTGCAGTAAACTTACTAGACCTTCTCTCGCTCTGTTGATGCTGGAGGTGATAAATCATGGTCATTGCAAATTTTGCATTTTGTTTATTTCTGTAGGCATGTATTCTGTGAAAAATGTAGGATTTTTGGTAACACATACACAAACGTGTATAACAGGAGGGAGAACAGTATGTGTGTTAAACTCATTGTGCTGAATGATGAATGAGAGATGGTTGCAAAAGGTGTTAGTGTATAGATAAAGTTTTGTGAGCTGCAGAGTAATGTTTTAGAGATATTTTTCTCATAGGGGAATTGCTTGTTTAATAGTGCTTTATCTGTTGTAAAAGAGGTTAAGTTAATACACCTTGACTAACAAAAATGTTTTCTTTTTGGACTGAGTGATTCTGTGCATTTTTAAGGTGTTGTGGATAAGTGCCCCTCAATTTCTACTGTTGCTTTAAAAATGCTTGGGATTTTGTTAGTTTTGCTGTATTGTAAATAAGGTATGGAGTGCTTTGTGCTTCCTCTAATAGCCATGAAATGGTCTTTTTGACATAATGATCTTATGTCTTACATGAAAAAACCTTTTTTTTAGACCAGCTTCTATGCTATAGAGATGTTGTGGGCTTCTTTTCATCAGCATTTTACCTCAGAAATTGTGAGCCAAAATTATTGCAAAAAGATATGTAAGCTACAGGTAGGGGAAAAAAATTATACCGCTTTCAATTTTTTTTGCAGTATATTAAAGTTGGGACAGATAACACATTTATATGTTCCTTGTGAAGTTTCCTAGAATACTGAAGGGTCCTAAAAACCACCTTGTTGCTGGATCTAGAGTTTCTGAAGGGTTGCTGTTTTATTGGGGTTTTTCGTTTGAGAGCCTGGTCTGAGCACCTGTTGTAAATTTGGAGAAGTGCTGAGCTCCTTGTTTCCAGTTGAAAGTTGTGGTGACAGCATGTGCACAGCACTTCTCAAAATGGCACGGGAAGGGTCTGGGATTGAGTCACATGGGTCAGGTGCAGTGCTGCTCCTTAGCCTGCTGCCAGAACGTTCCAGTGGCACAGTGAATTCGTACCAGATGGGTCCAGTCTGGCATGGACTGAGCCTCTGTGCTGCACACTGATGACACTGGACATAGGAGTTCAGTGCACGGCCTCCTTGCTGCGCCTGCACGGCATTCAACCGGAGGAGTGTCCAGCGCTGAGGAAGATACCTCGGATGAGGCACAGCTCCCTGACTTTCACCCTAGGGTCAGGAAACCGAGCCAGGCCTCTGGACATATGGGTCTGTGCAGCAGCACTTCAGTGTCCCAGCTTTGCTGTCCTGTTGCAGCACAGCATTAGCATTTTACTGGTGCTGAAAGAGATGCTTTATTCACTTTCTGTTTCATACCTAAGTTGTGATGCGGAGTTGTAAGACGAGAAAGTCTCAGGTTCTAGTCCCAGGTCTAACATCCTATACAGTTTCCATGTCGGAAGCAGTATCTGTGCATTTGTCTACCATTTCTCCCATACATGAATGTAAATTATGCAAAGAGAGTGAAAATTTACTTTCAAACTGTTTGCACTTTTTTCTTTCTTAAAAATAGTGTTTCTAAAATAAATAAAAATATATGATATTATTTAAGTAGTATGTAATAATGCCTCCAGTAATACCTTACAGATGTGACTTGTATTCATCTCCTGCAGTTATTTGGAGCTCAATATTTTCCTTAATCATGGCATGCCTTTTACAGTAGTAAAGAACATCAAATGCCTTTGCCTTAGTCATGGCAAAGCCTGCTTCTGAAATGCATGTTTAGCCAGTAGAAAAAAAAAAAATAAATTATTGTATTCATTCCTGGATCCAGTGCAAAAGCAGAGAGATAGATAAAATCTAGTATTGAAGCAGTGGTTGGGCTCAGAAAAAGGCTAGAGCTATTACACTGATGTAAATTACTGCATGATGGATGAACTGAATAAGATGGTGACGTTTATGAAGAATGTGTCTGTTTTTAGCTTTTATGAAAGAAAGATGTTTTGAATTGGTCCACCTAGACAGCTTGCAGAACTGGGCACTAGAAACAAAGCTGTATCAGGAGAACAGAGCAAAACACTGTGTTTGAACTAGCTACTTCTTCCTGAATTTTGCTTCTGTGTTTTCAAATATGACTCATAATTGCTTCAGTAAGAACCATGAGAGTCAGGAGTAGAAAGATACCTGGAAGGGAGTGTATGATAAATAAGATTTCAAGGTAGCAGTGCCTAAATTTCAAAGCAGCTGGGATAAGAGCTGCATGGTTTGGTCACTGTAGTGGGCACATCTAATTGTGGTGCATGTATGCAAGGACCCGGTGTTGCAGAAATGCGAGACAACTCAGTCACACACAATCTTGACCTCTTAGTCCTTCACTTGGCAGATTTTGCTGCTTTTTAACAGTGTTTGGATGAATAATGTGTGATACTAATATTCTCAAATAGTGAAAGGCCTTCAGAATGAGCTGTTGGACTTTTAAGATCTAGCTACTTAATCATACTGTAAGACATAATTTAAAGAAAGAGTTTTATTTCTCCTAAAGTAATGAGAAAATAGTTTAACTGTGGTAGCCACCAAGCCAGTATACAATCTGAGGTGGTGTGTCTGCAGGAGGAAATGCAAAGATTGTTCAGTTTTACAGAAAATCTGTCAATTATAAGTCCAGTAAAAATTACTTTGGGTTGGTTTGCCCCATTTCAACTGTGATACCTGGGACAAGTACACTGAAACAAACTTGCGTCTGTTACCTACATTTCTAGGTAAAAATTGATTTCAGTTTGCTGGGAAAAGCTAATCATCTCTGCCCATTACAGTTGAGTTTCACGGTGTTTCCTGTTTCATAAGTATTTTTGTTAGTTGGCTAAAGATCTGTAGCATATATGAGTTTGGTTTGGTAAAAGCCCTCAAGAATTACTGCCTAGCTGAAAAAATATAGCAGTCTAATAGTTTGGTATTAGTCTATAATAGGCAGAGGAGTATTTTGGCTTCATAGTATTGAAACAGGAAGTTAATCTGAAATAGGTTTGGTTTGACAGCCAGTCATTTCCGGACAGATGAAACCATTTCTCGGAAAATGTTGTTAACAGAGGAAAGTAACTTGTGAGGTTGTTATTCTTTATTAATAATTTTAATGAAACACCAAAGATTTCTGTAATTAACTTTCCTTCTAAGTCTTATCCTTAGTTGTTACCAGAGGATTGTTACCAGTCTCAGATTGACTGTAAACACCTTTAGAGCTGAGTTCCCAGATTTACAGGCAAGAAGGAAATCCCCTCAGCAAGTTTGTGGAAGGATTTTTTATTTTATTTTCCTTTTGCTTTTGAAAGGTATATGGGGATTTATGCAGTTTTCTCTTCAGCCTTCCTTTGTTATATGGTGTGTGGCTCAAGAACCTGGTCATCTGAGCATTTTTGCTGATAGATCATGTTGCTTTTGGAAGATCTTGCAAGGCAGTGATTTCTCATATTTTCTTCCTGTGCCCTTGAGTAGATTTTGTGTCAGATGTTTCAACCATAGGCTTACAGTTGGCATATAGTACAGGAGAGGAAATGAAGAGTATTTTGCCTTACAGGGAACAGTTGGAGCTGATTTGAACGGTTTTACACAGGGTGCTGATTAATTATCATAGCAGGAATGTTCCCTTTCTGTTCTGTGTTTCAAGTGTATGTGCTGAGAACAGGGAGATGTTCAGCCCAAAATAAGCCTGCTGCATTTCTTGTCCATATTAGAAGCTGACATTTTGTTACATTACCTAATGGTTCTCTAAAACCATCTGTCTTACCACATAAAACAATGTAAAATAAATTCTACCTGCTGTTGAGTTTGGAGATACTTCTTCCTTTGAAGTTGGGGAAGAGGGAAATTTTATAGCCCATGCTGATTTAACTTTATTGTGCCTTAAGATTTTTTTTCTGTAGTCCTGCTTATAAATATAAGGATGCTGTGCAGCAGTGACACGTATGCTTCAGTGTGAATACATTTTAGTGGTGAGCTACGCCATGACTGATGTGATGGCATTCATTGTGTACAACCAGCCACAGGGTGGTTAGGAAGGGTAATTTTGACTTTCCTTTGCCGTAGGCTACCTCTCAAACTTGAGACTGTAAGTCTAGTGACAGAATATTGCAATTTGAATAATTTAGCAGCTCAGATAGACTAGATTTAGATTAGAGAAATGGAGGGGATTTGTTGGTAGGCGGGAAAGGTCAGGCAGGGTGACTGGGATGGCTTGCGGCTGCATGTTTTATTTATGACTTTCTTTAATCCACTAAGTAGCATTTCTCCTTCCTCTGTTGTTAATAGCTCTATATTTGGGGGACCAGAGATATCTCTTGGATAAAAGATAATTTTGAACTTAAACAGTGTTCTAGAAACAGTTGTTTCATAATGAAAACCTTTCATTAACCAACTGCAAGGACAGCATGATATAAAATGCCAAACATTTTGTATCTTGGTTTTAACTAGATCTGTCATTTTCTGTCAGGGGGTGAGCAGATTGATGAGCATTGTGAAGTCTTGGCATTATATGGGAAGTATTGTCAGTGGGACAGGGTTTCACTGGAAATGGGTAATCAGAGTTTGCTTATCTCTGACAAGGTCGTTCTGGGAGTGTTTTTCCTCAGGAGCCAGAATGAGAATAATTTTTAAGGTTTCCACTTCCTTTTCAGGCTGCATAGTTTGTTGAAATAGGGGAATTAGCGCTTCAGAAAATGAGTACTGTGTTTTAGCTGCTGTGGGCATGGCAACACAAGATAAATCTTATCTTAAAGATAGGTTTATCATTCATATAAATCTAAGTACTTTGTAACTGGAAATTATATACATACGGGAAATACATTACAGCTAACTCACTGTCAAAAGTTGGCTTGCTTCAGTTAATTCAGAAGAGCAAGCCAGGGTTTGAATGAGGTTTCTAGGTCATTGTGTCCTTTAAGAACCTCATCCCTTGAAAGAAGGGAAATCAATATATTCTAGTAGGGTTTTTTTTTGTCCTGTGGACTGTCTGCCAGAGTACTTGCAGGATCTCCTCTGTTTTGGTTGGGGAGGGAGAGGGAGGCTGTCTCTGCACAGAATTGGTTGTTAAAGGGACTTTAAAAAAAAACAACTTGCAGAAGTTTATTTGTCATGTTTACAAAGCAGAATTTATAAGAAGGGAAAAAATGAATCTGAGAATGTAAGGATTAAATTAGGAAGCCTCCTTAGAGGCTGCAGTTATCTGCCCCTGGCAGCAGTACAGCAGCTGCCGCTGGGTGATTAAACTGTTAACAGTGCTTGCTTGCGTCACCTTTCCGAGAACACTGGTACCGGTATGTGTGATTTACTATAACAAGATCTTAAGTTTTTCCTGTTGGCAAATGACATGTAATATTTACAGAGGTCTTGGTTTCTTTCCAGTAGAAACATTTCAGATAAAGTGATACATGAAAGGAAAAAGTAATGCTTTCCTATCCTGGCAAAATAATACAAAGAAATATATTTTACTTTAAAATCCACATGTGTCTTAATTTTGCTGTGTCTTGGCTTTGATAATTTTTTTTTCTTCACACAGGGATATCATAAATCTTTTAAGACTCCTGAAAGTTAAGATGGTGTTGCCTTACAACTGGAATGCTAATGAAAACAGAATAACTCAGTATATTTCTCATGCTTTTATATCAAAAATAAATTTTCAGCATTTTTTTGTTCTCTGCATGTTCGTATGTGACTGCATATAAAAGCTAGGAGCTAAGGGAAGTAGGGCAACAACCCCAAATTTGAGTGCTTCAGCTGCAGCAAAACAGTTCTACTTTACTGTTGACTTCTTCATTTGAATCCAAGATCATCTTTGGCAGTTGCCAATAGCAGATAGATGAGGGAGAAGGAAAAGTCAGATCAAGACCTAGTAAATATACTTTTCCCAGATTTCCAAACACATGGAGAGTATTCATATTAAATCATACAAGTCTGTAGAACAAGAGTCTAATTCAATAACTGTTTTTTGATTGCTATCAGCTTTTTGCCTATCCAGGTTTATATTTATGGATTTCTGAGATAAGCCTTGTGCTGCACAGGCTGCCTGTGAATTCAGCTATTGTAGTTGTGCTGAATTTGATACTTGGTAGTCACAAGTGTCAAAGCTTATGGCTTTGTGTGTTTCCTAAAATGTTTGTCGAAAGGAAGAGAGCCTTTTGGTGCAAGGATGGGTGGGCTGGCATTTTAACAGCAGTCTGGGTCCTGATTGAATTTTGTGGGTTAGACACGGTGAATTTATTTTTAAAAACTGGTATTGCATTGTAATTCACTCTGCTGTCAGTTTCCTTATGGAGTCTCTACCATCTCTTCCTGAAATATGTTGAAGTTGCTCAAATTAATTTTAGCGTGCCATTTTTTTATTTACTCTAATTAGTTTGCTAGGTGTTGAGCTTCAGGAGGTTTACAGTCAGTTGAATCTCATTTTCTGGCACGTAGTTGTGTACAAATTTTAAATGGAAAGTGCTGTTTATTTAATACAGTGACTGAAAAATGGCTGAAGGATTACTTACTGCGAACAAGTCTGATTCCCTAAATGTCTCCTACAGGTTCATAAATCAGATACTAAAAGGTTCTAGGAACAACCACAATGACTTTTTATTATGCAGTTTTTTAGTTTGACAGTATGATAATCTTTCTCTCATTAATGGTAGAATTTTAAACAGAGTTCTTTGCTTACCTCCGCCATAAACAGGGGAATTGTTGGTCTTGCTTGTGTAATTTTGAGATGAAACCATGTAGTTAGATTAGGCCTCATTTAATTGGATGATTTGTTGAATATTTTTGGTTTTGCATGTGCCTTTTTAGTATTTTTATGTTGCATAATATTAGACAATAGCTTACAGCGAAAATTAAATTGATCAAAACCTGGCTTGAATTACTGCAAGTAGATTTTATTGGTTTTTTTTTTTTAGATGTGTGAGCTTAACTTTATGATTCTGTCAACCTTGGAAACCAGTTCAACAAAAACCTTGGAATTCTGAACTTAGAAAGTAATGCAGTGGAGTGATCTGGTGTGATAGGACAGTGTTGTCTGGTGTGAGTTGTAGTGCTGTTGTATTAAGGAAATGCAACTGTTGAGGGATGACTGTCAGGACTTTTAGGCTTGTGTGGGAGGGTTATTTTGTTTGGTTGGGTTGTTTAAAAAAAGATAGGTATTCCAGTTTTCTGAGCAGCTTCTATTAAGAGCTGCGTGAAATTACTCTGATGGAATGCTGAGGGGGGAATGGGACAGTTATCAAAGTTATGTGAGAAATTAGTTTCACTTACATTTGTAATTTGCTGTTTCAGTCATACAGCAGAATTTAGTTCTAGTTGCTTGTCAGGCCTAAACTTGTCAGTTAGAGAGTATTCATTCAGATGGATGCATCATTCGTAATTTTCTTTGAATTTTAGATGATCACAGTCGTGTAAAACTCCAGAACACCGAGAATGACTATATCAATGCCAGCCTAGTGGTCATAGAAGAAGCCCAGAGATATTATATTTTAACACAGGTAAGTAGTGCAATTACTGGGTTATTATGGGGATTGAGACTCTTGGGAGGGGGATTTGTACAGTTGTAATTTGTATTTGGATTGCTTCTTGTCTCCATGAATTACAGGTATCTTGTATTAACTGCCAGTGTGATGTAGTTGCAAACAGATTATTTTATGTGTTAAGAAAAGCTTAAGGATACGTTGAAGTACGAGTAATTTACTGCATATGAAGCTTCTCAAATATTTCTTGCTCTTTTCTTCAGTTCTTTTGTAAATAGGTTATACCAATACTTAACCTTCATGTTGTACCTTCTGAGCATGCCTGCAGTAGCTTTTCTTCTAACAGCGCAATAGTATTGATGCTTAAGCCAAAATATCCCTTCCCTGAGTTCTTACTGTTTTGTTGTTCGGTATTTTTTTTTTTTTTCTTAAAAAAACCCCAGCCCTTTAAAGTCCTGGAATAATCTGTGCAGTGTAGCTACTTTCTTGCCTGCCATTTCTATCATTCTATTAATAATTTGTTTAAACTTAAGAAGACTTTTTCCTGTTTCCCACAGTGGACTGTTAACCGTGCTCAAACACTGCTTTGCCTATCTATTCTCATGCCTATTTTTGTATTCTTTACTACATAGGGTCCACTACCTAATACATGTTGTCATTTTTGGCTGATGGTATGGCAACAACAAACCAAAGCAGTTGTCATGCTGAACAGGATTGTTGAAAAAGAATCGGTAAGTGACACTAGGCCTAAGGTTATAAAATAAGCCACAGTATTTTAATACAGTTGAGCAATGTTCGATTGTTACATTAGAAAAACTAACAAATGTTCTCGCTGGTGTTCAGTATAATGTGTATTCAGTGTAACAGTGAAGTGAGGGAGCTAAGACATACAGTTGAGTTTAGTGAAAATAGTATCTAACAAACGTACATCCAGAAAGGTGAAGGTAACATTCTGAGAAAGAATGTGCAGATAGAACTGGTGAGGAGTAGAAGCAGTGTAAGATATTCCTTGGACAAAATGGAAGGTTGGAAAACAACTGTCTTTAGATTATTTCTTCTAAATATAACTGTATTTGTTTATATAGAGATGTTAACTGTAACAATGAAGGCAGACTGCTGCCCAAGAACTGTTGAATTGATCTAGTTATTTTGGATCCTTTAAAACCAGTGGCATATGTGCTGAATACATAAATCTTCTGTTACGATGTAGTTTTTTTCCTACTGTGCCTAAAAGCATGGCATATTTTTGTTATAAATGCATGTCATTTGAAGCTTATGCTTTTTATTCAGTGTAGATTAATGAAAAAAAATTGACCAGTCTGTTAAAAAGTCATCTATTTTCTTGTGAAAAAGTTTTCCTCCAGAAAGTTTGAGTGTAGAGCAAGAGGAATACAGGACAAAGAATAATTCTGCATTGGTTTGTTAGTTCATTCTTTAGTTTCACTAGAACCTTCCAGTATTCAGCAAGCTTGGGTCGAACTGGGTTAGATAGATGACTTCTGTAAATGTGCAGGTGTGAAAGTCAGAAACAAAGGGGGGAAATGCTGAAATAGCTGAGCAGAGATCTCAGTTCCCTGTATAGAAACTAGAGGGGGGAAAGGGAAGGCTTAAGATGCATCTCAAAACATGTTTGCCATGTGATAAAAGCAAGTATAAATATAAAGCTGGAGGGCATAATTGCCACGGAAACAGTTGTATTAACTTGGCTGTAAACATTGTGGACTTTAAGAATTCCTCAAAATGGGAGCACGTACTTGAGTCTACTGTGTTGAACAGTGTGGCCTCAGAATCTGCACATGCAAAGCCCAGGATACTAGGATATTTAACAAAGTTTTTCTTTTTTTTCTTCCCCTTCTTTTTCTCTCTCTCTTAAAAAAAAAAAAAAATCCATTAGGTGAAGTGTGCACAATACTGGCCAACAAAAGAGGAGGAAGTTATGACATTCAGTGAAACAGGTTTCCGTGTGAGACTAGTGTCCGAAGACGTCAAATCCTATTACACAGTGCATCTACTGCAATTAGAAAATATCAACGTAAGCTTTTCTCAGTCTGTACAGTTCCTATTCATGGGCTTAAGTGTATCATGAGAACCACTTAGCATGATGTCACTTCAGGTCTGAGTGAGCTTTTACACTGGAAATTTTAATGCACTTTGCTTCTGAGAATGCTGAAGGTGTTTGTGTGGAAATAAGCAAGTGATTTAGACTTCAGTCTATACATTAGGAGAGATAACATCTTTGGCATTTGTATACTTGTATTTTCCATTTGGCAGTACCTTAACCTGCTGAATTCTAAATGATGGTAGTAATTCTAAGAGGAGATGTAAGAATTAACTTAAAGGGTGGAACACAAAACTGGAAAATTCTGATTTCCTTTGAATATCAGAAACCTGACTGAGTAATCAGTGATTTTTTTAGTGGAACTTGAGTTTTCCATGTAATTTAGTCCAGCTGTCTGAAGTTTGGGGGGGAGGGATGATTACCACCTGTAGATAGGTAACTTAATCTCCTCTTGCTTACCTCCCCTTTTGCTCCACAGGACCAACCATCCTTTTCTCTTAAAAAATTAAGCACTTTGACAATTTAATCAAGTTAAGCTCAAAAAATTGTTCCTGGCCTGAGCTTGGGTTGGAATTTGCTGCTTCTGTTTCAGAGTGGAAGACAGGATTGAAGAGCTTGTCTGTTTGTTCCAGCTATGTCTTGTAAGATATTCTCTCTCCCTATAAATCTTGCCTTATATTAATTGAAAGTGCTAGTATGGCAAGTTTTCAAGGTTGTCTTTGTCAGAGTATTTGGGAAAGGAGAGCTTGAAGGTGTTTGCATGTTGTTTTATACAACTACTGATATATTTGTTCCCAAATATTTGAATTTCTAGTAACTGTTGGTGGTATTCTGAGATAATACTCTTTAATTCATAACCTCCCTCACGAGATCAGCATGATGAAATTTGGCATGTTGTTCCTTGGTTTTCTCTATGTTAGAAGAGCTTCATGAAGTATTGTCCTAGTGACCTGAAGAATTTCTCTTTAGTAGTTTGTTTATTGGCAGCAAAGGCTAAAGAAAAATGAGTAATGGTGGCTAGCTTGAAAAATAATAACTCTTCCTTTTGGAAAGCTGAGGCAAGTTCTCCTAACTCCCAAAAAGGCTTCTTTGTGGAATTGTTTGTCCGATAAGACAAACAGTAACTTTGCCCCTTACTTTTAAACTTTCTATTTTCAAAGGATGCAATTTTCTTTACATGTATATGTTTGAATATAACATTAACTGTAAAATGCAGAAATGCTTCAAGGAACAGTGCAGTGTATACTGTAGTAGACTTTTGAGCTGGAGCTATTGAGCACTTAAATTTCTGGGGTTTTTTTGGACCAGCAGTGCAGGCCTGTGAGCACTGTACAGAGTTTCTTGTGTGTCATTGTCCTGGTTTAAGACGGCAAACCCAGAACAGTCATATAAATCAGTTTCACAAATACTCACCAATCTTTCTGTAATGAATTTTTATTTTATCTCTCTGGTAAGGCTCCACGAATATTAACTTCAAAGCATAATTTTTGTAGAAGAAGCAGAATGTACTTGGTTACTCAAGCAAAAAAAAGCCCCATAGTTGGTTTCTAGTCTAACACTGTCAATGTTATATTCGGCCTTTTGTAAGAATTTGATAATTATACCATAAAACTTGTGGGAACTGAGTATTCACAGTAACTTGAAATGTGAGCTTAATTATGTTTATGTAAGTTATTCTGGAGGGGCCTTTAGTGGAGGCAGAGTGTAAGACATTTAGCCACTCAATGCCTGGAATATAGGATGACTCATGAACAAAATATACTCTGAATGCCAAGAATACTTAAATTTTAGTATTTCCTTGAAAACAGAGAACCAAGGTTGTCTTTATAATGCAGCCATTCTGAGCTCATGTAAGTTTGTCTTACTGCAGCAAATCTCTTTAAGACATAAACAAAATACTGATATATGAAGAGTGAAGTGTTTATGTTGTTACCAATGAAACAACCTCTGAGTATTAGGTTGGTTTTGTTGCTTTTGTTAAAAATTACTTAGAAATACAGATGGAATTTGGGGCTGTTTTGTTTTGTTTTTTATATCTGTTATAGGAAAAAGAATTTGTTATAGCACAGTCTCGTAAAGCTTTGGAGAGAAAATGGTGTTTATTGGTATCTTTCCAAAAGTTTTGAAAAGATTCCTAATGTTCTTTGTTTTGCTGGTGATTATTTTAGAATTTCTTTTTTTTTGCCAGACCCAGTCTGCATTTTAGAATACAGGCATTTGAAGCTGCTTTTCCACCATTGTTCATTTTGTATCTTCCATGGGTTTGGTGCTGTCAGTCGTCAGCTCTTCTGAAAGTTGAGTGCTGCTTTCTACTGTAATAGCTCAGGTTCAGAACTGTCCCTTAACAGAGACTTACTGTGAAGGCTTCCACCAACTGGTGCCTCTTAGAAAATAAGGGTAGAAAGAAGACACTGCGCTCATGTTAAAATTTTGTAATCATTTATGTGTGAAGCCGTTGAATGGCTGTGATTTGAATCAAAGTCTCCCAGCTTATTGGAGAAGTGATAATGAAGTGTACAGGAACCTGTTGTTAAATCTGTAAAATAACCTTTTTGCAACAATGTTGTAGGAGAATCTTGACATATAACTTGGGAAAGACTCCACCTTGTGTTGAACATGCATTTTTATATTATTCTTTATTGTTGCTTTTGGCTTCCCCCCCCGCCCCCTTAATGTCACAACATAATATATTGGTCTTTAGAGAAAGAAAACTTTGTTTTCAGTAATTTCTGGTGTGGCAACCCACATATCCGGAGAAAGATAACACATAATGAATGCTTATAAGCAAAACAGGTGCTGAGGAATTCAGACAAGCTATGTGAGGGCAAATGAGCATCAGATCTTCAGGGAAACCAGGGGCTGCTTGAAAGAGGAAATGGAGCAGTGGAATTTGAAATTGCAGAAGGAACCTCTCTATCTCTGACTGGGTTTCTGGAAGTAAGAATACAGCAATAGAAGGAGAGGTTTGCAAAGAAAATACTGGTTTGGGGGAGAAAGGACTAGGAGAAATGAAGTAAATTTGATGTGACACTGGTGGTGTGATACTTCAGAGTAAGGACCATTAATAAATCCCAAGTGGAATCTTGAGTCCTCCACAAATAGCAAATATTTGTTAAAACCCATTAGTAAAATGGATTCTGAACTTAGTACCAAGCTTCTGTATGGCTGTGACTGTCAGATTAAGGTAATGCAAGACTGCTTAGTGGCCCTCACTAGCTGATCCTGTGGGTGAACCAGAATGTTTGTGATGAATTATTTGGCCCCTTTATCCTCAGGGCCGTTCTTATTTAAATTTTGGAAAACATTTTGGTCATCATAAATGAGCAAATAGAGGAGGTTCTGCTAGAAGATGATTTATGATTCTGAATTTCAGTTTATAGAATATTGCCATTATAGCATGCCTTTTCATTTTTATATGATCAAAGTAGTTGTTAATGAATTTAAGGCGTGTTCACTAAATATGGGCCCACTGTAGGGTTGCAAGTGTATTATGTCCTGATATATTTGACCCTTTCTGTGGCACTTGGATTATGGCTTTTATAAGGAGTTTGTGAAACTTGACAGACCAGCATTTTTTTACCTTCCCTTGTTTTGCTTGATCCTGAATGCACCAACTTAACCTTTGAGCACTTTGGTAGTGTTTTATTCATGTTCAGACTCCCATGTGACTGAACAAACTGAGGTTACTCTTAAGATTTTTTGCTTCTTTTTGTTTTGAGCGATTAGGTAGTCACTGTAAAAAGGTTATGGCAAAGCTTGTTTTGCTGGTATTTAATCTAATGGGATATGCCTCTTCTGTTCCAAGTCCTCGTGTGGATCTCTGTAACTTGTAGCTTGTGCTTTGATTATACTGTTGGTGTTCCCAGCACTTAGTGCAGAGCTGTGCAGTGTGGTGGCAGCTTAGTTCGTCAGGTTTAGCTATCTTGGTTATTTATGGAAAGCTTATCACAGCAGTTCGTAAAACTTTCACAGTTTGAATAATTAAAAAAAAAAAAGTCGTTAAAGTGTTGTCCCGTGATTATTCAAGGATTTTTGGTTTTTGGTAGCTAGTCTTAGGGAATAAATCTTGGAAAATTGTGTTGTGGTTACCATAGAACAATCTGGTTTTCAGTTACCATGCAGAAATATGTCCCTTGTGTATGACCTATAAAATTTTATATTGCTGCCTGAGTCTTGGAAGTCCAGGGATTTTTATTTTAAAAGATTAGCTAGTGTCCTGGTAACACTTCAAATTAAATTAGTTGTTATTTAAATCTGAATTTTTGTCCATCAACAGTTGTGAACCAAAAAGCCAGACCTCTTCTCGTAACAGTTCCACGTCACTTCATGTAAGTGCTGCATGGCTCAGTGACTGGGAGTTGTTTAAGAAAGGGCGGTACAGATCCTCACAAAGGCAGTGTTTCAGCTCTACAGCTTGACTGCCAAGCACCACTTGAAAGAACCATTCTGTTTAAGAGAGCAACGTGGGAGGTTTGAAATACTCAAATGGGATTTGGCTGTAGGATTAGAGACTGCAAATTCAAAGATGACCAGCTGGTTCCAGTGCCTCGAAATGGGACTCTCGTAGAGAGATGAAGAAACTAGGTATTTTTATAATGAGCTGAAGGGGTGGAAAATCATGGGATGGATAAAGCCTTCATAAAAGAAAGGAAAGAAAAACGTAATTCTATGGGTTAGAACAGAGTGACATGTACAATAGCACAGTTCTATCTCTCTTTTAGGAAGAACTATTTTGGATTAGTGTATAAGTAGGGTAACACTTAGCCGTACTTCGTTCTTTTTCTTTAGGAAGAAGATGCCGGTGCTTATTATGGATGGGATTGGGGTAAAAAACCCACACAAAAGAACCTCCCAACCAAACAAAAGCCCACACAGACAAACCCCACAGGTCACCTTTTTTGAGGTGACAAAAATCAAATGACAAAAAACCCGCATTTTTGCCTTCTTCAGGTGTAAAGGATACTTTAATCTGGAATGTTCTTTCAGAATCTTGAAGTAGGGAGTATCAATTACCACCTACAAAGACCATGTAGATTCACAAGAAGCAACTTCAGCTTTTACTTAGCATGTGCATTTAGCTTGCCTCTCCAGTTTTCTTCTTAATTTTGTTTCTAAAGTGATGGATTATTTTTCTTAGAACTAGAGGAAATTGCTTAAGTGTTACTTCCCGATTTCTTATGAAAAATCTGTCTCCTCCATGGTTTTTATACAAACAGGTCATTCAGTTCACTTGTGAATTAACTTGCTACTTGAAAAACTAGGTACACAAGAGCAGTAGGAGAGAAAATGCAAACTCTTTAATGCTTTGCTTCAGACAAAGGGAAGTCCCAGTGTATTTATACAATTTAGGGCCTGGTACTCCTTTTTTTCCCTTGTGAAATCTTAACACAAACATGTTTTCCCAATATCATAGAGTACACTTTGTTGTCCTTGTTGAGCACCTAGCCAAAAGACAAAGTATTTCTGGAAGATAACTGCATCTGAGAGTAACTGGAGTCATGCTAATATCCACTGATTTCTGTGAAAGTATTGGCAGTCTTGCAGTATTGGGCATTGAAGGCAAAAGACAAGTTGGGAGACTATTTTTGCTACTGCGGAAACCATGAAATGGATTCTTTTAGTTTCACAAAGGAATTTCATAAGTTGTCTCTCATAAGAAGTAGAAACAGACTGAGCAGATGAAGAACAGTAGAATTTATTTTCATTCCATGGCTATATTTTAGTGTTGCTGAAGAAGGAAAATAGCTGTTCTGGCATACGTTGATTTTAAATCCTTTTGTGTTCAAACTTTGCCAAGGTTTATGTAGGCTTCAGTCTATGTGAAAAATTAAATAACTGAAAGAATAAATGATAACTTAAGTAATTAAAATAAATAGCAAAATTAATAAATTAAAAAAACCCCTGAACATTTCTAAAATTCCTGAGCTAAAATCAGTGATCATTTTGTCTCACAATCACCATGGCAAGGAGTAGCATTTAGCAGCATGTCTGAAGTGAGTTCCATAAAAATATGTTCCAAATTTCATATACATCCTCTTGCTAATTTCAGTACTTGCAGTTAGTTGGTTGTGTTAGGAGAGGAGGGGAACTCTAACAGAGCAGTTCTAAAGCAGCTGTGTGATTTTGGAATCCTCCTTGTTTACTTAAAAAAGATAGAAGATGTCCAGCAGAAGTCTTGTTAGACATCCTGCTGTATGGGTTTTATAGCCTTTTCCAGGAAGGAACGCTTCCTGCTCCTCTCAGTAATGTGGTTAGTACAAAGGAGATGTAATACCTCTTGGCATTAGAACTTGCTCTAAGCAAAAATTCAGTGTGTGTACAATGATGACATGGATTTTTTCAGTCATGTTAATTCTAGCTGTCTTGTAACTGCTGTCAGCCATTGAATTGCATTATTGGTAGACAAAGAAAAGTATTTGGGAGTAAGTAGTAAAGCAAACCAAACAGAATATTGGAAGTTTGAGATGAAGGAAACAACCACGTGTGATAATAATTGCAAAAGAGAAAAACTCAGATAAAACTGCTTCAGCGTGCACTGTTGGTTGTCATCCAGCTTGAAGCAAGTTACTGGGTTGTTTGTCTTAATGGGAGCTTTAAAATAGAAAATAGCTGTTGATTGGGGTTGGGGAAATGTGAGCAAACTGAGCCAAAGAGGAATGCTTTCTAGTTCCAGTGTTTATTTGTTTTCACTTCTAGGGTGGTGAGTCCAGGATGATCTCACATTTTCATTATACTACATGGCCAGACTTTGGAGTTCCTGAATCCCCAGCTTCATTCCTGAACTTCCTGTTTAAAGTCAGAGAATCTGGTTCCCTGAGTCCCGAACACGGACCTGCAGTAGTTCACTGCAGTGCGGGAATAGGACGTTCCGGCACGTTTTCATTAGTAGATACTTGTCTTGTTCTGGTAAGCATTTGCATTTTCTCTGTCACCCCTTCCCTTGTCCTGACACCCTGCCAGCCTTCCCAATAGGGGCTTTTTGGTCAGAAGGCTGTAAAAAAACATTGAAGTTCATGACATTCCAGTGGAAAATTAAATTAAGACATCATGCTCTTTTTTCCATATTTTGATGGCAAAAATACAGCTCTTGAAATGCATTTACAAATCCCTCTTGAATATACTATTGTATATTCTCAAAGCTTCCTAGAAAGTGAATTGTAGACATTTTCATTTTATGTACAATATGCTTAGAAAAGGTTGAGGATTGGTTGGGGTTTTTTGCATGAAAAAAAGCTTGTGAATGCATATTGAGATGATTGAATCTATAAGTCTTTTTCTCCAGAGCTCTTTTCTTAAGCATGCTGAAAAATTTTTATTGTTATATGAACTAGGATGAGAACTCAGGCTTGCTCCTGATTTTCCTGCAGTGTATAATGGAGGGTGGTGCAGAATTTCCCCTGCTGTGCAGCCCTCTGGGTTGTGGGGCTTGGTATCCAGTTCCAGTGCCACATGGATGTATAGATTTTTTGCTTCCTTAGTGAACGCATCATCTCTAATTGCTCATGACATGAGTGAACCTTGAATGTTAAGTAATATTTTAAATAAATTAAAATTTTTGTTGGATTTGAAAGTCCATACACAGAGTTTTCTCTTTGTGCTTGGTAATAGTGAAAAGGACACTTTTCACTAAATAGGTTTAACTGAACTAGGATTTCAATTAAATTACGAGAGACACATTTTCTGATTTGGTTAGATCCTCTCAACTTACTTTTAGTTGTTACTGTACTACTTCAGTTTTTCATTGGTTTTATGCATTTTGAAAAACATAGGGGTATATTTTGATGCAAATGTACTTCAAAAACACCCTGGGAATGTAATGTGGGGACAAACAATGTGTGCACTGCTTGGGTTTGGGGTTCTGCTTTACATAAGGAAACTTCTGCCATAGTTAGTCTGAATTACTGTTCTATTCAGAAGCAGTAGGAAATATTACTTTACAGCTCTGATTCTTAATAGTCCTATTTCAAGGTCCAAATACAAGCCTGAATAAAATTGAGCGTATCTAAATGTCTTAATTTTAAGACTTAATATTAGGGTATTCATTTATTTGTTGAATACATGATCCTTGATTTGTTCATAGTAAGTTTTCATTAGATGGTTTGCATTTTTTCTTCAAAAGCAAATTAGAAATAATTTGAGATGTTAATCTTCCATGTAACTAATAGAAGCATAATATGGAGAAATTATTTTTTAGATTGAATTTTATGACTAATTTTTACTTGTAATTTTTTTTATATACCGTTGACACTTTCCATGTAACTTGCTTTACAGATGGAGAAAAAAGACCCATTTTCTGTAGATATTAAGAAGGTATTACTGGATATGAGAAAATATCGAATGGGACTTATTCAGACTCCTGATCAACTAAGATTTTCATATATGGCTGTAATAGAAGGAGCAAAATTTATAATGGGGGATTCAACTATACAGGTAAGTGTTAACTCCATGTATTTGAACAGCAGATTGCAACAGCAGTAAAAAATAATCTCCAGATTATTTAAAAACATGTGATCTTGTGGGATTTAAATAATTAGTCTTTTACAGTAGATGCCTAAGAGGTATCAAAGGGTATCTATTCAGTGCCTTCTATCAAACCAAACTTTCAATCCTGTGTACATTTCCCCTCTTAGATAAAATATAATTTGTCTGTCCAAATGTTTAAAAAAAAAAAAAAAAGAGTTCAATTGATGTTTTCATCAATACTAAAAAGGGCTAAAAAGGGAGAATAATGCCCAGTATCACTTTGAAGATAGCAAGGATCTTTTTTAGAATTTCTTGATCTTTGCTATTTTCCTTGCAGATAAGTTGCCTGATGCTACAGATAATATTTATTGGTAAAGTTGCCTTGTTTTTTCATAGCCCTTAAAATTTGTGTTACAGTTAGTACAATTTAGCCAAATATAATGATTTTGGGTGCGAAGAGATTACCAAATCTCAATTTTATCAGCGTGGCTTGCAGACACAATAGCTTACGGCTTTGTTAAGCGGCTGGGGCTAGGTGGGAGGGAGAACTGGGGGGAGAGGCTTTGAAACACATTTAATTCTGCTTTCATATGCTAGGGCTTTTTTACTTTGTTGATTTCTTAAAATCACGAATAGAGCAGATAAGCTAAAACACATTTCCTTTCTTTGTGGCATTGGTAGTGATCTGATTCTTCCCTTTAACAAATGTATCTCGACTTGCTGTGTAAAAAAAGAAGTTTTGCACAACTGCTAGATAGTTTAGTCAACACCTAGATAGCATGCTGCTAGTCTGACACCTTTGGCATACGTCTAGAAGACTTCATGATTCATCCTAATGCTAGCAGCAGTTTAGTCTCTTCATTTTGTGGAAGCTGTTTCTGGGGTATGAGGTATTGTGTCCAGTAATATTTTCTGCTTGGCTTTTTTTAAAAGCCATGCTTCAAATGGAGCAGCTCTGGTTCTCACACTTGCCCATCTAGATCATAGGATTTCTTACTTCTGGATACAAGGGAGCATTGTTGATTCAGAATACTGCTTGCCATGTTCAAATGTGTTATTTAATCATAGTAAGAGAATGCCTAGGAAGGCACACTTCTCATGTGTTCTCTTTTTCTTGTTATGATTGTTGAGCTGATCTTCCTTAAATCAATCAGTGTTTCCTGCAGTGCAGGCATTTGTCCTGGTGCTTCTCTCTTTAGGCCTTGGCATTATGTGCAGAAAATCAATTTGCAGTGCTCAGAAAGCATATTTCTCCTTTCAAGGTCAGCTAGGTCATTTTTATTCCATAAGGAACAGTTGTACTCCTCAGAGTGTGAGAGGTATTCACTTCACTCTGCTAGTGATGGAGAGGGCCTGAAGTTATTGAATGCCACTCTTACTTAACATTTGCCAAATGTTCCTCTCTGATGTCTCCTTGGATTTTGGAAGTCAGTAAGCTGTGCAGACACAATTTTCACTTGCAGTGGAAGAGTCAGTTCATTGTTTAAACTCATTTTGCCAGCAGTCTGTTTATAGGTAGCTGATTTTTTATATCACTTCCTGAGTTTGATATTTAGTTCAGACCAGCAGTCTTGAAATCATTCCATGGACAGGACTCTAATGCTTGTTTTGAGAAGAGCCAGTTTACATTTCATCTACCTTATTATCGGAGACTTTTTAAAGTAACTGATTTTTTTCCTGCAACGTGTTCTATGTCTTTATAGGCCTGGCTGATTTGTGGGAGAAAAGTGATTGTTTTTTAGGGCTTATTCTTTTCCTTCCTGTGCCCTTTCTAGGGTTCTTCTCTGCATGAAATTTTGTTGTAGCAAGTCCTTCAGACTATTTATCATTAGGACAGAGATCTAGCAAAACAGATTTACTTCCAGTTTCTTTTTTTCTTTCATCTCATTTCAGATTATTTTTCAAAACAAGGTGAATAACTGTTTTATGATGCAGTAGATCTCTGGACTAACGGGCCACTAGGTTAAATAGTAGGCCATGACTCTGGCATAGATTTGTCTTTGTTACATTTTCCCAGTTCTCTCTTTTTAGGCAGTTCTTGTATACGAGGTCCTGTTTTATTTTGAAGCCATAAAAAGAAAGAGCGCAGCACAGGCCTGTAGTAAGTAGAGGGAGATGGGAAGTGCTGGACAGGGCAGGATTTTATAAGACTGGATACTTCCTAATTGTGGAGCTCCTGTGGACAGTACAGACCCTGAAGGTAGAGACCTCATGCCTTTGCATTGGCACCATCCTGGAAAAATAGAATAAAAGGATCATTGATGTTTGTTGGAGAAGACATATCTTGACCTAACTTTATTTCTTCATCTAGCAATTTTTTTTCTTGATCTAGTCGTTCCTGTAATCTACTTCTGTGACTGTTCTTTGGGAAGACATATTGGCAAGGGGGCCCTTTAATATTAGGGGAATGTTTGAAATATGTTCTCCTTGTTTTCAGAAACGGTGGAAGGAGCTCTCTAAGGAGGACCAAGCGCCAAGTTCTGAGCAGTCTCCTCCACACCCAACCAAAATGCCCACAGAGAAGTACAATGGGAACAGCATAGGCCTGGAGAACAAAGATCAGATGGAGAAAATAAACGCTGACCTGTCCACTAAAGTTCAAGATATCACAGATGGGAGCATTGAAAAGTAGGCATGCTAAAGAAAATTCTAAAAGGCAGATACACTCTCTCAAAAGGCTGAATTATTGCCTGCTTTTCTTATTGTAAAAACCATTCAAGATCTTTCTGCAGCAGCATGGGAGAGCAGGTGGTATTTGACTGTCTTATTTAATGATTTTAAAAATACCACCTCAGTGATTCCTTGTGATACGGTTTTACTGTTCAGAAGTCAAGAGAAGAAAAGCGAATGTCTCTAACTGAAGCAGTTAGACATCACACTTTGAAAGCATTTTCTTAACAGATTGTCAGTGAAGTGTGAATGAAGTCATAAAACTGTCCAGCATAATTTCATACTGAGTGTTAAATACAATGCTAACTTATGTTTCAAAACCTACACGGTTCCTCAGAAACACAAAGGTTTTATCACACACCACTTTCTGCGTAGTGGTTGAAATTGTATCATTGGAGCCATGTATGACCCTCTGTTCATGTTCAGTCTACCTGCTGTGATTTAGCCGTGTCAGGTGAATTTGCCTGTCTTTTAGGAGTGCTGATGCCTCAGCTGGGAGGCACTGTGCCACTTGGTCCTTCCCACATGTGGGTTGCCAAATGGTGATCTGTAGCCAGAGACCCAGAAACTGGGTCAGGGCTGTGCCAAGCTGAGCCATGTGGTGCACAGGAGGAGGCAGGGCCTGTCCCAAAGGGCTGCAGCCTGAGATGAGATGCAGCAGTTCCATGTAGATAGGCTGGATTTCCAAAGTAATAGCTGGCTCGCCAAATGCCCCAGTGAGTTTCTTTCTGTGTCCTCATGAGTGTTTTGAGAGAGAATGACAGCAATTCTGTGGATGTTTGAAGGAGCCCCTCATAAGAAGGAGTGAAGGTATGGATGTGTGTTAGAAGTCAGTTGGTTTTTTTGTCAGAGTTATGCTGTCTTAAAGATTGTAAGGGCACTTTTGGAGACAGGAGTTACAAGGTCATCCTGCTAGTGTAACACAGAGAACTCAGGTTTATTGCGTGTCCTTTACCAAGATCTGGTTTGCATCCTGAGATGAGTACTATTAAACCTGCATGCAGCTGGGAGCAGGGGTCAGAGTCAGTGTATCATTGATGCTGGTGTGAACTGTGCAGTGGAGGCACCTGCATAAACACTGACACTTGCATGTGGTACCTGGCATTGCATAAAAAGGCCTCCACACAAAACATCTCAGCTGCCAAACTGGGCACAGACAGGGGTGAAAGACTCAGCTCAGATAATTTAACTAATTCTGTTCTCTGTCAAACTCATAGATGAAGTACTGTGTACATCTTTACATCTGTCATTTATTATGTTAAAACATAATAAAAGATTGCTTTGTTTGGATTTTTTATACTGCTGCCATATGCTACTGGTGGGTTAACTAATGGGAGTGTTGGAATGAGGTTTGTTTCAGTAATATAATAGTCTTTATTCCTGTTCTTCAGTGTAAGATTCACCTTTTTTTCTTTTTAAGTTCTGTCCGAAAACGACTGCGGGAGGATAGAAGAGCAAACACAGCACAGAAGCTGCAGCAGATGAAGCAGAAGCTAAATGAGACTGAAAGAAAAAGAAAAAGGTGGTTATACTGGAAACCTATTCTCACTAAGATTGGGTTTGGTACACTGATTTTAGTTGGTGCTTTTTCTTGCTGGAAAATGTATTTTCAAGAACATTCCTTGTAAGTGAACAGTAAGTGTGACTGCTCCAACAGCTAATTTTGCTGGAAGGTAATGAGTAGGGGTGTGACTTTAGGCATAGACTCCTTATTCCTGGAATGGGTACAGACTGTTACATACAATAGAGAAGTGATGTAAACTTGATCTCATGTCGACATCTCAGGACTTTCCACTGCAGGTACTTAGAAAAATGAACCGCTGCCCCCCACAGAGTTGATGGTTTTTGTTTAATATGAGCAGGTACAAACTTGCTGCAACTGTTTATACACTTTTTAAAATGGTGTTCTACCAGTTCTTGAACAAATGCTGAACCACGGAGGTTTAGCTACTGAAGGCTGTCTGGATTTAAATTTACATGCCTGACATAAGCAATAAACAGTGTTGTATCATTTACATTATTAATGCAGAGAAGTTATCCTTAAATATGTGTAATGTGTAATGTACTAGTGACACGGACATAAACATTTTATATTCTTATGACCTAGGATAAATATATTTTATAATTGCATATTTAATCTTTTTGTAGTTCACTGTACTTTTAAAAGCTCAGTTTGTACAGATTTCTGACCAAAAGAATTTCATTTTGAAACTAAATGTAATTATAATTTGTGCATGCAAAGAATAGTGCAACCATTCCCCGTATTTGACTCTCCAGTTTGAAATGAGCAGCTAGGGGTCTGATGAAGCACTTGCCAGTTTCTACTCTGTTAATTTGCATTCCTTATTTATTTTTTGTAGTTTTCATTATTTAAGTAGGGCTTGGAATTTTTTTTAAGGCTTTTGAGAACTAAGCCCCCCCTGAAAGTCATACTGTTGATTAATGTATTCAGACTAAAGCTATTGTTTGAAGGCCAAGATTGTTCAAGTTCTGACATTCCATTAAATGTAAAGCATAATGTTTTATGTGTCTATAGATTTTAATTGCTAGAAAGAATAAAATTAATTCATCAGTCATAGTTGTAGAAAACACATCAAAGGAAATGGTAGTTGGACTTCCACGGGTGGCTCTAATAGAAAAGAAATGTTGGTAGTGTTCTGCCATGCCCAGTGTTTTCAGCTGTATGAGCCACTTCGGTAGCTTCACAAAGTCTAGAACTGCTTTTCAACTTCCCCAGCACTATATTAGTAAAACACTTGACTAATATTTTGGGAGTATCTGTACTACAGCCCCTTTAAAATTATTGAGCACTCCCTTTCCATTACTTGGGGTAGTAACACTTTCTAAATAGTAATTCAACACAAACCACTTTCTGCCCTTTAAATTACCTTTGAATACAGAGATGGTATATGGTTGAATGTAGGTTGTTGTTCAAGCTGGGGTCTAGTGATTTGTAGGACTGGGTTGTACTTTGAAACAGGAATTATATTTATTCAAGCATTGCCTTGTTGGGTAACTTCAGAGAAGTTATGTTTTCTCCTTCCGTTTTTTTAAGCTTGGTTGTTTTCTGTTGGGTGTGGGGTCTTGGGGGTTTTTCTTCCCCTCCCCCATTTTGTAAAGCACTTCTTGGATTTACTGCTGAAAAACACTCAAGGAGCTGGATGATTATTTGCTCCTTATTCAAAGGAATTGACCTCAAAGTTTTCCAGTATGTCCAAGCTTGGTAGTCACATACGAGGCATGGGGCCCGATCACTCTGACATTTACTACACAAAGCTGAGTATAGTTTACTCTTTAAAATTCTCATTTCGCAATAGCTGATACTATTCTGGACCACGCTGTTTGTATAGTAAACAAATGCTGAAGGGTTCTGATGAGGAAAACAAGTGTAGTTTCATGGAGTGCTGGTTTTGCGAAGTCGTGCGTCAGTAGAATAAGACAGTTTGTTCCATGGCATTGCTGACCAAACGTGCAGCAGCTCGAATAGCAAAACAGCTGCTGGGACATAGCACAGGCAGGCAGCTCATGTATTTTAAGACATTTCACAGTTTTTACAACCACAGTAACTTTTAGCCAGTAAGAAGACTGTCAAAAGTTTTGGTTTTTTTTCCCCTTTGAATTGGGGACAGGTTTTTCAGTATCCGCTATAACTGATAGTAGGTGTAAATGTACGTGCCTTATAAAGATATTTTGGTTATGGAAGAATAAATGGAATGTAATTTAAATGCTTTTGTAACAGAAGTATTCCAGATTTTATTCTAGATACTTACGGTAAAGAAAAAGTGCAGGCGAAACTTGGACTGATACCACACTGTTGTTTATTGCCTTTCTTTTGGCATGAAGAGGATTTCCTGGGCTACCAGTATCCTACAGGCACTGAGCTCTAACTACAGCTTGTCAAGTTGTCACTTGATTTTTTTTTTTTTTTTTTTTTTTTCCCCCCTGATTCAATCTTCTAAATTCTGGTTTTTTAGTTTTCTTGATCCTGAGTAAGCATTCCTCAGTTCAGGGTGGGGCAGGGCAGGGGGCAGCCAATTCAGATCACCTCACACTCTGTTACCTTCTTGATGCAATAAAGCATGACTTGCACATTCAGCAGTTGTTCTGTAAAAGTTTGGTTCTGTGATTGCAAGTACCTTGGGAGTCTTAACTGTTAATAATTTAAGCAGGACGAACTAGTACAAGCCTTGGACAAAACTATTTTGAATGTTCATGATAGTATGAGAATAGTAAGGAAAATCAAATGATTGGTCTCTTTGTACATTCCAGGAAATAATTTGGATAAAAATCTTCTTTCTGGTCCATCACTAATCCTTAAAATCCAAAATCTGGAGGATTGCTTTCCTTGCTGCACACTAAGCCCTTGTGATACTTTGTTATTCTGGAGGATTTAAATTTGCAGCAGTTTTGCACAACTTGGATGTTAAATAGGAACAAATATGGGCCAAAATGAAGAACTGTCAATCCCAGTCACCTCTATCATAGGAAATGTTTAAAGGGTGAAATTGAAGGACATGCCTTCTGAGCCCTCTTCTCTCCCCCTCCCTGATTTCTGGCAAACTGCTGGCTGGTCCCATGCTACTTGTAAAATCTTGTTGGGCCCAATTCAAAATACTACTCTGTTGGTTTTCTCCCTCTTCTCTGGAAATACATCAGTCAAAATACTTGATGCATAGTGGGCATCTCTAATTAAACAATGTCTGACTTTCAGATGAACACTTGTATACGAGTCATGCATGTTTTCATAAAAAAATACCTAGCAAACATTTGGACCTCCACTGCAAGGGGTTTGCAAGATTGGCATTAATCCTCTAGGTTTCCTATTTGTGTTCTTGGTGCAGGGACAGTCCACTTAGTGACGGTACATCTGTATTTTCCTTGAAATGTATTAAGTAAAATAATTTAATTCCGTGTGAAATAGCAGTTTGGAAAAAACCTCTGGATTTGTTATGGAAGTGAGATGTTGCCAGTGAAACGTGGCTTATTCTGTTAAACCTCGAGTAATATGGTTTACTGACATCAGTTTATGTCCCCCTGAAAAGGGAAGAGGCGTAAATGTGTATGCATGTATGTGTGACTGGATCATGCAGGCGATCAAAAAGCCTGCTTAGCTTTATGTTTAATGAATGTAAACCAAATTATTTAGTTTGCTGTTTGGCATTATAGTAAAACCTGAGACACTTGAGGACTGCATGGGAAACTAAATTAACGATGACAAAAGAGGAAGTCTTCTGCAGGGCCGAGTGGCTTAAGCCAGAGGACGGTATTTGCAAAGATGGTGTGACACACAGTAGTCTTCCTGGGCCTTTTTGTTTGCCCCCAAAGTTTTAAGTCAGTCTTTCATTTTTATGTACAAAAAATAAACGTGTTCAAAATTGCATCTCTGTCTGAGTCTTTATTTAAATTGGAAGGATAAATACTTGAAAGCCCTCTTTCAATGTGTCATAATTGGTGGAGGAAAGCTGCCTTATGAATCGGTGTAGCGCTTGCAGAACTCAGACGCTTTTTACCTGTAGTAGCTTGGGGGTGTGGTGCTGTGAACACCAAGGTCTCTTTCTGTAGACTTCCGGAGCAGAGCCTTCCCTTGCTTAAGAACAAAATGTCCAGTGCTGGGGTGTCTTTCTCACTACAGGAAATCTTCTTCCTAGAAACAGTAACTGTCGAGCCACTGTAGCAGGATTGGCCTCCAAAGCTGTGAGAGGTGATGTGTTTTGAGATGTAGCCTGCCCATAGCCCCTCTGAGGCCCAAGACTCAGACTTCTGCAGTGCTTGTGGTTACATGTGTGAGGAAGTGGTTTGCTGGACTGACACCTGTACTTGAAAAACTCCAGCAAGGATGTGCCTTATGCTGTTAACATGGAAATGCGTTCTGGAAAAGCAGCAGCTTTCCAAGAGTCCTTGCTCAGAGGCAGTAGTTGCTCCAGGGAACACATGAGAAGCTGTTTGGTGTTGACAGTGAGCTGCAAAACCTGCTGTCAGTTCTTAGCTCTTTTTTATGTTTTTTATCCCCATACTCTGTACTGAATCGGTGACTTTCTTTTGGTTGTATATCGCAGGCCGAGACTGACTGACACCTAAGCCTTCGAGACTTGTGAATATTCTGCAGCTATAAACTGCAAATTATTGACATGCAAAGCGAGACATGACCCCCCTCTTCGGGAACAAAAAGTGAGGTCTGTTAAGTACCAAGAAGACCTCAGTTATCTGTTTACAGCGTAAACTGCACCGAGGGGATGAAGACCACCAGCAGCGTGTGCTACTTTGCAAAACAAAATAATATGCCATCTTGTGTTTTTATAATGCCTGTATTAATGTAGAAAGATGTAAAAGAAATAAATTAGGAAGTATTTTGTTTTGTACTGCCATTCTTATTGTATTTTTATACTTTTTGGCAGCATTAAATATTTTTTTAAATTGATGATGTGCTGTTGTGTGCGCGTTACGTTAGGGAGAACCTGTTAAGAGTGTGTGTTGTGGAAAAAGAAGGGGTTTGCCTTAGTTTCCTGATACGTGTCTTAACTGGAAAATGGCAAAATTATTAAGAGCGTGTTTAATGTAAGTATTTTCATTAATGCTAAGTATTGTAGTCTGATTTAGGAGGAACTCTCGCACATTTCTTTTGTAATACACCACTAAGAATATTATTTTATTAATCTGACCAGTCAGTTTGGTAATCCTTTTTGTTTGCTATGAAATACGCACAAAATGTTCAGAGTAACTTTGTGACAGGGAAGTGTTCTGTTGCTGATGCTTTAAAGGGAGGAAAGAGGAAAAACCTGACCTCTCTTGATCCACAGTCCTGTGTAGTTAACAGGAGCTGAGGGACAAAATCGAAGTGCACAGAAGTCAATGGTGTCTGTAATTAAACAGGTTTTGCATTGTGCCATTGCTGTGTGTTCTATGTACAGTATTTTTCTTTACGTCTCCCACCTTCTGTCAGTGTTCTCCTTGACACAGTCAGGATGGATTGGGATTGGGTAAGCCAGAGTGCTGCTTAAAGGAGTTCTTCCAACGAGGTCAGCAGGGTTTCCAGCCCTGTGCCTTCTGTAACAGAGCTGATCTCAATTCTTCACTTGTTCTCTGATGGTTTCAGATAAACCTTAACTCACAAAGCTGTATATTTACTATGACTGTCTAAACTGGCATGTAGTGGGGTTTTACATGGAATTTGCACTTTACATATTTTTATAACAGGTTTTTGTACAAGTCATATATTTACTGAAAAGTGAAGTGTGGAAGCGGGGAGGAAATCTAGGCCAACTCAGGCAATTTTTGCTAAAAAAGGCAGCAGGCTGAAATCTTATCAGAGCTCTCGAGCCACATTCATGAAAGCAGTCATATTCAGAGTTGTGCTGAACTTGAAGGACAAGCTGAAGCAGGGGAGTACTTATTGCTATTACTTGAGCTAAAGACACACTTGACACTATCCTGAAATAGTCTAAATTGCCAGTCTGGTTTGTCCAAATCTTTTTTTTTTTTCTTTACAAGATTACCATTGTTCTGAGCCTGTGCTGGAGGAGAAAACAACATTGCAACTTGATTCAGTTTTCATCTTCAAGTTGGTGCAGCTGTGAAACCAGGAGTGTTTATAGCAAGAGATCAAGCCCTGCCAAAAGCACTGCAATAAACCCTGCTATTGTTGATTACAGGAACAGGGCCTGTTTATACCACTTGGGACATCTTTGGATAAGGCTTTCAGCTGTTCATGCCTTTTACCTTTAGCTGTGGTTCAGGTTTTCATTATTTTCCCCCTCTCGGCATTGTAAGCATGCAGTGCATGACTACTGGAAATATGCATGTGCCTTATTATTTCACCTGCTATCACATGCAACTAGTTTATCTTGTGGGACGTAGACAGCTGAGTATCCTAATAAAAATGCTTTTTTTAGTTTTTAAATGGTTTTCAGCTACTGAGATGCTGGAATAAAGTTGATTTCAGCCAGCCTGAGAAATCAGCAACGGAGATCAAGATAGAGTAGTCCCAAAACCAGGGCTTTGTTGGGTTTTGTTGAGTGCTGTCTTGTGACATTAGAAGTCTTGCCCCTTCTGACCTGTATACTTGTTTGGTTATTTCTATATAGGCACCAATTCTTGACTGCTGTTGGGAAAGTTTATTTAAAAAGGTGAAGGAAGAGGAAAGGATCAAGTGGGTGTGTCCTTGTAGCCTTTAAAGAAATGGGGTTAAAATGATCAGACTTGTGAAAGGCATTTTTTTCCAAATGAAGAAGCAGTGATTTATGGACTGCCATTTTTTCTCTCCATGCTCAAGGGCAGTGTTGCAGAGGTGTTTTTATTTCTGCTAGTCACCTAAACAGCAGAGGAAAAGGCTCAGCTTTGTCCTGCAGGAAGGTTTTGGTGTGTGCAGGGCCACACTTGTCTGTCCCAGGCACTGGAGGCAGGAGTGGCTTGGGGCCAAGAGCAGTGCCGCCCGGGGCCTTAGAGAAGCTGTCCTTGTTCCTCTCACAAGGATCTGACTGCCCTCTACCTTCTTCACAGGGAACGGAAAACCCCGAGGATTTTCTCTTTCAGAAAGTACTCCCAGTGTTCTCCTTTTCCGTTCTTGAGGCTTCGCTCGGCTGTGCCTCTTGAGGAGGTAGTGAACATCCACAGCTCACCTTAAGAAAAATACTGTGAAGCAAATAACATCCTTTTCTAAGCTTCTGTCTGGTCCTTTAGTCCCTCAAGACTTAATATGCTCTCCTGCTCTATATACAGTAGTCACTTGGCTCAATTTGAATATGGTTATTTTTCCAGCTAGCTTTAGGCTTATCAGACTTGCCTTGTGCTACGCATGGCCTTTTTCTGCATTCCCAGACTGCACTTGCATTTTGATTTGCCACCTTACCAGTCTGGATACCTGTGGGCGCTCCTAAAAATATATTTTGGTTAATTCTCACTTTTCAACTCTAGAACTGACCATCTTGTATCCATGATTTAAAGTTGTTTTTAAATCAGCTGATGTAACCAAACCCTTCCAAAAGGCCAAAACTGAACACATAGCTAAATACTATAGTGCAGCAGGTCAATGAGAAACATTGAATACATGAGCTGTCCATCACACAACTGCTGTCTCAGACTAAGCCTGTAAAATACAGATACCAGACTGCCTGATAGCAGGCAAGGTTCCCTGATTCCTTTTTATTTCAGAACACTCTGTTATTAGTCTAAGGCGGCTCACTGACCTAGAAAGCTTTACTTTCACCATCTTAGCAGCTTCTGGAAATGGAATGGAAGCCTGGAAAAGAGAAGGCTCAGGTAACCTAATTGTGGCTTCCCAGTTCCCAGAGGGATCCTGCAAGAGAGCTGGAGAGGGTCTTTTTACAAGGGCATGTAGTGAAAGGATAAAGGGAAATGGCTTCAAACTGAGAGCAGGTTTAGGTTGGGTGTTAGGAAGAATTTTTTTACTGTGAGAGTGGTGAGGCAGAAGCTCAAGTGTCCCAGGAAAGTTGTAGATGCCATATCTCTGGAAGTATTTAAGGCTGGCTGGGGCTGTGAGCAACCTGGTCTAGTGAAGGGTGTCCCTGCCTACAGCAGTGGGGTCGGAACTAGGGGATTTTCAGGATCCCTTCCAACCCACACAGTTCTATGACTCTGCAGACAGAGAATAGGCTCTTACACTGCTTGCAGTCTCCCCAGCTGAAGCTACCACAACAGCATTGGGAAAAGAAGGCAAAACCAGATCACTTCTGACCTTCACTTACCTCATCAGGAAGTCTTGGGAAAAAAAGTTAGGATCCGCAGTTGATGTGGAAGTGGAGGGTTTTATCTTCCAGAAAAATCCATGCCTACACATCACTCTCAGTTCTCAGCTGCATTAAAAAGGAGCAATTTAAGCTTGTCCATAGCAGTAACACAACCACGGAAAAAAGTTTCTTAAAAAATATTTTATTAGAAAAAACTTCCAACCAAAGTTACTCAATAAACAACTGTACAAAACGTATTTCTTTGGTGAGTCTGTGAAAGTTACCTTGATTTCTTCAGCTATCCACATACACAAAAGGAATTTTTCTTAAATAAAGCATTTATGCAGACACCAAAGCAAGCTGCTGCTCCTTGGCAATTACCGTGTAATCATCACCTCAAGGGACGTCTGTGACCGCACATGTGACTCACAGCGAGTTCAGAGCTGATCAGAACAGGGCAGGTGGGAGACCATTACCAAAAAGTAAGCGCCAAGAGCTCGGTATCTTCCACTGCGAAGAAGGATCTGTGGAATTGTTGCTCTGCAACAAACCCAGAAGAATTAAGTTTTAAGTAGCAATGATGGAACTGGCATGTGTATTAAAATAATGGGCAGCGGTACAAGTGTCAGTGTCACAAATTTTTCCTTTAGAGAAGGATACTGGAAGAGAGAACTCAATCAAACCTTCACACAATTTTTGCCCACACCTGTCAAACAAAAGAACTGGTGTTCAGATTTGTTTTTTCAGGTGGGGAAACTCCCAGTGAGATTTTAATACAAACGTATATTTTATTTGGCATATTCTTGATGACCAAGAGCCAAAATGAACCCATCTGGACTGAAGAAAAATGAAAATAATGGATATAAAATATGAAAGCAAGAACTTTAGATCAAGCAGTACTTACTTCAGTTTTAATTAGCTGGAGCCATTCATTAAGATAGTTAATAAGAACAAATGCATCAGGGATGTTGTCTCCTTCTGAGCAAAATTTCAGAAGAACTGCCATTTGGATTCCCTCTGAACAGCTGCAACAAAAATAAGCATGCATTTACATTTTGATTTTAGCTCCACAACAATTATATTTATGTATTAAGAGCAGCAACAATATGCATGTATCTTGTGAAAACCAAAAACAAAAAAGAAAAAATGTATGGATATACATATGTTTTTCCTCTCCAGATTTCCTTGATCACATTTTCACATTTCATGCTCTTTTGCTTAGTCTTGAATTTCATCTTTACTTTGCAAGGCAGGAATCCTACATCTTTCAAGAGTATTCAGGCCTTTTACATACTTTGTTTGCATTTTTGTGCTGGTGAGGTGCCTATACACATCCTTGGATACAACCACTCCCTATCTTTCTGTGTATTTTAAACCAGCAGTTTTGCAGGCTGCATATCACTACTTCACTCAGAATATTCTCATTTTTAAATGTAGATATTAAGATGGTTATTTTAAAATTTTTTACCTTAAGTCCTGGCAGGTCTTTTCTTTTGCAATTATATATTGTTTCCATACTGAAATCAGTATAAAGGTTAAGTGTGGCGTTAGTAACTTTGCTGCTCTAGAATGCAACAGTGTGCTCAGGTGTCAAAAGTAAGAATTAAAAAATAAAAGTCAATTTTCCACCGGACACAACACATCTTTTGCAGAATCACACAGTTGTGCTATAAATGAATATTAGTTTCTAAAATTTAAAAGCTCAGCTTTCAGCACAGTTTCTGATGCATGCACCTTTTAACAAAACCCCCACATCTAATTTTTTTGCTGGCTCTGAAATCTTAACTCATTCATAGCGTTCAGAATTGTCTGTGGGTTTTTGGGGTTTTTTGTGTAACTGAGGTTGGAACCATTTGCCTCAGGAAAACAGTTTCACTTAAAGCAGCACAGGTACAGGAATTCTACGATTTACAAATTGTGGTTTGGATAATATCAGATACCAGATTGATCGTAACTGTAAAGACTTTATTCTTTTCCTTTAGCCTATTCCCTTATATTTTTATCTTACTTTAACTTTATGATCCAGGACTCCATGCTTCTCTTCCTCCTAATTATGGGCCTGACCTGAAAGAAATTCTATTTCTATAAAGCCCTGTTCTATAAAAAGATGGACTTTTCCTATAACATAGCAGTTTATAAGATAAATTTACCCAAGTATCAAAAACAAGACTTCTGATCTCTTTCTGTGCTTATCTTTAGGCAACTCACCTCTCAGTAAACAACAGTTTTGTGATGCCACCTCCAGGTATATGCAGAACTTTGTCTGTATTACTTATTCCAGGGTAAGCTGCTACTTTTTCCATTTCTTTCCAGTTTAGCTCCTTCATGCGGCCTCCAACTGCTTTCTCCAGATCAGGTGTGAGCAGGTAGCGCAGTGGTGTCCTGCAAACAAGTCAAGATGCATTCAGTCTGTCAAGGAAGGACACTACCCCACTTACGACTTGCGGCAGACAGGAGGTGCAAGCACTGAGGACCTCACACCTGTGGGGAAGAATTGCTCTGATACTCTCTCCCTCTTCAGATCTAAGGTAGAAAGTAAGTCTGTGGCCTCAAAACTGTACAAACTACTCCACTTTCTGCCACAAACAGAACTTAGATGCCTTTTTAGGGGCTCAGATAACTGGCAAGTGCCAAATACGTAAGCACATAAATAGGGGAACTGCTTATAGGTGTTAAAAAAATTTACAAATAAAATGTACTTTTCCTTCCTTCAGATAGGAGGTGATTAATTAAAAATCTGCTAGGGTAAACTTGGACTTCACTGTGATACATTATTTTTACTGAAGTCACACTACTAATATATTCAGACTTTAGTCAAGTTAAAGGTATTTTCTGAATGCACTATTCTCACTTTTTAGAAAATCTGCTATAAGGGAGTTGTTCTGTGGTGCTGAGGGAGCTGGGAGGGTTTAAATCACCACAACTTATGACTGAGACCTCATCAAATAACCATCAGTCCCTCTCATTTCATTCCATATTAGCTGGCCATTCTGCAATTGTATGGATCTACCACTGTATCTGGGACATGCATCGATGTAAACCTCCTTTGAGGCCCTATACATTTATGGAGCCTGAGGATAACAACTGCAGAAATACTGTTTTTATCTGCAGAAACACTGATTTTATTTGGTTTTCATTATTATAATCATTATTTCATTATTAAAATTCATTGTAATCACCAATTATGATGCCCTCAATCAGCAACACATGCCTGGTTTTTGGATGGGTAACATCTAGTAAAAAAAACATTGCAGTTGCAACATTGCAGTTGCCTCCCAACAAATAATAACTGGTAACTTCCTATGGAAAAAAAAGAGAATGACAACTTACTGTATCAAAAAACCCCTTCCGAATGCAGAACGATGATGAAGAGGTCAGAAATGAACCAATACTGCAATCGACTATTAAAAATCTAACCTGTGACCTGTATGTCAGCAGTTAATCCCTGACATTGCTTGCAGCCACAAGAAATTAAAACCGAGGCTCTGGTGCCTGGCAGTGCATGTCAAGTGCAATTTGCTTGCAGCTTTTCATTTGATCAGTACTTTGGAGAGTGATAACCCAGAAAATTCAGAGACTAATCCTGTGTAACATCATGTTTTAACAGCGTACCAAGCATTTTATGACCTATGTACGCACGCAAGCAAAGGCACCCTGCCAAAAGTAGTCAGTACATGGAAGTAGAGGGAAACATGTCAGTCAAAACCACCCAGGAACATCAATTAGGTCTTTTAAGGACACAAACGTACCCCAGAAGCTGCTCATCATCACGCTGGTATGCATGGCTGCTGGACAGAAGGACAACCCTGGCACATTTGCTGCTCTTCACCCAAGAAAGCAGGGTTTCACAGAACGGCCTGTACTTGTTCTTTATGCAGACACACAGAAAAGAAAGCAAAGCACTTAATGTGTCCTTAATAATACTAGGTGTTATACACAATGTGTAGCAGTGATATTAATTATTCTTCACATCCACTTAGTCTTCAGCCCCAGATATATTACCTGAAAGCAGAGAACTGGCCTGGTTCTTTACTTAAGCCAAACTCCATGTAGAATTATAAGAATTATCATTAAGCCCATGTCAACAATAACAGTACCACCTGTTTTATGTGCTGTTAATACCAAAGGAAAAAGCTTTAGCGCAAGATGGGGTGGCAGGATCACACAGTATTTTTCCACACTTTGAACTGCTAAAATACTGCACCATGATTTTTTTCTGTCATGGCATTCTGCTTAAATTACAGCCACTGTCCAGTCAATGTCCAGTTAAATTCCTCATTTTTGCCTCATTAACGAACAGTTTATATAGAATACTATGAAATAACTAAATTGGCATGACATGACACACACAGAAAGAATAAAGCTATTACAAAGAACATAAAAAAACCTAATAAATGTAAAGGAAAAAAAAAAACCCAAACCCAGACAAAACCCAGACCATTTTGTATTTTCTTGACTCCCAATAACTAAGAAGATATTTACACTAAAATCTACCAACACAGGCAGCTGTTGTGGGGCTTGGAAAAACAAAATCAAAACCTCAGCCCTCAATGAATGCAGAAATCAGTAGAACTGTACCAACTTAAGAAGGTGTTACAGCATGAAGTAGAAAAATAATTTAACCAGACCACTTAATATTTGTCAGCAGAACTATTCAAACCAAATAGTGAAGTAACGACAATCAATGAACATACATACCTTTATAAAAGGTGACCTGATCTGCAGAACTACAAGTTTCTTCGAAGGTAAGGAGTACACTACAAGAAGAAATCATTAAGTCTTGTCAGGCAGAAACTGAGAAAGAGATCTGGGTTTACATATATCAAGAATGACCCCATTTACAAACTTCAGAATAATAAACCTTTCAGCTATCAATTAATACGGGAAAGCCTGATAACATCCACTGTGATAAAAACACAAATTTCTGTGCACTGTATTTTCATAAAACTTAGTTTCAGTTGTACTAAATTTAAGGATTGAATTATGAAAGATATATGAAAATTTGCCTCCTGTAATGATTTACATAATGTATGCATCTTTGCAAAGACTGACAGGTTATTCTGGGATTTCTGGGATTTAAGAGGGTAAAAAATAAAATACAATGATCAATGTAGGCAAAGAAACTAAGAATTTTTAGTGGGAGGAGTGGGAGAAACATTACACAGGGAAAAAAGCAAAGGTATGTAGGAAGGAAGAAGAGCATCCTTTTAAATCAGAAACTCAACTTGTATTCTAATAATTTATTTTAAGTATGTGCACACTTGATACTGCTTTGGATTAACACAGCAGAGAGGTTTGGCTGCACTGCAATATAGCTCAAATGCAACATTTCTTACTGGTTCCAAATGTCAAATTGGTTTTCCAAAATAACAACAGGAACAGTTTCCTCTGTGAAGTGTGAATATGTTCCTATCTGTAGGTTTCTGCAGCTGTTATTACTGACCTTAATTCAAGCACATCAGCAAAATTTAACAGCAACAACAAAAAAAAGTGACATTCTTGCATCTTATGCCCCCTGCAAATACCTTCAGCACTCAATACCCACCTTCAGCATTTATACTCAGCTCCGTTGAGTTTTCCTCTGCTGTTGCATATGGGTTATTTCCAACCATTGGCACCAGGCAATCGGTGTAGAAGTAACCAACTTTAGTCATGTCAAGTGTGGAAATCACCAGATCTATTGCCAACTGACCGACATTTCCCACGGACACTGCTGGCTGAAGGAACAATGAACCAAATTAAAGCGTGCTTTATGGACGGCAGAAGGTGCTCTTCAAATAGTGACAGCCTAAATCCCTTAAAATCTGGTCAAACGTGATTTCTAAAAGCGGCTGCTCATCCTCTGGCAAAGGTGACTATTTCCTACCAAGAGAATTGGTAAATACAGGGTTTGGTCCCTGTCTGACAAAAAACATCCTGGCCACTTCTGTGAATACTCCTGTCTCATTGTAAACTGAGAGGACAGCTTGGAAACTTACCTCCTTCCCCACATTTTTGGATTGAGAGTAGGTGAAAGCCTCTCAAGCAACTGATGTGAGACTGGCAAACCTCACATGAGGGTTGCCCAAAGGCAGCGCTGGTATTACATATTAAACCTCTAAATCTCAGACTGACCCATAGACGAGAGTAGGTTGTTTTTCATTTCATGCCTTTAAATTAATTTCATAGGAACTGCTGCGGGTTATCATCAATCGGGGCAGACACTGACCTATTATACTGATCTAATTTGACGGCACGGAAAGAGAAAGCCAGGAGTCTGTGTCCTTCCAAAGAAACCATTACAGGAAGACAACAATAAAACGTTCGGTTGCTTTCCTCTAATTTATAATCAAACCTAAGAATTGCTGTTGCTGCCCACTGCGGAAAGACACGGGATCTGAGGCTGGCAGAAGGCGAGGGAGGCCGCGGCAGCGCCGTGCGTCCCCAGGCCCCGGCCGGTGGCCAGCTCTCCGCCGGCCCTCGCCAGGAGCTCGGCAGCGAAGCGCTTCCTGGTGCGGGTCAGCTGACCGGGAATGACTTCCCGCGCAGCCTGCACAGTCATCCCGGGCCGTGCGGCGCTGCCCGGGCAGCGATGGGGCTCCCTGCAGCTCAGCTAACCCAGCCAAACAGGGGAGAAATGACGGCGTTCGTCCCTCCGCTGCCGGCGCGGGAGCTCTCGTCCCACACCGACATCGTCACCTCGGGCACATGACCCGACATTGATGTCACACCGCGCGTGAAGGCGATAAAAACACTTCCTAAAACAATCCTAATCCGAGATTTAAATCGGATGTAGCAGGACTTCATTTGTTTTTACATTGGAAACATTTATATATCGCATCTAAATGAAGAAAAAAAAAAATCCCAAGCTTTTATAGCAGTGGCAACCCGCGGGCGCTGCAAATACAGTAAAAGCACATAGGACGCATTAATTTTTAGAGCAACAGCATATGGCTATAGTTATGAAATAGCATATAGCTATTGCTCAAAAATAAAATCTAGCTGTTGCAGCTCGGCACGGATCGTCTTGACAGGGGCAAACCCGGGGTTCTGAGGAGGGATAAGTTGACAGAAACGGAGAACACCGCGCTAAGCTCTGCTGCAGACAGAACCCTCCAAACTCTCTTCTCCTTGGCAGAACACCCCACAGATTCCACACACACCGCCGGCCCCGCGCGTTCTCCGCTTATCCCGCGGCCAAGCACCCAGGGACCACCCTCGGGCAGGGCACGGAGAGACACCAGACCCCCCGTGCCCCGTCCCACAGGAGCGGAGCGGAGCCCCCAGCACAGGGACCGGGGGCAGGGACCCCTCAAACCCACCGAGGGCGGGGAAAGGGAAGCAGGAGCCTGACTCACCATGAGCAGAGTGAAGCCTTTAAAGTCGGGGGCGGCGGTGTCCCCGCCGCGGTCGCATGGAATGAACATGCCGGCCGGGAAGGGAGAAGGGAAGCAGGCAGCGAAGAAAGGAAGGAAGGAAGGAAAGAAGAAGGGAGGGAAGGAAGGAAGCAGGGCGCGGACGCCGCAGCCACGTGCGGCCGCCAGGGGGCGGTGGCGGCGCTGCCCGCGCTCTCTGCGAGGCGGTTGGGGCTCGTTCGCCGCCGGCTCCGCCATGTCGCTGCCGCCGGAGAAAGCCTCGGAGCTGAAGCAGATCATCCACCAGCAGCTGCTCAAGGTGGGACTGGCGCCCCGGCCCGGCGCCGGAGAGACTTCCCCTGGCCCTCAGGGGGCTGTGCCGGCCCCCGTGCCGGCTCGGAGTGTCACCCCGGGTGTCAGCGCTGAGGCGGTGGCAGCGCGCCCGCTCCGGCGCCCCGCTTTGTTTTCACAACTTTCGGTCGCTGCAGGTGGCTTCCAGGCGCCGCTTTGTCCTTTGCTTGTCGCTTTTCGAGCGAGGGTCTTGAACTGATAAGTAAGGAGGCTGTAACTCCTATATCGCTTGTTAGTGCAGTGGTGAATCTTCCTACCTGTCACACAGGAGAGCGGGGTTCTTGGAGCGAGTCCAGGGGAGGCCAGCGAGATGATTAGAGGGAAAGGAGCCCCTCTGCTTCGTGGAAACTCAGAGAGAACTGGGATTGTGCAGCCTGGGGAAGAGAAGGCTCGGTGGAGACTTCATAGCAACCTTCCAGTGGGGCTTCCTGAAGGGAGCCTGTAAGGAAGAAGGAGACAGACCTTTTACCAGAGCGTGTAGTGACAGGACAAGGGAAGATGGATTCAAATTGAAAGAGAGCAGGTTTAGATGGGATATTAGGAAGAATTTTTCGCTGTGATGGGTGCTGAGGGACTGGAACAGGTTGCCCGGAGAAGTTGTGGACGCCCCATCCCTGGAAGTGTTCAAGGCCAGGCTGGATGGGGTTCTGAGTGACCGGGTCTGGTGGAAGGTGTCCCTGCCCATGGCAGGGGCTTGGGAATGAGACGATCTTTAAGGTGTTTTCCAACAAGAGCATTCTGTGATTCTATTTCAGGTCCCGGTGGCTGTGTCCTTAACATCCTTCCAGTGTGAGAGTCGGCTCTAAAAATCCATCTGCTTTCACAGCTCAGATGATGGGCGGACATTCTCAGAATTCCCTTTGAGAATAGGGAAAGCTTGCAAGGGAGATCTACTACTTTTGTGCCTTACCTATATAAAACCATTTTTTCCCCTAAAAAATAAATCGGTAGAATATTAACCTTGAATTTTGAGGGAGATGAGAAATTAGAACAGTTACCATTTTGTAATTGATGGATTTGCAGACCTTTTTGTATGGAGGGAAGTTCAGGATGGGTTGCTGTCAAAGAGCACTGAAAATGCCTTGATTTTGCATGCTTGTAATTTTTTTTTTTTACTGGGAGAGGTGCTTTTGTAACATAGTGGTTCATTTGATTACTTCTGAAAGGATCAGGATTTTGGTGTAGTTATTTCTGTATTTCTAGGAAAACACCCTTAGCCTTACAGTCTTGACTGGTGAGTTGCCTCTGCTCCCATACTGAGAGCTGGTGTTTGTGACACATAGTGAATTATCTTGCAGATGGATGTCCATGGCAGGATACGAGAAGTTCTTGCTGAGACTATACGAGAAGAGCTGGCACCTGAGCATCAGCAGTTGTCCACGGAAGATATGATAAAAGCCCTAAGACAGCGGGGAATCGTTGACGATGTTATGAAGGAGCTTAAATTTGTTACTGTAAGTAGCTTTTGAAGAGGGGAAGTATTTCTGCTTGTTCCTCTTACTGTCGTGGTGTTTTGACAAAGTGAAACGATGCTGCTTCTGGAGGTTTGTAAGGACATTACTGATTTGAGACATTATAGGAGTACAGAAAATTAATGCATATGCTGAGATTGTTTGGTGGTAATGCTGCACTGAAATTATTTGTTCAGTTTTAGAAGGGAGCATACCTAAGGAATGGTATTCAGATGAAATGGAGGATTCTTTAATTTTTAGAAGACTGTGGTAAGAGCACTGCTGCATCCCTTGACTCCTTAAAAAGTTTTAATTGTAATTCCAGGATGTGAATGAAACGGAGAGGACTTCAGCTCCCAAACCATCAACACATTTTGTTGAGAAAGACCCACCAGTTTTGAAAAAAAGTATGTTTCTTGTTTATTTAAATGTTTGGATCATAGTTTTGAAAGAAATTTGAATTCTATGATTTTTGTGCTCTGAATTAGTAATCCAGTATGAACTGGCATAAAGGTGGATGTTTCCTCTGCTTATCCACAGGGAGTAAACTCAAGTAAGCAGCAGCAGCAATCAGTGTTGCATTAAATATGATTTATTATTATTATTTCATTTACTTTACACTAAAATAACTTCCATATATTTTAAAATTACTTCTAAGCACATGTTTCAAAGAAGTTAGCTGATATTTAACAAATTAAGCTTTCTAAGATCTGTTTGTAGTCTCTTCATTTTTATTGCTACGCTTTACAGCTAACATTGACCCAACACGGAGGTATCTTTACCTTCAGGTTTTGGGTGGAAAAGCTTTTCTGGAACATCTTCAGGAACCAGAGCCTCTGCCTGGCCAGATCTGCTCTACCTTCACTCTGTGTTTACATTTTCGAAACCAGCGCTTCCGTTCCAAACCTGTACCCTGTGCCTGTGAACCAGATTTTCAGGATGGTTTTCTACTTGAAGTACACAAGGATAGCCTAGGTAAGGAATATTGTGGGTTTAAAGCTGATGCTGTTGGGATTTTTTTCTCACCTAAGAGTTATTGTGAAATATGTTTGATATTATTTAGTGGATTTCTTTCCTGGTTTTTTGTCATGTTTTCCTGAGGAAACTGATTACTGTTTTGGGTTATGCCACCCGTAGATCTTTTTCTGCTCTTGCTCTTTTCCTTCTTTTTTCACTCTAAAATAATTTGAAATTCGCCAACTTTATCCATTCTTAAATGTTAATTCAGTTTTATTTTTTTGTGTATCTGAACTAGTTGCATTGCAGTACTCCACTACAAAAATCATTTTATCTTCTCTGTAATCTCTCTGTAGCTCTGTCCTAAAATGAGTATGGTTTTAGAAATGGGATCATTGCTTAGACTTCAAGATCTTTCTTTATATTTATTACAAACTTTGCATTTTGTTGCATACTGTTTTAAAATTCTGAGAAGGACTTGGGATGATAATATTCTTGCTATTTTATTTTGGTTTAATAATGGCAGGTGACGGAAGTAAGATGGTGGATGCAACCACTATGCTATCTATATGTGACCCAGTGCATATGGTTCTGATCAAAACAGACACATTTGGTGAGACCACACTGGTAGCATCCTATTTCTTGGAGTGGAGGTCTGTCTTGGCTGCAGAGAACGGCATAACAAATGTTGCTGTGGAACTGCTGGGTGTAGGTATGGATAAAAAATAAGCATGTTATGATAACTTAAAATACTGGGTACTGAGCTTGCTTACAAGCTTAAAGCAGTCTTTTTGATCTGGTTCATTTTTTCCTTCAATTCAGAAGTAACTGTAAAGTATCCTTAGAAAATGCCTAGCATACTTAATGGTCAGATTTTTCAAGCTAGAAATGAGTATTCCAGATCCCATGTAAAAACGGTCCTCATGTCTGGGAATTCCCACTATTGATTACCTGCAATATCTGGTTATCAGAATCAAACCAACCAAACAAAAATCCAGTTGTTCATCTCCAGGAATGTATCTGACCAGTGCACTGGGGAGTGAAATCCAGCCTGTGTCCCTTTCATAGCAAACAAACAATTGCTGGAGAAAGGGATCTCTGCTCTGCTCCCATTTATCCCAGTAGCTGGAAGCGTGTTTTCTGAACAGCTTGGTTTAGGTGCTTAGCAGTTAGTACATGTGTGTATTTTTGTGTATCACTTGTCCCCAGTCCTCTTCTCAGGAGTTCCAACCCAAGTTTTTAGGATTTGATTTAGTGAATAAAGACTAGGTCTCTCATGATTTCCAACAAGACTTTTTATGAGAGCAGGTAATGACAGGACAAGGGGGGATGGATTCAAACTGAATCAGAGTAGATTTTGATTAGGTATTAGGGAGAAATTCTTTCCTGTGAGGGTGCTGAGGCACTGGAACAGGTTGCCCAGATAGGCTGTGGATGCCTCATCCTGAGAAGTGTTCAAGGCCAGGTTGGATGGGACTCTGAGCAGCATGATTTTGTGGAAGGAGTCCCTGCCCATGGCAGGGGGCTTGGAACGAGGTGATCTCTAAGAACCCATCCAACCCAGGCCATTCTGATTTTAATTTTCTATAATGACTTGGAAATGCATAGCAAATAAGTTGAGTGTAATTCTCGGAGGGGTGATGGAGCAAGTTAAATTTAATTCTCATTAGCTTTTTTCCAAGCAATAAAGGATCCATCCAATAAATCCAGTGCTTTTTCTCCTCTTCAAAATCCTGTCATTGTACAAAATGCATCAAGAATATCAAAGGATGCTGCCATCTCAGATAAACAGATAAACTATTATGTGAGGCTTCCATTGCTTGTATTGCTTATGGACCCATCTGTAATCTGTTTTGTAATGCTTATTGTTGTTGATGTAATTAACATTGTGTAAAAATTTCAGCATTAGGCAACAATATTAAGTTGAGGGGGATTGTTCGTTCGTTTGTTGTTTTGGGGAGCTTTTTAAGTTGATTAATCTCTTTATATGACAGCCAGGATCCTTCATAATGAACTGTGTCCTGGAGGAAGATGAACTTCACTTATTTCTACCTATTTAAATTTCAGCTACTTGTGTAATCAGGAGGAATAGGCACATTTACAGTGTGTGATTGACTTGATTTTAGATGCCTATTCTAGACATTTCTAGAATACCATTTATCTCATATGTCCCAGTACTGGCTGCAAATAGGGGCTTGGATAATTGTCTTGGATGTAGACACCTGTGCTTTTTTTCATTATATTATGCTTTTTTACAGCCTCATTCGAGTTTGAAATTTAAATAAAAATTCTTACTTTGCCTGTGTTTAAAGAAGCTCATTTCCTTTTTGTGGCTATATAAGGATAACATACATATTTTAATGGTTTTCCCCTACCAGGCTGAAATAATCTAAGCAAATCAAATATGAGAGAACTGATGAAAATTTATTTTGTTTCAAAGGTACTGAATCAAAGGTTTCTGTTGGTGTTTTAAACATCAGACTGGAAATGTATCCACAGCTTAGTAAGACACTTTCTTCAGAAATAATTAGAACTCAAGTAAGTAATTTCTGTGAGGGCTAACTTACGCTTTTGTTGGTGGAGGGGAAACTCAATATAGACTTGTCAATATTGAGGGCTTGTAGGATGTTTGAATATATAACACTTCTTTTTTTTTTTTTTTTTTCTATTAAATTTAAATGTAATTACCTTTTTTAAGCTACTTAGTCTATACTGAACATTACTCAAAATACTACTGTCATAGGTTTTCCTAGTTACTTGTATCAAAACCTCTGAAATAAAAAGAAAGATGCAATATATCTAATTTTCTTCAGGTAGTATATGTGTTTTCTTGCTCTTCCCCATGTGAAACGGTAATTTCAGGTTAGCTGTTCTGCTTGGAAAAGCCAGTAAATATTGGCCTGAAGGTGCATGCAGATATTCTCCTGCACATGAAAATCTAAGCAACCCTTCTGTGCAGAAATGCATTACTTAAAATGAACAGTGCTTCAGTCAAGCTAATGTATGAACCTACAAACAGGAACTACAATGTGAAGTTTTTCTTAATTGGATTTCCATTTAACAATACTATGGATTTGCATGACACACTTAAAATGTTAAGCTTTATTTTACATATGCCAGATTGTGGTGTTAATGTACTTACTGATTATGGCTGGTTTTTTCTCCTGTTTGGAATTAGTATGTGTAGGATTGGTTTTGTTTTTCCAACCTACAGTTCACTTTGGAACGTCAGAAAACAGCAGAAAAAGAACGTTTATTTCTTGTGTATGCCAAGCAGTGGTGGAGAGAATACCTGCAGATCAGGCCTACCCACAACTCAAGGCTGGTGAAGATCTTTGCACAGGTTTGTAGATTTTACAAACAGACCAATCCTTTCTTTAAGTTATCTTTTGATTTTATTTTGAATTTTATGTGTACATGGAATCTGTATAGATTTATGATGTGGTTCTGTTCAGGTCAGGGCTAAATGTGGTGTATCATGCAAAAAAATTAAATTTGTAAGGACTGAACTTCTGTTTGTCTATTGAAGCTTAATAGGATGCAGACAGGAGGGTTGCTCTGACTACTTCTGATGTACCAAGTGAAAAAGCTTGCTTAGTCTTGAATACTCACAAATGGCAGAGACTTAGGTGATCTGTACAAACTATTTCAGGTAAGTTTTGTATCAGACAGAACAGTTACAAAAAAAATGGACTTTCTAGACCTAATAGAACTTTCTAGATCTACTGAACTCTGTGTGGTCTGCAATGCAATCTCTCTGGTTTATGTCACACAACAACTGCAGTCATAATTACTGGAGTCTGATCAATTCTGTTTCAGTTGCTCCTCAGTAACTGTTCCTCAGTAAAAGGAATGGTATGATCCTTGCGTTTTTCATGCCATGAATTTACCCTGCATGTAGCGATTTTCCTACCACAGTAACTTCTTACCTCAAAACAGTGTCCTGAAGCGATCTGTGCCTCCTCTTTGGTGAGGCAACAGCTTCCTTCTGGCTGTGCCCTGAGTGTGCAGGAGTGATGTGAACTTCCAAACCCGAGCCAGCAGCTGAGTCCCCACCCCATCATTCTCTCACTCCACATCAGTGGGATGGGGACAAGAATAAAAAGGGCAAAAGCAAGGAAAAGTTCATGGGTTGAGATAAAGATGGTTTAATGGAAGGAGAGAAGGATGGATGGATGGATGGATGGATGGAAGGAAGGAAGGAAGGAAGGAAGGAAGGAAGGAAGGAAGGAAGGAAGGAAGGAAGGAAGGAAGGAAGGACGGAAGGAAGAACAGTGATGCAAAGACAGTCACTCGCCCCTTCCCAGGGCAAACAGATACCCCGATAGTCTCTAAGCAGGGGCAAGTTTAGAAAAAGTCTGTTCCCCATCCTCACTGTTTTTATTGCTGGGCATGACCCTGTATGGCATGGAAAATCGGTGAGATCAGGTCAGCTGCCCTGGCTGTGTCCCCTTCCAGCTTTTTGTCCCCCCTGAACCTGCAACTGTGTGGTGGCAGAATGAGAAGCAGAGGCGGCCGTGTTCCTGTAGAAGCCCTGCTCAGCAGCAGCTAAAACACTGCTGCGTTCACAGCCCTGTTTTGGTCACAAACCTAAACCACAGTACTCTGAGGGCTGCTGTGAAGAAACAAACTGCCTTCCAAATAGACCCAATACAAAGGCTTAAGGGGTTCAGGGCAAGGCATAAAGAGAAACAAGTCTATAATTAAACAGGATAGGAACTAGGCCACTGCTAGGTTAGTACCTATATAGAGCTTATCTTGTGTCTCCCACGGGCCATAGGAAATCTTAGTAAAACTTTCTGGGTTTAGTAGATTAGTTTGATAATTTAGTTACCATCAAGTTTCAGATGAGTAATGCAGAAACAGCATTATATATATGAGACAACATTAAAAAATAAATCCTGCCTTTGGGGTTTTTTTAAATTACTTTTGAGCTGTGAAATTGATTTCAACAGGATTTCAGTCAGCCTCAAATAATGCTGCTTTTTTTTCCCCACAAGCTTGCTGGAAAAGCATGACAGAACCTTAACGGGGGCAATATGTGACTACAGTAAAAATATGAGACCATAATTTCCTGAAGCTGCAGAGATTCGAAAGGCTTTGATCCCTTTTAAAAATATATGAGCATAAAAGTACCAATTTAGCCCAGTGAGGAACAGAAGACCTCTATGCTTCTTGAAACAGTTTTAATAGATGATAATCAGAGTATTTGCCTGCAGCATGTACTAAAACAGACCTTTTTTAAAGTCATCTTATTTTTTACAAGAACTTAGGAATTCTTAGTATTACTGCTTAATTTAGATCTAGTTACTAGACCTAGATGCTTAATACATCTAGTTACTTTGTTTTGAGTGAGTTTTATTGCTTGCTGATATGAAAAGAGGTAGAGTTTTCAAATTCGGGAGCAAATCGACATCTTTTAAACTCTAGAGTCAGTTGCTGAACGTTTAATACTTTTGGGGGAAGGTTTTTGGGGGGTCGTTGTGGAATTTGGTGTGTGAGATTTGTTCTGGCTTGTTTTTATACTTGATGTGGAAATTGATAGTGGGTAGAGCGTGAACAGGTCCTCACCCATTTGAGAAAATTAACTGCAGCCTGTGCCGTTGCTGGTGTTCAAACGTTCAGTGCAGAACGCCCTGTGGGTGACAGAGCCAGACCGAAATCTGTGCTGTCTCTAAAGGAGTTGTCTCAGTGGTCTCGTGTCCCAGTTCTGGGGGTGGTTTCGTGTCTTACCGTTTTTGAGCGATACTCATTCCAGGGAGGATACATCCCCGAGGGGAAAAGTCTAAGCCGAGATGCTCGTTTTGCGACCCTTGCGCGGCTGGCAAATAACCCCGTTATTGACGCGTTCAGGATGAAAACGGGGTGAACCGGCCGGTGTGCTCCTACGTGAGACCTCTGCGGGCGGGGCGGCTGCTGGACACGGCCCGGCAGGCGGCTCGCTTCGTCAGCGTCCTGGGCCACGAGAGAGCGCCGGTGATCGGCGGCGGCGGCAAGCAGGAGCAGTGGTGCACCCTCCTGGCCTTCCTGTGCAGGAACAAGGTGCGTGACTGCCCCCCGTGTGCGGCACTGCGGGCACGGCCCCGCTCTGGGCGAGGGAGTTTAAAACGGGCTGCAGATACCTGCGTTAAAAGCGGCTTTGGAAGGTCCTGGTACGGTCCTGGTTGAGGTGTCTTTAAAGAGAAACAGGCTCTGAACAGTAGACAGGAAGGCTTTGGAGCAGACTTGCTTTAGTGCTGTAGTTGGGATCCATTTATCAATGCATCTCTTTGACGCTGGATTGGCTTTCCTTCCGTTGCGTTTCCAAGAACACATATTATCATCCAATGAATCCCTGCTACTGTGCAGGACACGAGTTAAAATTGTGGACTGAGCCAGGAAGAGTAGGAAAATTCTCTTTAGTCTCTTGTCTCTTTTGCTGTTTTGGTGGGGGATTTTTTTTGGTTTTGATTTTTCTTTTTTGTTTTTGTATTGTTTTGTTGTTTTGTTTTGTTTTTTTTTTTAATAAATGGGCTGAAATATACTGACAGTTTTTATGTTCCGTTTTTGCAAGATAGGAATTTTCACTTAGAAGTTTCAGCCCAGTTCTTGGTGGTCTTATATTTGTATCATGATTATAATAAGCAAAACAAATTGTAACTGTTTTTGGTTTATAGCTCTTCTGTTTTACTGAGCAGAAGTATCAGTGGTCACTTCTGATGCCTCTTTGGAGTGGTCAGTGCTTTTCATTGTCATGGAGATACTTCTGCCTTCAAAAATAACATCACCGGTGTGTTTGCATTTAAAAGATGTGTTCAGGGCAGCAGGAGCTGTATCCCAGATTTCAGAGCTGCTTCCAAGACCACCCAGAACAGACACTGGCTCTTGTCTCTGAATATCAGATGATGCATAGGTGCTGTATAAAGGCAGCTCTGGCTACCCACTGGGTTTCAGATGGAGGTGACAGTAGGGCCTTTGAGGACTGCTGTGTTTGGAGGCACAGAGAAAGGTGTTCCTTCCAGGCAGAAGTGGAGAGCAGTATGGAAAATAACTGAACTGAGCTCCTGAGACACCAGCTGGATCACAGTTTTTCTTGTGGAAAGTGGTATAGTATTATTAAAATAACACAGGTTCACTACAGACTTCTTTAAATCTACTTTTCTGCATATTTCCCCTTTCTGCTGTGGTAGGGCAGGATTATGTTGTCTTGATACATCCAAGAACACTGAATTTTACATTTTCAACATTCTGAATAGTTATTTGACTAAAGAGCCTTACTGTTCTGCTTCTGAATGCTGTACTTTGTGTTATGAAGCCTTCATTGTTTAAGCAATTTTTGTTCTTACTTTACAGCTAACATTTGTAAAGAACTCAAGAGACAAAGGATGTTAGAGATTGCATTTGGAAATTGTTTTCTGTGAATTATCAGTGGAAGTAATGTGTTTATGAGATAGATGTTTTTCTGACTAAAGGAAAAAACAGCTGCACATGATTCCCAGCTGTTTTACAGTTAGATCTATGGGGGACCTTGTTTTATCTTTGTCTAGTTTCTGAACTTTGACAGCACATTCAAGTAAGTGAAATACCAGTAGAATTACATTTTATTAAATGAAAAATTTTCTAGTTGTATGAAAATACTGCATAATTTCTAGTCTTGCCTCAGGTGTTTGCCTTATACATATTTTTACATTTAATTATAACATTGCTTTTGTTGTTGCGGGTCAATAGATTCTGGCTTTGGGTTACTTGGAGGTATCTGTATAATCATAAGAAATGTTTCCCAGTGTTAATCGTACACAATACTTGAACAGAGAATATCAACAGTCTATCATTAGAACATGCATTTTAAACTCATTTTTTCTGTTACAGAAAGGTAAAACTTGTCTAGTTTAAATGGTAAAATCCTAACTTTTGATACATGCTTTAGGTAATTAGGAGAGTAACATGACTTGTTAAGTGGTGGTTTGAGAAATAGCACTATTTCCTTTCTTTAAGGTTTTATTATAATTAATAATACTTACTAATATTTACTGTCTAGGGTGACTGTGAAGACCATGCTAACCTTCTGTGCAGTCTTCTTCTTGGGTTTGGACTGGAAGCCTTTGTGTGTGTTGGAACAAAAGCAAAAGGAGTCCCCCATACTTGGGTAATGACTTGTGGATCTGATGAAACAATTACTTTTTGGGAGAGCTTAACAGGACATAGGTGAGTAGAAAGAATATAAGAAAACAGAACAATGTATATTGAGGTTTGTGTAGATTTTTTTTTTCTTAAATCTTCATACCCTGTTGTATAATCCAGGTGATGTTTGTCTTTGAATCTTTTTTCTGTCTACTGTTTTTGCTTGGAAAATAACTGATTCAGTGTGATGGGAGGTATTTCATCATTTTGTAATATAGTAGTGTCTTTAATACTGTATGGTAACTGTTCTGTGTCTTAGAGCAGCTGATTGCCATCGATGTTATCGCTGCCATCATTTGTAAAGGACATGAAATCTGACATGGTTGTTTAGGAACCCATATTTTTTGCTTGCTTTCATCAGTGAAATCAATGTTGCATTACTATTTTTCCCCCTGTAGAAATCTCTCTTAAGTTTTCCGAGATTTTCTCTTGGCTTGAGTCATTTGAGAAGGGCACGTGCAGCTGTTTGGTGTGCTAAAGCATGTGAAACATGTTATTTCCAGTGTTCAAAACAAGCAATTCTGTTTAGTCACTGTTTGTGTGGATCCTGTGATTAGCATTTCCAGGTGTATTTCTCCAGACGTAATGAATAGCAGGGAAACTGTATGGGCATGTTCTTATAGTTGCAAAATTTAACTACTTGATTAAGCAGCTTATTTTTCTATATTCAAAGACTAAAAACAATGTATTATTTGATTCTATGTCGTGCCTCCAAAGCTTGTGCAAATACATTTCTGTGAACAGACGAATGCCATTTTGGGAGGAAAAATTGATTACAAACTTGGCTTGTATTTTTAAAGGAAAAATGGCTATATCTGTCCCATCTAAATATTTTTACCTTGCCTTGAAATAAGTTGTATTAATAAGAAATTGAATCTTTTTGACTAGGTATCTCCACAGACCTATCAACCCTGATGACCCTCCCCTAGCTGAACAACCCAAGCCGCTGCATCCGTATCGCACAATAGGTTGTATCTTCAACCATCAGAAGTTCTTTGGAAATTGTCAGCCCTCTGATGCCGTGGAGGTGTGTGTGTTTGACCTGCATGATGAATCTAAATGGAAACCCATGAGTGGAGAAGCAATAAAATCTGTATGTCCTCCTGGAGCAACGTCTTCAGTTCCCCCTTTTCCTCCCCTGTGTGCTTCTACAATAGATGCTGCTGTAACAAGCAACGAGATAGAAGTGCAGCTGAGGATACTGGTCTCTGAACACAGAAAGGTGAGAAAGATTGGCAGTGATCTGTCAGGGTAATAGAGGTTCATATGTTAATTGTGCACTTGTTTTGGATAGCCATTTGTTAGTTCACATACTTATATCTTTGCATGTTTTCCATGAGTTTTTGCAGAAATGTGATAAGGGAAAAGTGAAACAACTGAAAAAAATGTTTGGGAAGACTGTAATGAGCTGGTTTAGGCATCATACTTACTATTATTTGCAGTGTAGCCTCATGTGTGGGCTTCTCTCCCCACCCTGCCTTTGCCCCTCATTCTCTAGGTCTGTGATCTTCAGCTTACTGGCACCTGCAGACCACCCATGAAGCATCTTTAAAAGCACTAGGATGATGGAAGCTGGTTGTTAGTGGGCTTTGCCAATCCAGCGCAAATGTTTCTGGTTCCTAGATAAAAGCAGGCTTTCAGCTTTCGTGACCTTACTCTGACTGCTTTACAAAGTCAGAGATATTTTGAGAAGTTAGTTACGTCTTTTACCAGGATTTTTAGAAGGAATAATGTACCAGAAATTATACTTCCTGTGCTGGACATGAAGGCAATGTTATTCTAAGTCCCTGTTAGCTTATGGCTGGTTCTAATGAAGTTTTTTGATTGTTTCTGTTTTATCTCCCCACGTGGTGCTCAACCTTTAGGGTGGCAAAGTAATTCTCAGAGTATGAGTCTCATGCAGCGTTGAATACATGCATGGTAGATTTTTCTACTTTGCCTTTGGGATGCTGCGAGGAAGGTGCCTGTATGTGGTGGGAAGATGGATGGTAGAAAGAAGGTGCCTGTGTGTTTCAGGGAGCTGTTGTGTATCATTTTTTCAGAAAGGCTTTTCCATGAGACATTTAAAAAAATGTCAGGTGAATCTTAGTTGATCTTTTCCATGTTTTTGCTGTATATTTATATGTATCTTCTTACATTTCATGCAGAGATACTGTAGCTGAAACACCTGGTTTCAACTCTGCTGGCCTTATGTTTTAGTCTCATAGTTTAACTTCATTCCTTGATAAATGTTTCATACTCGTGGTGTCACTTGATTCTGGCGATGGTGTTTGCTTCACCCAGTTGGTGTGTGAGTCAATACACAAATCTCGTTGCTTCGTGAGTTCACTGCCATTAACTACCAATATAAAGATTCTGGGATTTATTTGAATCTGTTAGTTTAGGCATATCCTGATGTACCTTCTGCACAGTTGTCATCGTTCTGTGACTTGCCTCCCAGGATCTTGGCTTTTCTACTGTTTGGGACGACCAGCTCTCCTATCTGTTGTCACCAGCATTAGCAGCCTATGAGCTCGAACGCACAACGGGTGTTTCTGCAGGAAATGAAGAGTTTCAGGATGCCATAAGGAGAGCGGTTCCTGATGGTCACACCTTCAAAGGGTTTCCCATCCATTTTGTGCACAGAAATGCCAGAAGAGCATTTGCCACGTGTCTTCGGTAAGTCTAAGTGTAAAATTATAGGTATATGTTAAAACTAAATAGTAATTCCTAGTTGCTAATTGCAACTCATTTTTTTAATAATGAATGTTAAAGAAAATTAATTTCCTTCGGTTAGAACTGGAGGAAGAGTGGTGTGGAATGTGTAATGGGTCATGGGGTACAGAGCTTTTAGGTTACATTGGTGATTCAGTGGTGATAAACTTCTTGTGTATTAAATTGAAGAGCAAAGAGTTAATATAATTTCTCTGCAGTTGTTAAAAATGATCAGCGGTTGTGTCAGTTTCCTCCGAGGCAACAGACCTTGCACTATAGAATGATATTATTTGTAATGACAGACTCTTTATATTCATTGTTACTTAAATGCTAGTCACACTTTAAAAAATTGCACTTAATAATTAAAAGTTTTAACAATATCTTAGGATTGTCTGTTACTCCTGCGTTTCTTTTTGTCATATAGGTCTCCTTTCTGTGAAGAAATAATCTGTTGTAGGGGAGACCAAGTGCGACTTGCAGTTCGTGTACGAGTGTTTACATATCCTGAATCTGCGTGTGCTGTTTGGATCATGTTTGCTTGTAAATACCGCTCTGTCCTTTGAAAATAACCAAATTATTCATAGCTTTTTAACGCTGCAAAATAATGTATGTGGGTGTAGAATGATTCAATTAAAAACTAATATAGTGTTTTATATAAATGCCACTGATTTTAAATGCCACAATGTGTGTATTGGAGGGGATTGTGTACACAGTAATGATTGTATTTATGAAGAGAATTTATTATTTGTAATAAATTACTTTTTATATTTATAGGAATGTGGGTCAAGTTACTAAAATGTGTGTAAAAAACACTGGCTTGTTTTCTGCAGTTCTGAATTGGTTTAAGAGTTTGTTTAGAAGTAGGTCTGCTTAGGTCTGCTTTACCTTGCAGGGTAAGAGACTCTCTTGTACCTCTCCTTTCCCTGTAGTGTACAGGGTGTACTTTGTGAGTTACTGAGATCCAGAAATATTGATGTTTAAGCATGTGTCCATAAGAGAACAAAATTTATTTCTGCCTCTTGTGGATCTAACAGTAAATTCTACATTCAGCTTCTGAGAACGGTTGAGTCAGACAAAGGTAAACTTGTTAATCTGTGAATTTAATAATACATGAATTTAAAATATACATTAAGACTTGGATACCTGAAGATCTATGAATTTAATAATTTATGGATTTATTCTTTAAATATATATTAAGACTTGGATAGTTGAAGATGTGAATAGCTAAGATGGATTAGATAAAATAGTTAAACCTGATGCATTTTGCCTCTTGTTACCTTAAGAAGTTTCTGAGGCAGGTGTAGCCTGGCCATTTCACTTGACAACCATTCATGATTTTGTCTAATTCTCACGTTCAGATCTGTAATTACCCATCTGTGATTTTTTCCTGTCTTATACCTGTGGGTGATGATTTTGCTAAGTATCTTTAAGTCTTTATGCTTTGCAAAATGGCAAGCTGTTGGGCTTACTGAACTTTTCCATATGGTACTTCTCAAGTTTTCCCTCATGTGGAACCCAAGCATCTCTTTTGCAACTGGAAAATCTGAAACGGTTTGGTTTCTTCTGTAGAAGCCATTATGTGTCAGTGATAGCCCACAACCACCTCCTCTGGTTCTCCTTGTAAGAAAGAGGCAACTCTTTCTGCTGGTGCTGGATCAAAAAAATTACCTGATCCTAGAGAATCTTGCAACACGTACAGCAGGAGTAAATGTTGGCATTTTGCTTGTACAATTTAATCAGCAGCATGACAGTGTGACACCATATTCGTCTTTTTTCTTCAAGAGGTGTTAAGTACTTTCTATGGCAGCACTGAGGTTTTTTTAAATTTAGGTCTCTAATAGTACATTATGTACTTACTGGCCCTGCTGCTAACTTTACAGGTCTGTTCTTGTGTTATCTTGCTTTTTATCCCTGAAAGATCAAAATGAATTTGTTTGGCTCTTAGACAGCCTACAGGATCCTGATAGAAGTTTCACAAGTACCATTCCTCCCCCAATTTCCTTGTATCTAAATGTAGCCTGAAAGGCTGCATCATATTGCATGGTGAGTGTCGCCAAATTTGACATTATTTAAGTACCGGTTATATCTTATATGCGCTGCTGTATGTTACACAAGAGGAAAGAGGAGAAAAGCAGCGGCGTTCAGTAGAGATGGAAGGGAGAGGGGAGAGAGGAGCTGGAGGTGGCATGGGAAGAGGAGCTGGCCGGTTGGAGCCGGCGGCGGGGGCCCTGCCCAGCGGCAGTACCGCTCCTGTCCGGCAGGGGGCACTCCGGGCGCTGTCCCTCACAACCTCCCTGCTCCCGGCGGATCGGGTGCGAACGGGAGATTTTTAGTTTCCTTTCACAGCTGAGAGGTAGAGCACTAAAGAGAGAAACGCCGTGTGTTCGGTGCGAGCTCCAGCTTATTTAGTCTTAGATACTTTTCTGCGTGCAAGTGCTCGTTTGCCTGGGGCGAAGCCGGCATGAAGGGCTGTGCCCTTCTGGTGCCCAGGTGTGTGCAGGGGCAGGGACTTCAGTTCCCAGCTGGTTGGAAGACGATTCCCTTTCCAGACTGCGCTGGTTTAACGCTGCTAGCCTCTCTGTGTACCCTGGACGCTTCCAGCCTTGCTGCTGCTGAGGATGGAGCTTTCCCGGAGGAAGTGTTTGCGTTGGGAGGGCAGACCCTGGAATTCAAAGGCGCTCGCCCTGCCCCTGTGAAAGCGGGGACCTGCCACTACGTTTCGCTGTATCCGTGATGGCGCGGGTTCGTGTCAAGCGTTTAAACACTCGGGCCCGCCGGGAGCGTCATCCCGCGTCCCGCCGGGAGCAGTTCCTTTCTGGGGTGGCGGTTACCGGCACCCGGCGCAGAAACAGCGGCCCGAGGGCCGTGGGATAAGTGCGGCACGTCCGCGCGTGTCTCCGGCCCACGGGGAGCCGAGCGGCCGGGCGGGCGGTGCGGGTTGCCGTGGCAGCCCCGGGTGAATCCCCGCGGCCGTGCCGGCAGGGGGCGCTGCGGAGGCGGGCGGCGCCGCGCGGCGGGGGCGGGCGAGGACGAGGACGCCATTGCGTTGCTATGAGCTGTCGCTCCCCCTGCGGCGGCGGCGGCGGCGGCGGGCGGACCGGGCGCCGATCCTGTGCCTGCCTTCCTCCTGACTCCTGCCTGTTTCCTGGCTCCCGCTGCCTGCCGCGCGGGCCGGGCTGTCCGTCCGGCGGCCTGGTGGCACTAGCGGGGCGGAGAGGATGAGCACGGCGGGACCGGGCGGCAGCAGCAGCACGAACAGCAGCAGCAGCAGCATCGGCGCAAGCAGCAGCATCAGCAGCCGCTGCCGCGGCGGCGGGGCCGGCCGCTGAGCGAGGAGCGCCGCGGCGGACGCCGGGCATGGAGCCCCAGCCTGGCGCCTCCCGCCCGGCCGCCGAGGAGGAGGAGGACGGCGGCGGCGGGTCCGGCCGGCAGCCGGAGGCGCTGTCGCTGGAGGAGATCCTTCGGCTCTACAACCAGCCCATCAACGAGGAGCAGGCGTGGGCCGTGTGTTACCAGTGCTGCGCCTCGCTGCGCGCCCGCGCCCGCCGCGGAGAGACCCCCGCCGCCAGGCCGGGGGCGGCGGCCGCGCACCTCCGCGTCTGGCGGGACGGCGCCGTCACCCTGGAGCAGGACGAGCCCGACCGGCCGCCCCCGCCCGCCGCAGGTAAGGCCGGGGACCGCCGCCGCCGCCGACCCCGCGCGGCCCCCGGCGGCAGCAGCCGGGGGTCGGGCGCGGGCGGCCGCCCGTCTCCATCTGCCTTTGTCCGGGACGTGACCGTCCTTCCCGCCCGAGGGTGGCGGTGGGCGAGCGCTCGGCTCCTCGCTCGTGCCGGGGGCTGTGGGGGTCTGCGTGTGTGTGTGTGTGTTCGCGTGTCCCTGCGGCATCTCGATGTCGTGCGTGGAAAAGGTAGAACCCCTAGCCTGGGATGCGATCCCTGCGTGCAGGCACGGCCAGGCGATTGCGGGTTCAGTGTTTTATAATTGCGTCGTCTCTCCCGGTGCGTAATCAATCCCGTGTCATCCGCACACCCGCGAGCGCCGCTCTTGAAGGCTCCCTGCTCTTTGGGTTCCTCCGGCCGCGCCGTGCATCCCTCAGGGGCTTCCGGACAGTTTGGCAGCAAAAGGCGCCGATTAGAAATAGATCCGTTTAAGATGGGTGCTGACACTAAGTAAGTGAGAAAGCCGTGTACAGGGGCTTAGCACCTGCCATCTGCTTCGTTAAAATACCCAGGAAAGCGTATTTTGCATTGGAAGGGAGAATGAGGGCGCATGTCTGTTTCTCAGCCTTTCAAAGCTTCTGATTTTAAATGTGGAAAGCAGGCTTTGGTGGTGTTGTGGGTTTTTTTTGTGTGTGTGTGTTTTTTTTGTTTTTTTGTTTTCAAGTAAAGCTCGATTTCTGAAAAGAAATCAAGTATGGGCAGCAGAGGGATGTGGTCGGTTATCACATAAGTGATGGTATTCCCCCGTATCAACCTAGTCCAGGTTCAACGTCACAGAATTTTCCGGGAAGACAGAGGTTTCAGCATTTTAAAGTTGTGCGAATCAGAAGGCAGTGGTAAATTCACAACACGGGATTAATGGAGCCCTCAGCATTTAGAGCACGAATATTATGCCTGGTGTTACAGTTTAATGAAGCCTTTTGATACAATGCCTGTCTGAAAAGTCTTTTGGCAGAGACTTGCAGTAATGCAGTTTGGAGCTAGTGGTACATGCAAATATCAAAATATATTTAGTGGAAGAAAGGACATAATTTAGTTCTGCAATTGTAATGAGTCGAATAATGACTTGCATTTAAATGTGATCTGGTGTGCTTTTAAAATTGTTTTTAAAAACAGGTCTTTGTAATGTTAATTAAATGCCAGACCAACACCCAGAAATTCCAGGAAAACGCTCTCCTGACCAAGGCATCTGCATGTCACAAGCGCGTTGAAGAGTTCTGTGTTGCATGTCGTGTGTTGCTTTTGCTTAGTCTTTTGAGGTGACATAAAGACTTTTTCTTTTCTCTTTACTGTTGCAGGAAATACATTCGTTTACTATGTATTTCTTTCTTTTGTGGCCTTTTTTTCTGCTATTGGTGGACTTACCCTCTCCTCTTAAAGTACATCATTGCTGGCTCTAGGAGGGTATTGAATATACTTGGATATAAAGTTCAGCCACTCACTGACATCCAGCATGTTTATTTTATGCTAAACCTTTACTGTGAAAATGTTTTAGTCAACACGTACTAACCTATGTCTGTTGATACCACATCTAAATTTTTGGATGGATGAGATTTTTTTTTTTCTTTAAGTATTCCAACCCTGTCCATTTTTCATTTTGTTCACCTTCTTAATGTATGCATTATTTTGTATAGCACCACATGTGTGTGCTTACATCTTGAGAATCATAGGAGAGTGTGCGTATGTATCTAAACAAAGATAACCAGTCTGTTAAGACCTCCCAGGAAAGCAGGAGGCGGGAGCTATCCCAGGGAGAGTACCCCCTCCAGTGCGTATAATAGAAAAGGGGAGGCGGGGATTTTTCTGCCAGCAGTCCATTCCTAAAACATCCTCGGTGAAGGATGGTAGGTGCCTGGATTTGAGAAGAGGCAGGATTCCTCCTGGGATCCTCTCCCTGCCCCTGGCCTTCCTCATTTACCTAACTTTGAATAGACTTTGGAAACAGAGGCCGCTCAGCCTCCAAGCTTTCACAAGGGATTTTGTGTGTTCTCTTTGATTTGTGAAACCTGAAGCAGGTTTTCACTGGAAGTTGTTGTATACATGATACATCGAAGGTTGGGAATTCGCTGTACTGAATACTGAGGAGCTGACAGAGGGCGTTTCTCGTTGGTATCTTTTGAGCTGTGCCTGTTCTTTTCTTTATTGCGCCCCGCATTCTCTTTGGGTGGTGATTAATGAGCTTCCTCAGTTACAGCCTGAGCCTCTGGAATGGGTATTTGTTTGTAGGCTCCTGTGTTCTCTTCGCGCCGGAGAAAGCTTAGGAAGAACCTGGCTCCGTGGCCTGGGGAGCAGTACAACGTAACAGGCCCTGAAGCTGTATGGTCACAGTAATTTTACTTTCAAGATACAAATTAAATTTCTCTTAGAAAGAAGTACTGATTATGTAGAAACTGATGGTAGTTTTCCAAAGCAGTTTCTTGTGAAACAGTTTTCCAGTTCACGCTCAATACTTGAAATTCTAAGTAACAATACATAGAAATTGAAGAAAAATGTCCTTGAGATAGGAAAGAGATGAGTTTCACTGATAGTGGGGCAGAAAAATGCCCTTGGAGTTGAATCCCAGTCCTTAAACAAAACCACAGACTGATTTTCAGATCTTTACATTTTTATCTCTGTGATCTATTCATACTTCATTATCTTAAAAAAATATAAGGTTATGGTTAAAAAGAAGTAAAAAGATGAAGGATGAAAATGCCGCTCAGTTGTCATTTTCATGTCACCATTGATATCACCTGAATCCCTGACAAGAGGAGGATCAGGAAGAATTCCTGCTAATTGTTTTCCTGCCTTTGTATTTCAGACAATTTAGATTTAAATGCCTGTGTCAGGAGGTTTGTTAGAGCAGTAGGGGTTCTGCTGGTTAATGCTCTGAATTGTAAAGCTGTTTTGTTCTAGCAATACATAAAAAACGTATAGGTGTAGGTTGGTGCATAGGTTTGGATAATTCGCAGGAACAAATATTGGCTGTTAGTTTCTGTTTTAGTAAACAACAGAATCCTGTGTGGGCTAATAGAGGAATCCCTGAAGAATGGTGTCTTTGGGTAGTGAACATTCGGGCTTTGTCCAGAATTGTGGTGAACGATGTGATCAGTCACGCCTGTCAGTGGCGCTCGGGCGAAGTCAGGAGCAAACGCAGTCATGTCACAGAGTTTGCTCTAGAGATGCACGTGAAGGCATATTTTTACAGAGCAGTGCAAACCTTTTTACTTCTGCAGAACCAAAGTAAGAAAGAAAGAATATTTTGCATGAATATGCAAAATAAACGTAAAGCTCACTGTGGTTGTCTTAGTATGGATCATTGTCTGACATCTGAATACCACAGAAGTGTGGGTTGCTTCAAAATACCCATGGTGAAATCGGAGATACAGTGTAGAATTTGTTTTAACTAATGGGTGCTTTAGCAGTTTCTGTTACTTGCAATTTATATGAAAAGAGCTAACGGTGACATCCAGTAAAGTGCCAGATGAAATAAAAACTAACTTCTGAGTGAGCTAAAACATTTGGGGTAAACATGGGGTTTGATTCCTCCAAGCTCTCTTCTAGCAGAACCGCATTTACACGTGTTTTTATAAACTTGAAGCAATAATGAAATGATAGATACAGGAGCAGAAAAGCTGCATGAGAGCTGACAGTCGACATCACGCCCTGGATCCAGGGGCACCAGGATGCTGTAGGGCACTGGAGGCTGTTTCTCTGGGGCTGTGTCATTGCTGCAAGCTGGATAAAGAGCTCCTGCTTTTCAGCACAGAAGCTGTGCCACCTCCTTCCCAGAGGTGGGAAACAGGACAGTTTTGGGGGTGAGCAGACTTGGTAAAATGAGGGTTTTCCCTGCATGTTTTGTTAGTGCCAGATCCCTGGCTTAGCAAAGGCAGCCACCATCTTTGGGCATTGCACTGAGCTCCTGAAGAGGAGCAGCCACGAGGATCTCAGAAAGTGGCAAAGAAGGGTATTTTGAGCACGGAGTCAGGCTCACTTCCAGCTGTTGGCTGTTGAGGGCTGGCACAATTGTGGTGCTCCCCGGCCTTCCATCTCCCTCCCGAGACCCTGAACTGTGGGTCGTGTCAGGGGCCCTTCTTTTGCCTCGTCCTCCAGCCCTAGGAGCGAAAGCACACAGGAAAATTACTGCTGGTCTTAGAGCGAGTACTGTGCAGATTTTGCTCTTGGAAATGCCTGCCAGGCGTTCAGCAGGAGGGCATAATGCATGGAGTATTCTGGCTTTGAATCAAAAAGATCACAGAAAAGTTGACTGCGTGGTGGCTTTCACGGGACTTGGAGGGCCCAGGGTGAGACATGCTGAAGAAGAATAGTTTATGTTGTCTTGGCAGTTTTAATGACTTCATGTCCCTCTTACACCCTTGTTTGCCCAGGTTTTGGAAGGCAAGAATGGAGAAACAGGATGATAAATGCAAATTCAGCTTGTGTGCATAAAGACAGTCTTACCTGTCAGTCTCTGGTGAAGCACTGAGGAAAAATATGCATGGTTTTTAGAGGAAAATGAATGTACTACCATTTTTCTTCTAATTTTGTTGACCCTTTTTAAAGAAGATGGATGGCAGTAGCCTTTCTTGATGTTTAAGTTTTGAAAGAGGTGTTGCTATGAATAGTGCCAAAATAAATTGTACTTTTAGGATGAAGATTTAATTATGTTCTGATTTCAAATCTAATTCAAGGGTATTCAGAAACATCTGTATTTAAAAATAGTAAGGCTTGATGTATTGAGCCTCACTTTTTTGTTCAAGAGTTTTAAGATAGATCCCTATATAGGTATTTTAATATTGGATGTCAAGTGTCAAGGTAGGAAGAAAACGGTACTAGACAGCAGAGAGGAGCATCAGTGAGTTGGTGCTTCTGCCTTTTCTTGCTCTGCTGATCTGTGGAAGAGAGAAAGCTTAGGCCTTATTTATGCCAGGCTTTCTGTCATCAGTGTGGTTCCCAGTACGTAAGCGTGAACTGGAAGGCTTCCAGTCATGGCTTGTGCAGATGCATCCCGTGCACTGGGGGTTACATGGGCTCTCTGTGAATATCAGCGCATGCTGGGCGTCCTGTTGTAGGCAGCTCTGGTGGGGGAAGACAAAATAAGCAAAGAAAAGGTCTCAGCATAAGAGAATAATGTATTTGGTTTTTTAAAAAAGTGCATATTTGAAATGCCTGCACGAAAGAAATGGAAGGAAATTGCCAACAGGGATAAGTGACCTTAGTTGCCTGTATTTGTACGGAGAAATGTTGAAGATGATAAGTATGCAGTGAATGAACAAACTCCAATTTGGCGATGTCTGAAAACTGCATTTGTTCCTAAGGAAAACATTGAACTTTGAACTTTGAAAGAAGAACTTTGAGGAATTGTGGGCTCCTGGTATTAATAATGACTTAAAGTAAAAGATAAGACATTTGTACTATTTGTACTTTAACAGAGATTTTCTTGGCTAATGCAGTAAAAATGTTGCTTTAGAAAGGAAAATGGAATTTTAGTTGTCATTGTTACCAGCAATTGGAGAGTGAAAAATGAGACATCTGCCATGATGTCATGGAGAGTTAAAATCATGTCCCTATGGGTTATTGCTGGAGAAAGAACAAAGATGCTTTTGGGGGGGTGGGGGGGTGGGATAGGTAATGGATAATGGAGTCCAGCTTCAGGGCTGGCTGGAGGTGATAGTTTACCCCACAGTGCTCAGTGAGAGATGATGGGTGGGGCTGGGGGAGCACAAGTGGAGCTTTGAAAATGAAGACAGTAGCAGGGTATGATGTGACGGAGGGGAAGAGAGAAAGAGAGAGAGCCTTGAACAGGACGATCCAGAGCAGGACAGGATCAGAGTGACAGGCAGTGCAAATGACCTGCACGGCAGCAGAGCTGTGGATGCGTCCTACCCAAGCCTGAGTGTGTTTGCCAAGCGTGCAGTAGGAATGGTGCAGGTAACAGGAGGATTAAAGGCATGTAACATCCTGCATCCATGTTAGCAATGAACATATCTTCATGAAAGTGGAGAAGCTTTTTCATTATATCTATTAAAAGGAAACTGAGTAGTAGTTACTCTTCGTTTCTGAATTATTTTACCACATTACAGTATCAGATCCAATGAGACAATATTGTTCTATTCCTGATAAAGCCTTAAAACAGCTTGCATGACACATGCAACTATGATTGCATTACTGTATTTTATTACTGTGCATTTTAAGAGGAACAAAATGAGTTGAGTCACTGTGTATAGTGCAAATACAAGACTGCAAAGGCATAGCTGAGGTAGAGAAGAATCAAGAGAACTCCTTTTTCATTTACTTGAGAGAGGTTATTAACAGCTGGTGACAGTTCTTAGCAGATCCAGTAGTGCTGAGTTACCGGTTTAAAAAAGCTGTAACCTACTTGAAGCTCTGGATCCATCGAAAATGATGGGAGAAACTGCTGGTGACTTGAATAGAGTCACAGTTCTGCCAGTAGTACACATACTTATTGAATAAGCAGGCAATTGGGTAGCTCTAGGAAAAAATAGAATAGGATCCAAGTAACAGAAATTTTAAAAAATAAAAATCAAGACACATAAACTCTGTGAATTCACACTTTTTTTTTTTGGAAGAGTTGATACCTGTACAGGCCAGAGGAAAACGAGTGCAGTATCTGTATTTAAGCATCTAAAGAAGAGACTGGCATCTATGAATGGAGTCCAGCAGCACTTGGAGATGCAGAACTACCACAGTATTTATCTTAGAGTAACAAAAACTGATGTGATCCCTAGGAAAGCTTACAGGTTTGCTTAAGCAAAAAACAGTTTGAGCAGTGGAACATAGAAAAATGGTACGCTGATCACAGCCTTGTGCAGAATAGAAATGAGACAAGACAAAGAGTGACCATGTAATTATATCTTAGGAGGTAGAATTAAGGTAGCATGGATTTGTTAATTTGCAATTTAAAATACTTTTATTACAAAATATACAGGGCATTAATAGGGAAGATCTCTTAGTCATTACCTTTACTTTGTGCAGTAGACAAAAAGTGCTTATGACTGTTCAAAATGAGGAGTAACTTTAGTGAAGTGTTGAATGGAGAAAAAAGAAGGCATGAAAAAAGATTGGCACAGGGAAGCAAAGTCCTGATTGCCATTGGTCTAGAAGCCTCCGTAAGAATTTCCTTGTATTCTCTTAAAATTTTTAGTTTTTCCTTTCTTAAGCAGAAAAAAATGAGGCATATAATTACTAAGTCATCAGCTGCAGTCTGATTCAGAAATCATGAGTCGTATCCAAAAAACCACAAGCTCTAAAACATCATCCCATTTCTTGTTACCTTGTAACTACAGTTTAAAGGAAGGATATGTTGATCCTCAAAGCCGTAGTATTTGCTTCTTACTTTCTTAAGAACTTGGGTCCCTGTGCTTCCTGCTCTGAGAGGTCTCTGATTACCTCTCTTAATCCAGTCTGCTTCCTTCCACTTCTTCGTGTTCTCGCTTTTTTGACCTTCTTCCCTGCATCCTAATGTGTCTTACTCCTAAGATATCCTTTGCCTATATTTGACTCTATCTTTTTCACTTTTTACCTGTTTCTTTTTATTATACATGTTTTCACTGTCTGTCCTCAGCCTGGCTCACTTCTCCTACATCAATATTTTCCTCTTCCTTCATTTAATTACAAATCCTATTCTTTGCATACTTACCTCTTTTGCTTCTGTGGCATGATTGCCTTTGTTTTCTTCTTTCATTCCCTTTCCTTTTATTGGTGCACATCTTTACCCTTGTATTGATGAACTTGACACATTTGGTAACTAATCTGACCAGTTTCAGATTAGTTACCAAATCTCCAGTTTTTGGTAGTTCCAAAGTTACCAGAACTCCAGTTTCTGGATGTTTAAATGTGAGTCTGAACTGATTTGGTTTTTTTACTTGATGAGTCCTCATTCTCTTAAGGGCAAAGAAAAGCTCACTATTGTAGCTACTGTGCCTCTTGAAAATCTATAAGCTAGAAAGCAAATACAAATTCATTCTATTGTTAATTTGGGGGGCATGGCTAAAGACCGTTCAGCTCAAGAAACTTGAGTTAGTGATTGTCACGTTCTTCCTTGCTCCTTAGCCTTAGGTTAGCCCTTATGTTCCTTCATCCTCCTCTTCCACTGTCATCCAGTATGTACAGGCAGTGTCCCTCAGACCTCAAGGCAACTTGAGCTCTCTTGTAGCAACAGCAGCGTGATTTCATTCCAAACCTGCAGAAGTGGGTTGTGACATCTAATTTAATATTAATCTTTAACACAAAAAGAGTTTCAGGTTCGTTGCCAATGTGTGCATCAGCCACACTGTTGCCGGAAAATCATTGCTTATCATTTCAACTGTGGAAGAACCTGTCTTGAAGGAACTGCCTGTGGATGTGAGCAGAAGAGTCTGAGACACTAGAGGAAGGCTGGGGAGATGCTCTGAGCTGCAGGGCTCTTAGAGCAGCTGATTATAGCTGGAATGTGTGGTTGTGGTGTCACATCACTAAAGTTAACTCTGTAGCTCGATTTTTCTTCAGATAGAGGGGTGCAGACAGGTTGGCACATTCTATGTGCGGTCCTACAAATACCCTGGGTCAGTCCATTCTGACACACTGAGTTATCCATTTTGCTTTTAAAGCTCAGTCTTGAATGTGTGCTGTTTACTGTTGGTCAGTACAGGGAGTTCCTGCCGTAAGGGATGAGACAGTCTTCCCTAGTGCTTGGGGAAAGTTTGTCATGACTCCTCTTGCTGAGGGTTTGACAGAAGAATACTTTTCAAATAGAAATTTTGAAGAACAAAAACTGAATGTGAAGGTTTGGGGTTACTTTTTTTTTTTTTCCTTTTATATTTTTTCTGTCAAATGTGTCTCTCTGAAGACTGTTTTTAGAAATACAGGAAACCTCCAATGTAAGTCACTTTCCTTCTTTCAAAAACTGTTCACTTTTTGCATTTCAACAAGCTGAGAGTGAAAAATGATCTGATTTTCCAAACCAAAGTTTGTTTATGAACTGAAGTTGACAGTTAAAGTTATGCTGTTTATTAGTAATGAATGCATTAGCTTCTATTTGAAAACTGTCATGGAAAATTACTGTTGAATATTTTTTGGCAGTAAGAGTGGTAAAAATGCTGCACAGATGAGTATCTAGTTGAATGGCTCTGAAGTCTGGAAAAGTCTACATTTATGTTAAGGATCAGCAGCTGAAATAGATTTTTTAAGGCTTCATCTGTTTACCAAAGAAGCACTTCATCTTGCTTGCAGACAGAGACTGTTCTATGACTTATGGGGATCTTCTTTTTTTTCTCCAGTGCTAATGAAGGGAGTGTGACCCTTAGGCTACATTTATGAGTAACTGCTTTTTCAGTCACACCAGCTGAAGAGAGAAGAAATTTCTACTTCCAGCCAGTGTAGGTAAAGCCAGTATAAATAAATAAATTGGCTTGAGGGGGCCATATAAAAGCAAGTTCATTTCAGTCTTGATAGATGCATGTGGGTGCATCAACAGTATTGTTAATGATCTCTTCAGAAATGTAGTAAATTCCCAATGGAGGGAGTCCACAAGTGACTGCAAACAGCTTTGGGAAATCTGCTAAGTGTATAGCTGGTCTTAGGGTACAGAGGCATATGGAATAGTTGATAATCACCATCGTGCAGTGTATATTAAAGTGTTGTAAGTCAGTCACTTGCACCAGCTAGGATACTGTCTGGGTGCTGAAAGACTTCTTATTCCCCCTTCCTACCCCAGCATGTGCACTCATGATAATACTATTGGGTTTTAAAGTGCTGGTGTAAATAGGAATAAATAGTTGAGTTTAATAATAATAATAATAAAAAAAAAAACCACTCCAAAGTCTGAGTGCTTTTCCTTGAGGAACAACTTTAATGGAAGTTTATCAAAGGAGCTGCAAGATAAGCTTCTTGCTGTTACTTTCAGAAATTCAAATTTCATCTTTCTTGTTTTTGTCTGGGCTGATTTATTTGTTTTCTGTGCTTCAGAGCTTGTTTGGGACTTCTGCTAAAAGGAAGTTCATAGGATTTCAGCACTGCTATGAGGTGCAGCAATGCGTACTTGGTGCTACTCAGAGGATCTGGGCGACAGCTTGGCTCCTGTTACCTTAGACCACAGGAGATGCAAGTCCAGATATTTTAACTATCAATGATTGCGAGCATTGGTGGCCTACTGTATACACTGCGTTGCTGTAGGTTTAAAATCAGTATGTTTCAGTGAAGTAGTAATTTTCTTTAAAAAGTAATGTCTTTTTAAAGCATGTGCTTTTTTCTCTCCCTATCGTGACTACATTTCTCTGAATTAATCTTGTATCATAAAGATACATTGTTTTGGTCACCTGTCATTTGATTTCACAAAAGTAGCCCCTAATATGAATAAATCTGCTAATAATCCTAGCAGTTAAAATACATTTTCAGTAAATTTCTCCTGTTTACTGTTTACTGTTACCGTTTACTGTCACACAATCACGTGAATGTTACCATTTTAAACACAAAAAAATCGGTTATGTGGACCTGAAAGTGAATGAACCAGAGGTACCAGTCCTTTTGAAAAGATAATACGTGATGCAAAAGCCTTTTTAAGTCGCTCTTCTGCTCTTGGTTTTGAAGTCAGACGCCAGTGCTGAGCATTAGCTTGCTTTGGCAACAGTTCAAAAGGAATGTAAACAACTTTCCCTGTTAGGTGGTTGTTCCCTAATCATTCAGGATGTGTTTAACCTTTAGTTTCAAAGGGAAGGTGACCAGTTCAATATGAAAAACCTGGTCTTTTCTTGCAGGTGACTCTTCTCAGAGCTGAGCGTTTTGCATGCCTGTTCACATTTGTCATGTGAAGTCAGTGCAGTCACTCCTCTGTGCAAACATTCTGCCAGCCTGTTGCTTGCGTTTCCTTGGGCATGTCAGCCAGTCTAATAAAATAGTCCTTCCAGTTATGGGTACAAATCACAGGTTTTTCCAAACTATTGCAGTAAATCCTTCCTAATAATCACCTGAACATGTGCTGTGAGGGTATGCACTGTCAAGCAAATGCATCCTGTTACAGTTGTTGAGTGCATGAGGTGTCAGAATGATGTCATGTGTTTTGTAGGCTCTATGTTATTGGGTCCAAAGCTTCAAATTCTAAACAAGCACTGTGAGTGCAATGAGGCTGAAAAGCTAAGACAAAAAATGTAAAATTTGATATCCATGTGTTTCGAAATGAAAGTTTTGGGTAGATCCCCTTTCAAATGGATAGATTTCTTTGGAACAATTAACTTTGTTGAATAAATTTTTCTAGCAGGAAATCATCCTGTCAGGATTCTTTTGCCCTACTTTGATAAGGATTATTAATACAACATGATAAACTTGCTGCTTTTAGTGGCATGATATTTTCCTAATGTGCCGTGAAATTTCAGTCGTCTTTTTGCTAAGCCAAGTCAAGCTAAGCTAAGTCAAGCCACTTTGCTATAAAACTGTTTTGTGCTTCAGAAAATTGAGATTTCAATTTAATGAAACAGTTCAGGAACTTAATTTTTTATATTATACAAATTCCAAAGTGATGTTTCTGAACTCAAAGGAAATGCAAAAATTGACAAGTGAGACTTACAAAAATAGTACAGTAATGTTTTAACTTTAATTTGTTTGAACTTCATATTTCTGTTGGACTCTTTGAAATCCCAGAAGTAACAGATGAAACAGTGGCTTTTCCCTAGTTTAGGGATTAAAGCTTTTTATTCTCTTGAAATAACTATTTACTACTGCTGAGTTTGAGCCAGCATGTTCTCATGTTCCCTCCATGGCCAAACATCAATCATATGATTTAAATAATGAAGCCAGGCATTAAAGACACATCCTTTTAAAAGCCAGTGTTGTAAAGGATCCAAATAAAAAGGGTAAGGCCTTCTTGTTGTTAATACCATGATGCATATATAATAAAAGCATTATTGAAATGTGTGATTCAAGTAAGACAAGGAATACGTGGTAATTCGTCAAAAAAGAGAAGCAACTGAACTTTTTAGTTTTGTTCTTCCATCGTCTCGTACTTTATCTGAAAACATTCTTTTTCTCTTGCAGGTAAATCAGGCCGTTTACACTGCACAGAAATGGAGGTAAGAGAAGTATTTTGTGTTCTCTGTTAGTGCTGATTTAGCTCAGCTCTTTTTCATGAACTTACAGTGTAGATGTAGTATGCTTACAGTGTGGAGTTACCATTGCAAAGTTGTACTGTTTGTTGTATTTATGACTTTCATTGGCAGCTGATAAGTGTGTCTTAACATGGGATATTTAGTCTCATGTTTGAAAATACAGGAAAGAAAGGCTGTGTGGTTTTTCAAACCAAGATTAAAGATTTGCAGTGCAGCCGGTGTAATCTCATTTGATATTAATCTCTTCAAAACATATGTATATTTTAAAGAATATTTAATATAGGTAATTTCTATTGGATAAATTACTCTGTTATACTTACTTTAGGAAGGACTAGTCGGTCATGAAATAAATACTTAGTGTTTATGGAATGGCTTGGTGATTTTTAAAAATTTGGATGGAAGCAGAGAATACAAGTGATTTCAGGATTGGTTGTTCATTTAAAAGCATCCTGATTTCAGATACTTTTGATATAATCTTTAATTTATCACTTGGCAATGTTTTGGAGTCCAAGAAATATTGTTGTATGTCTTGTTGTTGTAACAATAGCAACGCAAATACATTTAAATCTGCTTGATTTATATCTTGACCATTATTTGAATCTATATTTTTGATACTAAACTGTGATTAGTGTTGTAATTGTTTTATATGTCAGATTCATAAATTTAATCCAAGACTGAATGCAAACTGAATAGAACATGTAGTTGAACAAGGTGTGGACTCACAGTCTAATTTTTATTATCATACAGAGTAAATAATACAGTCTACTGAAATAAACTTTTTCAGCAATAAATACAATTTCTGTGTCCTTTGCAGGGCAGCCTTTTCTCACTACCTTTGAACTTTCTTTGAAATGTAAAACTGAGTTTTCACTTCAGCTGTTCCATCCGTACCTCAGGCTGAGCCTGGAGATTGGGAGTAGTGGTGGAGCATCTTAATTGGCAGCTTGTCAGCTTTCTCATCAATATTATATGTGAAAGTGACAAAGTACTGTTACCAAGTGGTTATTCATAGATAAACTCTGCATGATAATGGCTGGTTAGAAAGACAAAATGAGAGGCCAGCTAATTCAACTACAAATGGTAAAAAGCTAAGGCTATCTCATTTTTTTCAAGTATTATTATTATTGTTATTGTTATTATTATTAATAATAATAATAATAAACAACCAGAAATATTCTTTCTGAAGGATACAGTGTAAGGAGTAATTTGTAACAGATGAAAGTACAGAAATTGGAAGCAGGAACGTTTTATTGCTTTGTGTGGTTTGGTTTAAACAAATGCATCCTGCGTTTGTTTCAGGATTTGCAAAATCTCAGTTCACAAATCTAGTGCCTTATTTACAAATGATAATCTAGTGTATCATATGCTTTGCATATTAGACATGTTTACAAATTTGCTTTGTGTTTTTTGAAAGGAAGGCAATCAAAAGCGCTAACACTAAAAATACAGATAATAATCAGCAGTTAAAATGTTTTTAACAAAACATAAAATACTTCATTTTGGGAAAGTAGAAGCAGTTTTGCTTCAAATGAAAATGTATAGTAAGAGTCAGTTTGATATGCTACATTTCATCTTCCATGGGAAAAGAGTTTTCTAATTTTAATCTTCTAAAAGTATATTTGTTCATAGTTGAAAAGCAGATTGGAGCTTCCCATGAGACAGAGGCTTCATTTTAAAATGTCTCTAATAAGCAGCACTGTGACCATTAGCATATTGACTCTTCTCTTTATCTTTGTCATTTTGAAGGAGTCTGTGAAGGAATCAGTAGCTTTTTCCTTCTCCAATATTCCTTTGGGGATGCAGTGTTAGGCTTGAAGTTGATGATGTTTGTGTTTTTCAGAACTAGGAATTCAGCAGAGACAACTCATCTCACTTTTTTTGATTCCTGTGGAAGAGAGCGTGGCCTAAATAAACCTACTAGGATATGTGGGAAACTTCTTAAAATCTTAACGAATAACAATCTTTTTTTTTTTTTTTTTTTTTTTTTTTTTGCAAAACATCCTGTAAACTATCCAGAACTGGGACATGTTTTGTTTCAAGCTAGCAATATGAGTGGTGTGTCAAGTTCAGAGTCTAGGTGCCGTAGCTATAATAGGAGGATGGGAGTAAGGATAAGGTGACCTTGTTTAATCTGCACCTGCCTATAACACTGTTATGTACATAATGATAGCGCTCCTTAGTCATCTCAGCCGAGGTGATGAAATGATATAAAATATGCCAGCCTCATTTGTAAATATTTAGTGCTCATACAGAAAGTATTGTGTGAATGCAAAGTGATTCATATGTAGGAGGGTTTAATTGCCATCTCTTTGACAGGACCCACCTAAGTGAGCACAGGCCTGTTGTGTGTGATTAATGCAGTTAACCAGGACGTGCGCTGAGACGGAGACACACGCAACCTCTCACGTTGTTTAGGAGTCAGAAGGGAATGAAATAGCTTGTCCCAAACAATGGTGAATAAATTACTCGACACCATTCAGTCCAAGTCAAATCACAGAAGGAATCAATTGCAGAAATGTTTGGGGAAGACTGTGCGCTATCTATGCAAATTCTATTCATGAGCTCTCAGTATCTATTAAAAATCTTAACATACAGTGAAAATCACAGTACTTGTCTGCGGTGCTAATTCTTTTTTACCTTTTCACTGGAAACTTGAAGAATTGACTGTATTTTAGATAATAATTCAGGGAAATAAATGTAGAGGTTATAAGAATACGGTGTTTGTTCACTGTCATACAAATGAGAATATACCTGTTAGTTCAGTGTATTGATGCAAATAAAATTAACCACCTCACTCATGCAAATGAAAATGAGAACAGGTATTTAATAGCACAGAATGTTAGGATTTCAAAAGAGGTGTCATAATTTTGCATTAAAAGCCATGCCACACTTGTATTAAAGTCTGTTACCTGCTCATAATTCAAGCAGTGTAAAATGTGTATTTAGCATATGGTAATATCTAGGGTTCATATTGTTATCCTTGTTGAGTGTAAACAAAAGTAACATTCTGATTGAAGAGTAACTGCTGCAGCAAACAATCCTTGTCATGCACAGTAATAATCACTTTGTTCTCTTTCCTGAACATTAACCTTATGGTGACAAGGGAGAAGTGTCGCTGCACAGAGGACAGGCAAAAATGTTTGAGAATAATTTCTTTTAGTAAAATGTGAATGCGTGTGACTTCCATCAAAATAAGTTTCCATTATGTACTGAAAAAATAAATTTCTCTGTGAATGCTTGGTTACAAATCTGGTAATTCTGTGAAAGCTTTTGATTCCATATGCTTTTAAGAGGAAAATTACCAAGAGCTCAGAATTGCCTTCTAGAAACCAAAGCAGAATCATGCATCTTTTCTTGCAAGCGTTAATTTGTGCTTGAGCATTGTGTGGCAGTTCTGATAAGTGAAGCACTCATCCCTTGCTGATGGAATTATCTTGCAGAGAAGCTGCACTCCAGTCTTTGAGGGACCTGTTATTTTAGATACCTGAAAGCCCATTATGCTCGTTCATTGATGTGGGGGTTCTGTGGCAGTCAGTCTGACCTCCTGATTTTCCTGAAATACTCCATAGTCACAGAGAAGCTGCTTAACAGACACTTAATTAAATAGCAAGTGCACAAAAAAGTAGAGTTTAGGTTTTGGTCTTTAGTGTTTTGTAATGAGCTGCTTTTTCGAGAGGAGGTGTTTTTGTTTTGTTTTGGGTTTTTTTTGTAATTTGTGTAAGTTTCTAGTACACCAGGAGGAGATTGATCTTGGAGAAAAATGAATTTCTGATGTTTACTTGCTATAAGCTTGACACATTGCCCTTTTTATTCAGCAGTTTCATGGGAATGCACAGCAAATATTGGGCTGGAGAACTAATAATGTATTTGACTAAGCTGATTTAGTGATAGTCAAATCCTGCCATCTGTCCAGAGTTCTAGAAGAGAATTCAGCTGTTCCTTGCAAAGGCTTTGTAATTTTGCAATATATGATGTGCCTTTATTAATCTACACGCCCTGAAGTCACACAGGATTTATGATGAAATCTCCATTCCAGTAATACCACCGATAAACCTTTCAATCACCCGGGGAAGAGTCCAGAGGCAGTTTCACCCTTTGGTCTTCCGACAGTTTCAGATAATGGATGGTGGAAAACTAGGTCTTACAGTAACTTAGGCCCTTCCAGGGAACATTTTGCCTGCAAAACCCACAAAAAATGGAGCATGGAGCATTAATTAAGTGGTGTTGGTGTTTATTTGGTGTTTTGGTTTTGGGGTTTGTTTTCGATGGGGTTTTTTTTGGCTTTTGGTAACTACAGAATTCCCTTTTTTTTTTTTTTTTTTTTTTTTTTTTTTTCCATGGGATAAGATGGAAAAGTCTGCAACTATAGATTATATGACTCTGAAAGAGGCCTCAGAGTTTTGGAAGTGTAAGATAATTTTTGTAGTTCTTTAGTTTTTGCCGAACCCTTTCTATATAAGTTCTATGAAACTGTGCTTGAGAAGATACCCATCTAATCAGAGACATGCTAGCATACCTATGGCAGCAATCAGATGTACTCATTGATAGCTATCATATTAATTAGCTTTAAGGTGCTGGTTTTTGGGTAAACCAGTGGACTCGTTTGCGTGTCTGTTCAGACCAAGAGTAATTTGATTACTCATGCAAATTGCTAGAAAAAAATTAAGCTTCAGATGTCTGCATGCCAACAAGTTAACAGCCCTTTGTGTTGTCCTTCTTTGTTCTGTATAATAAAAGACAAGTTTAGAGTATTAGTATGAAATAAGAATGCTGTGTCTCATACCTTTTTTTTCTGCTAAATCTCATGAAGCCTTCTGAGTCCATATGGCATTTTTCTATGAACTGTACCCCTTACAAATTTTCTGTTAGAGATGCTATGTTTTTCTACCTTTGCTAATTTCCAAAAAATTAATAGTCAAAGCACAATAACCTAAGGAGTACGCATTCTGTGGATGAGTAAAAGTGGATAATAGTGTGGTTGCATGGAGGGAGTTCTTTATTGCTTGAAGGATTTTGCCTAGGGCAGTGCTGAAACTGAGGTAAAATACACCCTGGAGTTCAGTAAGTTCAGTTTCAGTGATAAGCTTGACCTGATAGTATTAGCTTTTGGATCTGTAGGGGACAAATTCCATCTCAAGCCCTATTCCTGAATGCCTCTATTCATTCAGAAGTTCAACATCCACAATAAAAGAAGTGCAGGAGATACACAGGTGATGAGAGTAAAATATATAAAATGTAGGTTAAATGGCAGATGAAAAGCATACAAAACAGGTCAGTCTCTGAAGATTTCCTGTTGTTTACAGCTCTTCTTTCCCTGCCCCACTTCAGTCCACACAGTGCTTACACTTGCAGTGGTGAATTTAGGGGGACTGAATAGGTTCAGTTTGGTATTTGATTTTTGGAAAGTCAAGGGAAATGAGACTTTAGCACATTTTTTTGGTTTTTTTCAGCTGATCAAGGAGCACTTTAGTGGGCTGGTTAAGTTTCTTAATATAATACTGCATTCATTTTGTGCTGCATTTTTTCTTTCATATTCTGCTTTTGATATTATTGTAGGATGTGAATAGCTTCCTTTGACTGATGAGGATATTCACGGTGTTTCATGAATGACACTGGATTTTTTTCTTTTTTTTTTTTTGTAAAATGTTACAGTCTTACTGGATTATTAAATCATCTTAAGAGAGAAAGTTGTTCAAACAGACTTTTTTGTGTCTGTGTTTCTAATTGATGTCTAATTTTTTTACATTTCTGTATGACTGGGTTTAGAGGCTCTCTAGCATAAAGTTCCTTGAAAATCTAAGCAGCATTATTTCAACAATAACATGCATTACTGTCCATGACAAATTTTAACATAGCTAAGATAGCCTAATTGCTTGTTAATCAATTTTTAATTTGGTCAGTGGTCAAAGAAGACAGTAAGTCAAGGGAACTAAACACTTGAATTCACTTCAGCAGTTCAGTTACCAAGCACTGGTTTCTTAATTTAAAAGTAAATGTTTTAAATTTAGCCATTAAAAACATGAAATAAGGATTGAAAGACAGTATCAGTAGGTTTGTTTTCAAAATGTGAAGAGATTTAAAGTGAGAAAAATAGTTGTCTATGAATAAGGTGCATTCAGAGTGCTCCCACCTGCTTCATTTAATACACCTGTGCTCTTCTTTCAAGTGATGACTTAAGAACATTGAATCATTCTAACATTCCTTCTTTGAATGTGCTTAGAAATACTGGTCGAGTTTATCTAAACAATTCTTGTATGAAGTAGATAATGTTTTAACATTAAATTCTTGTTAGTCACTTTTTACTTCAGACCTCTAGCAATTTATACTTGGGAAAATAACAAATCCTTATGAAAGGCTTTTTTTAAAATGCAGCTTTAAAATGACCTAATGCAGATGAACATGTGGAATTTTCAATGAAGAAATATACAGTGCCGTTAATCTTTCTTTGGTCTTCAATCTCTCTTGCTGCCTTCTGTTATTTTGTCTCTCCGCTGGAAGCAAAAAGAACTGCTGTCCTCTGGTTGTGGACATGAAGAAGCTTCATTTATTGCAAGAGAAGGGAGGAGAAATATGGTGTCACTCGCAGGATTTCTAAAGGTTACTCGGGGAAAGTACAAATAGTAAAGCTTAATTGGAATTTTAGTAAGGTACACATTTTCAGTAGGTCAGTATCAGGACAGGTCATGGTGGTTGGTTCAGAAATTCCCTGTAACACTGTCTTCAAGCATTCAAATATCATAAGGCTTATTCTTGCATACAGTGAGATGAGCAGAAAACAATCTGTTGAAAATAACATGGGGTTTTTTTATTTGTTTCTAGGTTTTAGTTAATACAGACCCAAATAGACTTCTATGACTACATGTTTTTCTTCACACAAACATTTAATATGTAGCTTTTTATCTAAATCATTTAACCTGAGAAGTTGAGGCATTAAACAAAGCAAGATTTGCAGTCGAGTTGTGAGAGGGTGCAGCATTGCACGCTTTCTTTGGCAGAGAGGATCCTGAGTTGATCTTGGGGCTCACTGAGGCAAAAGGGGGTTTTGTTAGTTTTGTACTTTCTTTTGTTTGACTCGACACAGTGCAATTCATTTGAGCTTTTGTTCCAGAGTGAACTTTATAGCAACTGGTAAGTTTCTGTACTCCCCATGACCTACCAGTGTGAACATTTTCATCTTACGCTGTTTGATTTTATCTGCCAGTTACATGTCTGTAATGTCAATCATGGGAAGACAAAGCAAGCTCCAAGATTTCTTAATAGCATGAAGGAAGGGAAGATGTTCTATGCTGAACTGTTAGATTGGCCTTCAGTGTTGCTCTGTGCTGTAGCAAGTGAAGCAAAATACTTTTATTTACCAAAAGGAAATGCAGAGAGGTAAATGAAACACATGGATAAAATTAGACTAAATTCTGAATGTGTATTTCATCACGTTCCTTTCTTCTATTAACTAGTGGTAATTATGAAGAACCTGTAATGCTTTCAGTACTTCACCCTCAGCAAGAAGGGAAGGTTAAATAATTAACTAGGACAAGGCAAGCTGTTCACACTTAGTAGATTAACTCCTGCTTCATTTAAGAAAGTAGGGGTACTCTGTTAAATTGACAAGTTTTTCTTTTCTACCTGTTAGTCTCTGAGCTTGAAACACCCTTGTCCAAGTCTCCTGTCACAGTTTTTCACCTGTATTGTACTTTTACTTCCAAATGTCCCTCTCCTGCTTTCTTCCAAAATCTTTTATAGTTCATTCATTAACTTCCTTTATTTCTGTTTCTCCTTAACCAAAAAGTTAATAATCTGCTTTTGCAGGTGTGTGTTACTGCCTCTGCACAATATTTGATGATTCTCAGTGTTGCTGAAATGACTCTCTGCTCCAAATGTGTACTTTCACAGATCTCTGTTTTTCTGCTTGTTTCTTCTGTTGATCCTAGTGGATAATATGCTGCTTTCTGAATTAATTCTTTTTCTGCTGTGTATTTCTCATTGTGTCTTTATCTTCCTCTGTTATCTGGACCTATGATACTAGCGTTATCTCCGACTTGCACCCTTGCCTTTCCTTTCCTCCAGATGCTTGCCAAATCCTTAATTGCTCTATGCTAAAAGCACCCCTGTCTTCTCTGTTGCCAAGATGATAATTCAGGCTTTGTGTTTTTTGTATTGGGTTGTCTTGGCTAATGCAAACTGCCTGCCACCTACTCCTTTCTTGGCAATGACGGGAACTATTTCTTCAAAGTTTTTTGAAAGACTCTCCTCTGGCTGCATTGTGGTTTTGGGATTGCCATATGTTGCTTTTTGCTTCACCTGTGACCTACACATTCAGGCTATCTTCTTTCTACTGTTGTAGATCAGAAGCAAACACTCATTGCATAGTAAACAAGTTTGCTCCATCTGGTCTGTTTGTTTAGGAGGATGTGCCGTGTGTTGTTTGCTTTGAAGGGAAGCTCTTAAAAATGTTTCAGGGAACATAGATGAGAAAAGCACACGTGTATCCTTCGACCACACATTTCAAACTCCTTCGCCGTTTGGTGACTGTGAGTCAGTACTGTCTTTTGAATGTACTTTGTAGCATTTCAGATTACATTGTTTTTCTGAGCATGTTGCCTGTCCTTAAATATTTGAGTGTTGCACTTATATTCTCAGAGTGAAACCTCCTTGCAATTCCTAAGTCTTCCTGAAATGTTTCATGTCACTGGGCTTGGAGAAAATAAATATGGTTGAAACTGCATGAAAACAGTCAAGTTATTGTGGACTGTAGTCCTTGGCCACTATTTTGCCTTGTAGTTTTCCAAAGAGCTGTTCTGCTTTATAATTTTGTATTGCTTGCTATTGGAGTTTGCATTAAATCTACAACTTGTAAGATATATAGGAAAAGAGTTCTTTTCCTTTTTTTTTTTCTTCCTTTTTTTTTATCTGTCTGTACAATGACAGAAATAATGTCCATAATGAACTTTGTTGGCCAGAATAATAACATCCAGCATTACTTTATCATGTGAGTTTTGGCTGTCATTGTCCAACTGAATGTACTCAAGGACTTTTCCTGTGATTTTATTTAATATACAAATTTTTTATGATAGTGAATTTTTCTTCAAAATTCTGCCAGCTTCAGAATCTTGTCAGCTGTCATTCAGATCTGGTAGAGAGTGCTAGTGCTGAATCTGAACCTGGCTTTCTTTATGCAGAGTCTGGTGCTTTCAGTGCACAGCAAAAAGGGTATTTGAACAGTAACACTGTGTGCTTATGTAGGATCAGCTGCATGGTTATGCCTGTAACATTTAAAGCATTGGCACTGGGAAAATGTGTTGGAATGCTATTTGTTTTTCATGTTTTGGACTCATTACTGGATGAGAAGTAAAAAGTTAGGCATAGATAAGGGTTGTTAAATGAGACAAGAGAAGAAAAACATCCCATTGTCATGGGGAGAGTTTTGCTACTTGTTTAGGGGCATTATAGCAAAATTATTTTTCAATTTATAGAACTTCATTCTCTTAGAGAAGGAAAATGTTTGTTTAAAAGTTAAGATCTCTTATCCCTGGACTCCCAGCTTTCTGGTGTGTTGCCTGCCTGCAGCTCTGAAGTCCTTTAGATGATTTCTATGTCTTGTTATGCTAGTTACATATGCAAATGTAGTAGCAGACTTCACAGTTTAAAACCCAGACCAGGAGTAAACGAGTGTGTGATGAACTTGTGGTTCTGTGAGTTGCCCCACTGACTTAAATATATGGACACTAAAGCAGACAAGATAAATATTTTGGTGGGGGAAAATCAATGTTCTCATTTTAGAGAAAGAAAATTTATGTTTGAAGACATCAGGCAGATTGCCTGGTGTGAGATTTGGACTACATGGTGAAGCCAGCATAGAATCTAGGTTATTTAAGCCTTAATCACAAATGCCAAGGTCTTTCTTCAGATGTAAAAAACTACCCAAAATAACAAGGCCACTACTTTACTGCCAGGAAAATACTAATTCCCTCCAGAGACATTTCATCAAGATAACTAGGAATTTACTTTCAGGCTAGGCTATTCTTTATTTCCTGTGTCAACTTCTTAAATAGTTTAAAATTCTATAGAAGTAGTAGCCCATTCTCTTTAAAAATAAATTTCTTATCTGTCGGGTTTATACATGTAGATGTTGCCATCCTAGTATAAAATCAGACTTTACTTTCTATTGTTCCCTTTCTGGAAACAGATAAACTGAGCTTTGTTCCTACACAAAAGCCAAGCTTACCCCTAAATTTCTTGTATACATTTCAGTCAGAAGAAGCATTTCAAAACAGATATAGAATGTTTGAAAAAGATAAAAGTGAACTGTTTCATAGAAAGAAAAAAGCAAACGTGGGTAATCTGAAGTAGGAGTCATATTTAGGTGTGAATAAAGGGAAATTATTCCAATAATAAAGGATAGAAGCATTAAGAACTAATACAAAATAAAGAAACTTCTTTACTGCTGCATTCGGAAAGACAGTGAAACAAATGAGGCCTATTGTCATTTAAATATGAATTAAATAATATTTAGCTTTGCAGTGGGTATTACAATAATAATTAGTAGGACAAAGAACTTGAAAAACAAGTTCAGAACTTATAGTGTAAAACAGCATTTTTGTGTTGTTCTTGTATTTGAAAGGTCATATGGAAACACAAAGTCTGAGACTAATACGATTCCATGCACTTTCCTGCCAGTGGCTTGTCCTTTTGTTTTTGGACAAGATGGCTTGTATATGTGTGGAGATCTTGGTTCTTCAATCTTATGTCTGTGTGAATATCTGTATAAATGGATTTTAGCAGACAGTGGGCACTGCAGCAGATACACATACACAGTGTCTTGCATTTCCTGGCATGGAAACTTGAACATTATGTATCAACAGACAATTGCATTTGTATTTTTGTCGTGGTGTTGTTCGCCACTGATTGAATTTCTGTGACACTGGGGTTTTTGTTTGACATGGCCTATTGCAGATTTTATAAAGTGACTGTGAAAGCAGTTTTCAAAAAGCTTTCTGAATAGAAGATGGAAAAGTGTTGGTTGCTGTGCTTTTCCCCTGTTTAATGGCTGCAGGAGCAAATATCTAGTTAAGATCTTGCTAATGTCTAGTTAGGAGCATGCCGATACCTCTCAGTCACCAAGTACAACAGGAACTATATATTACTTTTTTATGATTTCTTCTATTGAAATTATCGTGATTCTCTTCTACTCTTTTGCATCCCTTTCTCCCTTAAAATAATTATCATCTTATTACTTTGCTTGTCACCTCAGTGTCAGTCTCTTTAGCTCCTCCATGAATGAGAATCTCAGTCTGCTCCTTTTTTTGCCTTTTTTTTTTTTTTTTTTTTTTAATTTCTTTTAAATTGCTGCAATCTACCTCCAGAGAACAGACTCCTCACAGCATTCTTCTTGTCATCCACCCACACAGGGAGTATCTGTGCTGCTCCAGAGAGTTCCAGTAACAAAGTGTAGAGCTGTCAGTGGATTAAATTCCCACAAACAGAGGAAGCAAAGCTCACATCTGCAGAATCCTTCCTTGTAAAGGTGATGGGTGGCTGTTTGAACCATGTTGGCCCTGTTTGTGTTCCAGGCTAATTCTGTTGTTATTCCTGTCTTGACCCAGTTCTGCCATGGCCCCAGGGGCTGCAAATGGCAGGAGTCCTGAGCATCGTAGTGCAGGATTTCATCTGCAGACCTTATGAGGGTATCCTGAGCTAAAAAAAGTCTGAGCAAAAGAATCACATGTGAATACAGCAAAGAGTTGTCCTCAGCCACAAATCCTGCTAAATTCTGGTTGCCCTAAGCCTCGCAGGTGCTGCCATTGCCTTCTGACAACAGCTACAGCTGCAGAGAGTCAGGATTCTGAATGTACAGTTGGCTCTTGCAGGTGCTGTGTCTCCCTTAACACCTTGGGCCTGTCACTTGTTCTTGGCCGCTGACCTCCAGGACTCTTGTGGGCACTGCGTCCTCTTGACACTGAAGTGGAGGAATAACTCATACTGCTGCAGTCCATTCTAGAGATGTAACTACTGCACAAAGTACCCCATTTCCACAATTTCTTCCATTACAGTGGCTGACTTAAGAATATCTTGCAGAATTTCTAGAGTCAAGAAAAACAGGCATTGTCCTTTTCCAGTCTGCAGAGAATACTCCTAGGTCATAAGATGCTAAACAATCTGATTCTTGTATCATGAGACTGAACGATGGAACATCTTACTGAATTTCTACCTTTGGCAATATTCACTAGTATGTCTTTCAGTGAAGTTGGTTTTTCTGTTAATCACAATGTTTATGAGAAGACATTGAAGATCCTATGACAACTGTTCCTATACATAAAATTTGTGGTTTTCTTGTGGATACATAAAATTAATGAGCTTTAGAACTTGCTCTGAATGTGAAAAATTGTCTTTTAGCATTCATGGGTCTGAGCCCTCCATATTATCTCTCAGATTTTTTTGTCTCCGCTTTGGAGTGAGTAACTGTGGGGGTTGCCCACCCCCTACTCAGATCCTTTTGACATGGCTAATGTGTTACGCCAAGACAGATTCTATTAGCTGTGGCCGTGTTGGCATTGCTGACTGTCATGTATTTCATGAGCCTTAGCTGCATTAGAGTTGATGTTGGGAAGGTTTCCAGCGCTCACTTCTTCAGCACGGGCACCAGGAGCTCTGCAGCTTCATTAACTGTGTGGCATTGCTGACGACTCTGGCAGCAGTGCTGTTTGCCAGGGGCTGTGCAGGGCTCTGCATCCTTGCATGCATGAAGGCCTCTGCATTTTAATGCCTGTGTATTTATTTGTGAGACAGGGCTTGAAATCAGCCAAAGTTACAATGTTAGAGAATCACAGAATAATATATTTGGAAGGGACGTTTGAAATGACCTCTGGTCGTCTGGGTTGGATGACCAACATGCTGAAGACAATACAAACTTCAAATTAAATGTGGTTGATAAGGACCTTGCCTAGCTGTATCCAGGACTGGACATCCCACAACCTCTTCAGGAAATCTGCTCCGTGTTCAGCACCCTCCCTGTGAAGAACACATATGCAGACAGCCAACCACCCAAACACAGAAAAATAACTTCTTAGTGGTAGCTGTAGTTACTTGAAAATGTAATTCATGGGTATGAGTACATTTTTTCTGTCTTGTCTTTAATCTACCACCACTTGTTTTGAATTGCAGGTTGAGAAATACTGAGGGCATGGAGGTTAGTGCTCAGAGCAGAGCATTGATGTGGCAGCACAACATGAAAGACAAAGGCACGAACTCTGTCTTGGAGTACTGTTGAAGCTAGAGACAATGAGTGATCTTATTTAAACTTGGCATTATTATTATTTTCTGGATACAAAGCTCATATTTTATCATGCATAGCAAGCAAAAACATGTCTTTGTATATATTTATTTATATTTATTTTTGTTATGGTAAAATAGCACACAAAAGAAAAACAGAGTGGACACATTGGTGTTTCCTGTGAGGAGCAATGTGGTATTGTTTGCTTTGCAGGCATGTACAACAGCATCAAGGATTAGTGTGGGTTGCACAAGGAAAAAATGAAGTGAGGCTTGGTAGCTTTTTGTTGAATAGGTATGGTAAGCAGATACATGCTCATTTTGAATATGTAAATATCTGGGGTGGGATGAAACAATTCCCCTTTAAATGAAATGATGATTTCAGGAGTCATAGAACCTTGTGACTGATCACAAGTTTTAGAAGAGACTTCTGTTCACTGAACCTAATGTTACTTACATAAAGTTTGTTGTTACTTAATGAGTCCTATGGATTATTACGTTTAAAATACCCAACACATGCTACCATAATGTAGCCATTTTCAAATGTTATTAAATGATCTTAAAAAGACTGTTAAGCTGTAATTGTTATTAGACAGCTAGATATATTTAATTTTCTGATTTAGATTGTATCACTGTTTACCTGCAGTGAAGACTGTGCTGAAATGCTTTCCAAGCATATGAGCCCGGACAGTTTCTACGTAAACTAAGAGTTCTTTGTATATCTTGGATCTTTCTCCCTTTGTTGTATACACCCCTTTTTCTTCCCACCTGGATGTCCCAAATTTAGATAGATCTTTGACAGGGATTATTTGTATGGATTTTATATACCTGAGATTATTTAATGTTTCTTACAGAAATGCAGCTGCCTAACTGCAAGTAATGTGCTATAAACCTTTTCCTCATATATATGCCTATACAAATAATTCCATTTTAAAATAAGAAGGCTTCAAGATAAGCAAATATTTCCCAGATATTAGTAATGTTTTCTTAGCTGCTCATTTTGTTAAACTGGTCTGAACATATGCTGTTTGGAACACTTTGGTGGTTTGTTTGTTCATGTTGTCGTAATGAAATAATTTATGTAAAAAAAGACTAAACACCGTGCGTAAATCAATCCTTTTTATTGCTCCTTAAATGCTCTGAGTCAGGGTTATTTTAACTGTGCATTAGCCTCTTCAAGTATTTGATGGAAAGAAAGTTTGGTTGTTTTCCAGGTTCAGAGAGGAGAGAGAGGGAGTCTAACACATGGGAGTCCTGAAATATTTTAATAGCTTGGAACACCCACACTGACTTCGTGTAGGGAGATGAGGTGTCAGAGATGGCACAGGGAGGTTTTAGGGAGGAGGTGGAATTGTTGCCCTGGCCTCCCAGGCTGCCAGCTGACTCACGGAGTGTCACTGGGCGTGTAGGATGGTCAGATGGCTAGGAGGAGTGAGCCATCGTGTTGGCTAAACCAGGTTAGTTTCTCTAAAGAGAGCCAGAGGTCCTTACAAAGGACAAATGAGGGGAGGATCCTGCTGCCACAGCCCTCCCGTGCGCACCGGGGAGGATTGTGCCTCCCAAAATGAGTCTGCCAGTGCAGGAGTCACGGTCACGTGATAAGCAAGACTGGTTTGTGGATGTGAAAATCACATGCATGTTCATGTTCAGTATTTTCTGCAATAGTTGGTGTCATTTCTTTTAAAGGAAGGTCTTGTTTATTTGTTACCGTTGATGGGCCTAATTGGTGTTAAATTCATAAACAATATTGGATTAAAAAGGCCATTGTTTGCTCCCACAAGCCCATCAATGACTTGATTACAAACATTTTCCAGGATATTCCCACATACAATAGACTTCATTTAATTAAAAAATGAACAGAACAAAAATGAACAATGTGGGCTTATGAGTAGTCTCATGGACTGTTACAAAACAAGTGTAGTGAGCAAATTGCCAAATCTATATTCTGTAGGATGAAGTTTCTCTTTTCCTGAAGAACATGACTATTATTGTGTCTCATAGGTCAGAAAAACTCAAGATGAATTAAGAATCTGATGCAGTTTTCTCACAAATGATCTTTCCAAGTCCATATATATTTCAGTTATGTCTTATACATCCTAGGTTAAGTCTGAGCACTGGATTGTTCTTTTTCTTGACTTCAGACACCTGATTTTTCAGTAGCACTTTCTTTTCTGATAGTTGCCACATATGTTTAATAGAACAATTCACACTTTTCGCCCAGTGTTTTGGTGTTTCCTGGTACCAAAGCACAATGCCCCATGCCAGGATCCTCTGCACAGACCTCTGGTACAGGGCTGAGTTTCCCATGCCCAAAGCCGTTTCTGCTGTGGTACAGTAGCTTTGGATCAGGTGGCTGTGGAAACAGCCATGTCAGAGCTGTGTAGAAGCCTTGTTGCAGGCATTCCACCTCCTGTCAGGAGGGACATTTAAGCTGAGCCTTTGCATTTTATCTCTTGAACTGTGCTGCAGCTTGTCCTATGCCCAGCCACATCCCTCGCTGGACCTGAACCACTGGCTTGCCTTCCTGGCCAAACCTCAGACCTGCCTTGTCACTGTGGGATGACTTTGGTGATCATGGACTGTGGCTGACCCTGGTTTCTCTCACCAGACCTGCTCTGCTTTTCCAGTTTGACTATCTGTGCCTGTGTCCCTGGTCAGTGAGGGCACTGCCCCTGCCTCTGTTGTGGTCACCCTCTGCTCCTGACTCACCTCCTCTTGCAGAGGTGGCTGCCCTTAAATGCTTCCTCACACGAGTTCCTTTACTCATTCAGGAACAGGGAAGCACATTTCCTTTCCCTGATCACAGCATGAAAAACCAGTCCAGAAAATACAGACACACACAAATGCTGAACTTTGAAGGTGGGTATGCATGTGCTTCTTTTCTCTCCCTGTAGCAGTGCCTGCCAACACATGCATGTGTATACAGTTTTACGTGGCATATGGAAGTTTTTTAGGTAAAATTATGAGTGATCTGAAAAATGCATACCTCTACTGCCTCATCTCTTTTGAGTGTATCATAGTGGGGTATCAAAGTACATACTGAGGAGTTGTCCCGTGTTTGTCCCAGTAATGACCATGCCCTAACTGCTGGGAGGAATTGGCATGCCCCAGTGCCTGAGAAATTAATTCCAGGTTTATTTCAGGATTTTACCTCTTCATCCCCTCCCAGGCCAGTGAAGATGCCATGGTGACATGGCCAATATCCATAGAAGTGCCACCAACCAGCCAATTGGGTGGCTGTGGCCTATCCATTTTTTTCATCTTCCCACCCTTGATGTATGATTTATGTGGCCATTGTGAGCTAGTCAAAGTATAAATTTAGATTGTTACTGGGATCATTGTGCCTGTTTGCTTGAAGGTCAAAGACTTGCTTGTGATTGAGAGAAATTCCTTTGTGGAAAGCCAAACATCTCAATTGTTTCTCAGCAAATTATATTTAGAAAGAAATATTTTTACTGTAACTTCTGAGGAGAGAAATTATGACTTACTTTAAGTAAGTGTTTTTACTTTGTGAGTCAGAAATTACCAGACTTAAACTTTCAGGCCAATAAAAAATAATACAATAAATACTAGATCTCCTCTCATACTCTTAAGTGCCCTCCACTTGCTTTCATTAGTTACCACCACACAATATTCTAAACACAGTTTCAAAGCAAGCTAATACATTTTGTGTCCCTTCTCTCTCAAAGAGAAGATATTATATGCAAAGAGGGAGCTTCGCTTGCTTTAAAGAGGAGCAGTAAAAGCCTGACCCTCCAAGGACAGATAACAAAGTCAGTACTACGTCCTTTCTCCTCTTGCAGCATCTAAACTGGGAGCTGGGTTTCAAGAAACCTCAGTTTTGTAACTTCCATAGTGTTTTTGTGTTAGACAAAATTAGGCATACTTTAATACCAGAGTTGACTTTGGACTCTACAGAACACCCAAAGTAGTTCTTTACCCATTTTCATTGCTCCCCAAAGAGGAATGAGCACATACTTCATATCTATCTGTGGAGCTCTTCAGTTAGGAGTATTTGTCAGATAGCTTTGCTTATGGTACTGTTGTTACAGTGGTAAGGGAACAGAACACATCAGAAATCTTCCTTTTCTAAATCGCTAAGACAGTGTTTCAGAAAAGCCCAGTAATGAAAATGGCAGTATATAACTGAGCTATGGCTGCTCTCTTAATAAAAGAATCATATTGAATGAACATGAAAAATGAAGAATCTGTTACTTAGTCAACTGGTTATATCTAAGAAATTCTACAGCATGAGCATCCCATAATCATCTGATGCCACCTTTTTCACGTCTCTTGTTTGGAATTTTGGAAACTTGGATTTTGGGATTTTAGTGTGTAGCAATACATGTGAGTCAAGATAGAGGGCTTTGGGCATTGTCTGGGTCCTTCTTCTTCTTCTTCTTCTTCTTCTTCTTCTTCTTCTTCTTCTTCTTCTTCTTCTTCCTTCTTCCTTCTTCTTCGTGGGTTTGAGGGGTTTTCTGTAATTGGTTGATGGAGTCCACATTGCAGACTTCAAGTAGTTATTTATTGAGTTTAAAACAAAAATGTTTTAAGTGGCATTTCATAATTGGACAGGTTGTCCTTGAAAAGACGTGGGAGAGATAGAGAAGTACTCCATTTTACCTCATCTTCTAGCTTGCTAGTTAAAGGTCACAGCTCGTGAGTCTGTAAATACTGTAAATAGAGAAGAAATAATAAACAACCAAGTCCACATTTGAAGATATGTTTCCTGTGTCTTCATCCTGACCTCAGCAGAAGAAAAGAAATCAAAACTGTGACAATCTCTGTGTCATTCTGGCTTCTCTGACTAGATGCTGCTATATTGCAAATACAGAAATTTCATTAAAAACAATAACATAATATATCCATTTATTACATAAAAATTTTTGGGGGGGCCAAAGTATTTACCTGTTGTACACTGACTGAAGCTGTGAACCTGGGACATTGGGTAGGGTGTGAATTGACATACATATTTTTTTCAGCAGCTGTTTTGCAAGGGGTACCTCTCTTCAGCATAACTGAATAATTTCCTAATTGATGTGGAGTGGGCAGAAGTTCCCCAACCAATGAGTCATAGTTGAGATTCTTCTGTCCTGAGCTGACTGATGTATTTGGGTTGCCTTCAAGGCATTGAAACAGATTGCAATGCTTTGGATTTGAGCGTGCAGTTTTTCCAGAAAGGAGATACTTAGAAAAGCCTCAAATTTTTGTTTTTTGTTTTTTTTAAAAATTAAAATCTATGTATCTGATGCTTCCATCTATATAGTGTGTATATATGTGTGTGTGTATAGTAATATCTAATATAAAAGAACCCCCATAGTTGTATAAATGCTTGATATCTCAGTCTGGAACACAACTACCTCTTGGTTCAACATCTGTCTTGCAGAGTTTCAACATTTGTCTTGCAAAACTTAGGACTTGCAACCACAGGGAATACGTGGCTCTTTGTTTCAGCCTGCCCAGACTGACAGACGTGCCCAAAAATAATGGTGTATCTTATAAGTCAAAAATTGTCACACCAAGCATGAAGCTTCTTTTTCTACTGTTAGCAGCAGAATGTGAAAGTGGGAATTCTCTTCACACTGCAGGTCTTACATGAAATTCTGCAAGATAAATAAACTTTTAAGAGAATTATGGCCTACTATAAATACATTTTGTCTGCCTTTTAGGAGAAATGGAAGAAATATTATTTAGAATATTGCTGTCTCATCAGAACAATAGAAACATTCTATTTCTTAAGTCTCATGACATCGTGCATACTCGGTGCGGAGACTTTGGTCATTATAACTGCCTGAAGGTCTACTAAGCACACAATCATAAACATGTAGTTAGAAAGGACTTTTTAAAATCTTGTATAATTCTCCCTTCTACATAGAAGCAGAAAAAAAGTCCATGTAATTTTTCCCATCGTCTTTCACCCACTAGGTGGTTTATTCATAGAAAAGTAGTTGATTTTGCTTGTTTATTCCTGTCGACTTGCTTGTTTATTCCTGTGCTGCTCCTCTTTGTTCTTGCTCTTCCTACCAAGGAAGATTAATCCTCATAGCTAAAAATTAAAAAAAAAAAAGAGTGGTAATAAGGAATGTGAATCCTTATCTTTTGCTTTCTAGGTGGTGCCTTTCACGCCTTTGGGTAAACGTAATGCAATAGATCAACCACCTCAGCTGTAAATATTCTGTCCTGCTCTTGAAATCCTTTGGTTGCAATAAAGAACTACCTCGTCTCTGTCTGAGGAAACAAAGTGAAAAACTAGCTAAGATTAAGTTTAGGAAAGGTTTAATGTAAAAACTGGGATGATTAATGGTTTTGGAAGAATAGTGTATTTCTCTTTGTATTTCTGCTTTTATTTTGTATGCTACATTAGGTAAATTGCTCGAAAGTTTGTGAATTTATTGCATGTGATTAGAACACAGGAGGCAGCAAGCCTGGTTTTTGTAATACTGAACGTTTTGGCCTTGCTTAGTTAATTACTGGGAAAGTACAATTGTAATGGCTACTAAATCTGCTCTTTTTGGGTGGGATTTGATGACTGTTTAGAACTGGCTTAATGTTTCTAGGAGCAAGAATGTTGATAGTGGGATAGTGTGAGTTTGGCTTTTTACTTCTTTTTTATTTTCCTCCCTAGAACTTAAAATACAGGTGTAAAAAGTATATAGAGCCTGTGTATCCTAAGCCTCCCTAGAAGATCTGCAGCTGTTAAAATAGAAGTTACATAATGATTACTATGGGAATAATAAATCTGAAATGCAGCAAAGCAGTAGTGTAAAAGCAAAGCATTTGAAATTGGGTCAAGCTTTAGAAAACTCTTTTTCTCCTTCAGAAATTCTTAAGTTTGGATTCTTTAATTTCTTCCCTAAATCCCCAAACTTTTTAGAATTCCTGGGGTGTGGTTTTTATTTACAGGAATTTAAAGGCTGAAAAAAATCCCTGCTTTAAAATGAACAAGCAAAAATCCCTAAACTTTGTTGCTCAACTCAGGAATTGTAATTGTAAGGAACAGACTAAATTGCATGAGTGTTTTGATGAAATCATAAAAACTGGTAGCTAATATTTCAAGTGTAATTACAAACATGTCTCAAGACAGAACAGGTTTTAGTAGAAATATGACCAGATAGTTTTCTGCCTGTTGTGCTACAGTCCTCATTTGTCTTAAACCACTATCAGTGTATTTTAAGGGTTTGTCTTTACATTTACACTAAAAAGTTTTCAATGCAAATTTTGTTGAAGTCCCAAGGAACGCCTAGAAGACATATTCATCTAATACAACTAAAATATACCATATTATCAGTAAACGTAATATTTTAGAGGAAGAAAAGGGAGAAGAGGTAACCATTTTATGCTACAAAAATTGACATAAAGAACAGCAGAATAACACGTCTGTGATGAAGCCTCATCTTCTTGGGGTTGCAGAAATTAGGGTATTTTTTATTAACCACTTTTGGGTCATATGCAGAAACTCAATTTTCATCTGGACAAGTCAGAATATAATTTCTGCTTTTAACAAGTAATATTTTATGATGCTGGTACAATCTGGCTGTTCTGGTGGAAACATCTCATACATTCCATACTTACTGAGAGGAGAGGGTGACCTGGATTTTGCAATATGAATTTATGTATTTCAGAGAGTTGACTCTGTCAAACAGCAGCACTTCTGTGAGTCAATTAAAGTATTTTAATTGTACAGATGAGGAAAACCTTATCAAATTAGTCCGTACTAATCTTTTTGTTAAAGTATCTACCTAAATCAGGAATTCTGAATATACCAGAGTCTTCCTAGCTTTGTTTCTCTTTATATCTAGTTTATTTCTAGTTGCTGTCCTTCCAATATGATGTGGTGCCATCCCATCTTCCGTTGAAGTTGAATGTTTTCAAGTTGGTCTTCTCCCTTTGAGATCAAGAAGGATGTATTCATGTTTGATACTGAGCAGCAGGCAGCTGAATCACATGGGACAAAAAGAGTTACTGTGTCAGGAGTGGGTTCTGGATCTTACAGATTTTTAGTGTCTTTTAGTTCTTTGGTATATTTGGTCTTTCCAAAGACCAGATTATAATTTAGCACATAATTTAGTGTTTGGAGAATCTGCACAGTACATTGCTATCATCTGGATACTTAAAATACTAGTAGAAAAATATACAGGGATCAGCTGCTTATATTTGTTATTAAAAAAAGAAGGGAGAGTTTTTACAGGTAACTGTTGTCACACTATTTGATATAAACTATACTTTTAAGATTGTATAAATTATCAGTTTATAAATTATGAATTGTCATGCGTAAATTTTAAATTAGCTTGCCAGGAGAATTCTTTATTCTCTGTTAGCCAGCCCAAACACCAATCCCATAACTAGCTTTATTCCAAAATATCCATATATAAATATGTAATGACTTTTATATTTTCATTAAAATAACCCATAACAATAGCACCTATGCCATAAAAGAGATAATAATACTGCATGCATGTGCATGAATTTGTGCCCATAGCAAGATTCCATCTTAAGAAAAGATAAAACCTAATAAATATTGTCATATAAATAAAGCCTCTAAGACGTGGGTTTTAAGTGACAGGCTTTTTTTTTCTTTTAATCGTAAATGTGTGACAATTAATCACCATATTGCTAGGAAAAGGAAATTCCTCATTTCTGTATTTGCTGCTGTTGAGGTTGTGGCCATCAGTATGATTGCTTTAGGCAAACTGCTGCTTCCTTTGCAACTGCAACATGAAAATTTAAAGAGAAACGTTTGCTTAAAAATTTCCTAACAGAACCATTAGGTTGGAAGGGGCCTCAGTTCAGCTCTCAGTGCAAAGTTACTCAAGGTTTTTGTCTAGCTGGGTTTTAAAAACCTCCATGGGCAGTGGTCCCATTGCATCTCGGGATAGCCATTTCCAGGACTTCGTTGTCCTCCAGGTGTGGTGTGTTGTTGTTGTTTAATTATTATATCTAATCTGAACTTTTCCTGTTTCACTGCAATGAAGAGCCTGGCTCTGTCTTCTCCATGGCTGCTTTGCAGGTATCAGCAGACTGTGCTTCCCTCCCACAGCAAAATTTTCTCTTTTCCAGCCTTGAAGATGGCCAGGCCCATCTGCCTGTCCTCTAATGGCAAGTGCTCCGGTACCCAGCCATCTAAAGTAAAGGAAATAAAGACAGTTTCATGCAGGGGTTATTTTTCTTGTCTTTTTAATTCCTGGGGTTTTATGATTTTTAAGCATACTTTTCAAGAAATTGTGTTTTAAGGGATTGTCAAGCACTAAAGGACTAATTTAGAGCAGAGGCTGTGAGAGAAGCTTTGGAAAGGAACACCTCAGAACTTTGTGAAGTTGAACAGAAAGGAAACAGCTCATTCATAGCCAAATCCTAGTCTAAGGAACAAACTGCTTTGAAAGGTGGCCTTACAGAGACATAAGAACCTTATTATTATACAGATACAGGGTATTTTAATGATTAAAAGTGAGATCAGAATGAGGAGGTGTTTTAAGCTTTTGAACCACGTAGTATAATAGGCTGTCCCATATTATCTGATTATCTGTTGTAAGCAGGCATGTAGTTTTTGGGGTTTTTTTCTGTAGACTTTCTTGGGTGGCTTTGTCAAGATTTTGTTTAAATGAGCTCTGAGAAGTGGAGACATGAGATACATCAATAGTTTTGAATTAATGCTCATGGAAACACTATGTCGTGTTGTGAAAGCAGAATGTTTGAAAGGAACATATTCTGCAGAAAGCTCTGTGTGCTTTTATAAATGAAAGATCTCTATAATTCAATTTGCTGGCAGTTATTCTGATATTGTGTTCATCCTTTGTTTTGAATTCTTTAAACTGATAATGTTCAAGATGTTCTTGGGCTTTACTGTTTTTAATATAGAGGAAAAATAGTAGAGGTACTTAAGATACCAAAAATTCTTCTTTACATGAAAAATCCTTGGTGCTGCTTAAAAGTTAACCAAGCTTTTCTCCGATCCTTTATTTTTTTGAAAGCAAGGATGGAGAAAAAAATCCCTTTGTGGTGCTTTCTTTAACTTTCTTTCTTCCTGCTTGTAAAAATGGAGCTTTGTATTCTTGACCTTTCTGCCCTTGCAGGCACAGAGCAAAATTCCTGTGCTGCTGCTCAGTGTGGTGTTTACTAACAAACTCTCTCACTGAAAGCCTCCAAGAAATCCTCTTCGATGCTGTCTGTTTTGTAACATTAAGTTCAAGTGATAGTTTTTATCAGGCAGAATATTTGCATATACATATATATCCAAAATTACTTTCTCTTACTATCGTGCACTCTAATCTTAGAAAGTTCTGTAATATTTTAAATATTTTAAATAGCTCTGAATGGAAAAGGACATACCAAATCATCCCAGCCTTTTTTTCCTAGCAATTGCTGGAAAAAGTGTTTGAAGTGATGTTGAAATGGAATCCTGCAGAATATTTTGACCTGAATAGGTACACAGTAAAAAGTATGTGCAAAAAAATAAGCCATTCTGCTTTTATTATTTCAGCTTGCTGGTAATGCTTGTATTGACTGAAATGTGTATCCTTCTCCTCATGTATCTACAGAGAGGTGTTGAAGTTCATGTTCATCCATCTTATTAAGAGCTGATTTTAAAAAAAATTATGTCTCTTAAGTTCTTAGAAATAATCACTGCATTGTTCCCTGTATGACATCATTTGAAAGAGCAATAGAATATTAAAAGTTCATATATTAAAAGGCATTATGATGGTTCCTTTTAAAAAGCCAAACAAAAAAGGAAACACCAAGAACAGCAGTATATTAGATATTTTAGCTATGAACTCCCTCATTCTAAAGACCTGTGAATTGGCTAAGGGTTTCATTTCTAAAATGTAATTACTGTGTTCTAGGTGATTATTTTTTCCCAATTAATTTCATGTAATACCTTTGCAAGTCACATTTCATAAATGGAATTCTTTATGTTCAAACAATGGTTGAACTTACCATTTGCGTAATGAGGCTGTAATACACTTGTAAAGAAGACTTGCTATAATTAAGCATTAAAAAAGCTTAAGCTGATTTTCACAAGCTCTGTGCAACTGACCTAATGCTTGAAATTTGTAGGTGGTACTAGCAGTTGGTAGTCAAGAAAAGCCTGCCTCATTTCTTTAAGTGAATTCGTTCCAGTTTAAAGCAAGCTGCTATCAAATGGCGATGGTTCACATCTGATGCCTTGTACTGTTGGGGCTCTCAGCCCCTTCCACTTGACTGCGCCTTTGGCTGTAGTTAATGGTCTCGGTGAGCAGGACTGAAGCATGGTGCCTGCAGCTCACTGTTGCATGACCAGGAGGCCACATGAAGGGAGCAAATGCCAGCTCTGCTCTGTGGAAGGAGAGCTCAGTGCCATGCCCACGCCCGGTGCTGTGCTCGCTGCCGGTGGCATCCTGGGTGCGGCTCCAAATCGGGCTCCTGTGTGCAAAGCCCTGAACGGGCTCAGCCAGCCTTACCACAGAGGCTGCCTGTCTCCTCCGCAGTAGCTTCTCCCAAAGAAATCAGACTGCTGAAGTACACCTTTGGTCTTTACTTTGTGAAATACCCAGGCACTAAATGGAAGGTCTTCAGAAAAAGACAAACCTGTTTTATATCTGGTTTTGCTTTTTTTAAAACAATTATTCCCCTAACAGTTGCGGTGTAAAGATCCTTCTTGTAATAAGCTTCCAGAGTAAATAGAATGGGTTCAACTTTTAAAATAAGCACCTTAGCTTCAAAGCCAGAGGAGGGGATAGACAGGAAGGTGGTTTACTGCTGTGGGATGCTGTGTAGACTTGTGTGTGTCTGTGTGCATGTGCTCTCATACATGTGCATACCGTGTGGGCACAGTTGCAACATCTGTGAGGTGGGCTACGCACTCATGTATTTTAAATACCATTTTGAAGGCAGATCTTAGTGAGCTACTGTTTCTTCACGCACACTTTTAAGAAAGGAAAAGCTTATTAGGGATGTACATTCAGGAGTTCACGAACAGAGAATGCCCATAATTGACGGTGGTGGCTTTGCAAGAGCAGTTTGGTTCCTTTCAGTGTTTGCATCATCCTGCAGGTTTTCCCCAGGATTTTTACAAAGTCATCTTATGTTATAATTGCAGTATTCAAATCGAATTTCAAAGAAGGGTTTGCTCTGTCATGGGCTTTGCCATTATATTAATTACTGTAATTTAAAAAGGGTTTACAAGTGTACTTTCATAATATGCTTTCATTTTATTGTACAGATAATCTAATTTTAGGTGTCCCATTTTGAAAACCTAGAACCCAATTTTCAGAGTACTTAACACAATACAGCACTTGAAGTTCTGAGCATGCAGCTTTCACCGATTTCCTTCCATTTCAGCTCTGGTGGTTCTGTGGTTCTGTGCCTCTGTCGTTCTGACTTAAGTGGCTACTGAGGCTTATTGGAATGAGGGGTATAAAATCTAGGGATGAACTATACTAAGTATGTGCAGCAGGTCTCATGGATACTTGTAAAGGTCTGCTGAGACTAAATGGTAGAAGATTTTATTAAAGCTAAGAAAAGTCATTCCTGAAACCAGAGCCATGGACACCCAGGTGTGTTTTAAGCCAGTCTTCCAATCAGTGAAGACTGAAGTTTTACCAGGAAAAAGTTGCCTGAGCTTAGCACGGTACATCTTTGTTCTTCCCATTAGGGGATGAAACAGGGTGAAGAATGGGTTGAAAAGCACAGGGGTGAAGAAAAGACAGGCCATACACTTTTGAGTTGTTTGTGGGTAGAAATACCATGCTAAGGATAAACCCGTCCATGTGGAAGGCAGCAGCCTCATATTGGCTTAGGCTTGGGGTTGAAGCTTGCAGTTTTATAGGTATCTTTATAGTAATGCTTTGACAGAGGTCATTTTTATTAGCACCCAAACCATCCTTTCTTACTTCTGCTTTGCCAAAATAAAACCTATGATCTCATGCATGTAACAGTTGGGAAACAGCAAAATTAGTGTTGTCAGAATCATCACAATAGGAAATCTCTCCTGCTCATCTAAAAAGATTTTCATGTGTCATGACAAGACATTCTGCTGCCTGAAAATCCTAACCTTCATAACAACAATCTTACATCAGTTACTAGAAATACCCTTGCTGAATCCTGATCTGTGTATTCTTTTTAAAATAAAATAATAAAGTGTCCCGGCAGGGGGTTGCTTCATTGCCCCTTGCCTGGTTCATGCTGTGCCAAAGGCATAGATTACATATGTTTTTCTGTTTGGTTCTAATTAAATCTGTTCAGTGTCTAAAATTAAGAGTAGCAACAAGGGATTCAACAGACTATTTTCTGTCTTTAAAAATTTTAAGAAGCCCCCTTTTATTATTTCATTTTTCTGGGATTAGCTATGAAAAAGACATCTGCTATCTGAAACTAAAGTTAAACATCTAACAATGCCTCTGAGTTCGGAGACAGGAGAGGGAAGGAAAAAAAGACAGAGACAAGACTGTGTAACCAACACAAACTTTCTTTCTGTTTCGCTTTTGGAATAGGATACTTGGGAGACACTAAAGCTTTCTCTTCTCTTTAACTGCATTTATCTGAACTCCACCAGAGTTCAAGTTACAGCCAGCCCGAGATATCTGACCTTGACAGCCCGAAGCCCTGCAGAACAGGTGTAGACCACCTGAGATTGCATCTCACAGGCTGGGCATTGTGAAGTAACTACAGTAACTACTTGTAATGTAGATTTGTACATCAATGCTGCTTTGTGAGTCGTCCTCATTAGAAGCCTTTATAGGCTCTTGTAATGTAGATTTAGCCTGGCAAACTGTTCAAGGTGATGTTGACAAAGATGATCTGCTCAGAAGTTATCTCCCGTTTGGAATAAATGCTCATTTGAGGCGGGTCTCCTTGGTAAAGATCTGTGTGATAAGGTGGCTTAAAGTACTGCATCCACTTGTGTTCCCAGTGCCATTTGTTTTGGGGAACATGTATCACAATTAATGGCTGTATTTTCGGGTGCGTTTCACACAGGTTATCAGTTTTTGCTTGGCTTTTCGATCCTTTCTTTTCCCACAGAGGCTCAACAGTGCAGTTTCACATAGGCGTGAGTGCTTGTGTGAGGTGTAAGTTAGTCTTAAGCATTTTAAGCATCCTATTTCCCTGCAGTTCCCCTCCCCTTTCCCACCCCTGATTCTGATCCCTCAAAAGCTCCCCTACTCATTACCAGCTGTGCAGGTTTATTGAGGTGACACATTTCCTATGGGAAGCAAGTTGTCTCAGGTAAAACATACAGGACGTACAGGTAAAAATGTGGGCATTTTGTCTCGGTGGGATTTTAACCTATTGCAACATCTGTGGTATAAAGCAGAGAATTTTTGAAAAGCAGAGTGATCACTGTGAAATGACATTGAAAAATGCTATGTCATGTCCAGATTAATCTGATACTTGTTGTCGTGAAGCAAGTGCTTATTAATGTTTGAGTATTTTTGCCCCACTATTATATATCACATCATATTATATCATATCCTAACTAATGTGTTTTAATCAAGTGTGTCACTTAATAACTCTTTTCATATGCTTCCTTTCCTCCCTTTATAAGGCTATTAGTGTCATGGTTTCATTTTGCAGAGGACCAAGGGAAAACTTTGAGAATTTAACTGCAGTCCTTTTTTGGCTTTCCTTGAGAAGCTGCCATTCTCTCAGTTGCCAATTGAAAAGTGTTAAGTAATTTATCCTTGGGGGAGAAAGATGGACGAGATTTGGCAAGTTCAGAGGATGCAGAATCCCTCTGGCCTTCCCAAATCCCATTTTTTGAGGCACTAGGAGATGTAAGCACCTTCTGGTCATAGAAATGACCAAGCCATAGTGAATCTGTTCTCCTGCTTCGCTCCCATCTCACAGTCCCGACTTAGCAGAGAGGACATCCCTGATTGGCAAGCTGGGTACTACATAGGTGAAAAGAGTGTTAGAGGGGAATGGTGTGACTTGGGAGATTATAATTATGGTACCTTATTCACAGGATATTGTCATGTTGAGCATTTAACTATAGCTTCTTTGTGTCCATATTTCATTGTCTGTAGTCCCGTTGAAATTGGACTTGCAGTGAGAAACTTAGATGTCCGAAAAGAAGACAAATAGTGTGTTGAACAACGCATATATAAACTAATATGTGTATATAAATTCTGGTATTTATTTAAAAAAAAAAACCCAACACTTGTCATGAGTGTTAGACTACCCATGGCCTAGTCTATATAGGATTTTTTTTTTCATAAAGGATAAAGAAAAGTGGCTAGCAGGTGTAAGTTTGAACTGCAGTATCAGTGTACCTGTATTATTTCACCTTGTAATATTCAAAGCTCCAAATTATATTTTAGATCTGTTACATTATGATGGTTATTACATTCCCCTGGTAATTCTACACTGATGATAATTACTTGCAGTTTCACAATGTTGTAGCAACAAGAAAAAAATCTAAGCTGCCCAACTAAAACCACAGCTTTTTGTTACAGAATTTGGCCCAAGATAATGGTTACTGTTGTTATTCTTTCTGTACTGGCTTAATAATTTTCTGGTTATTTTACAACGTTTAAGTTGTGTTTTAGTCTTGCATTCAGGGGTATTTTTGACATTTCAGTATCAACTTAGTCTTTTGCATTAACAAATAGCATTTTGCAAGTCTTTAGAGCAACAAAGTTTGTGTTGAGGACCCAGTGTCCATGGAATACATACCTCAGTTACTTTATTTCATACTCAGTTACTTTATCTCTCTTCTGAGAGCCTCGGACTGAGTGTGCCATCAGCAAAATTAGTGCCTTAGGTTGGGTTTTGGATTTCGTCTTCTGCTTTAGCTTCATCCAAAAGGAGCCCCATTTGCACAGCACCAATGCTGCCAGAAGCTCTGGGAGGGATGATGGTGGGGGGTTCACTTCAAAAGTACTGTTCTGTGAGATCCCTAAGGGAGAAAGTCAGTAAAAAATCTGTTTTAGTAAGGTCAACAAAAGCCCATTTTGCTTGAAAAATGAAGTGCTGCATTACCCTCTAGCAATTGTGGGTGCTTTATCCAAGCTTGTGCTTCCTCACTTTAGCAACCCACAGTAAGCCTGAAAACATCACTCTGCTTGGTAGCACATTCATCACAAGATGGATGATGAATGCAAAACCAGGGTGGTTTCTATGCAGCTGCAATTTGTATGCAGTTGCTTCTTAGTTAGTGAGTTACAGAAGAGAACGATTTTTTCTTTTTCACAGATCCAGTGTATTTTTTAATGCTGTAGCCCAAAAATGTGACTGAGCAAGACGCATAAGAATGGGCCCTTGGTAACAAATATTGCAAAATTGGTAGCACACCTGGTGGGTCTGATAATCATCACAAGTTTTCTCTCCTAGGTTTAATGGCTGCTGTTCCTTAGAAAGCAGTAACAAATGATCTGTTGTGAATAGCTTAATGGTAACATTCAACCATCTTTAAAAAAATACAAAAACAAAAAAACAAACTCTTTGGAAAAGAATAAATTACTCCAATAGATAATTAACTGGAAATTTCATAGCAGGATGATGTATGTTTGGAGGAAGCATCTGTAAATCAGTCCAGAAAAATTAGCTGCAGTCAGATGACTAGAGAGATGTGGGCAAATATCACGTATGCTCTAAGAATATTAAAGTTTGCCTTCAGTTAAAAATTCCTCTGGAATTGTTACCATCTGTATCTGTGATGGCTGCTGGCAATTCTGCCTAACGCAGATTTCATCTAGTGTTCCCATAAGAGCAGCAACTACTGAAGTCTCTGCTCACTGGAGGAAGTTCCTCCCTGAGGCTGTGCTTTCTAGTGAGCAATAATCCACAGTTTGTGGTGTACCTTGTGCATAAGGGGAAAAAAATAGATTTTTTGGTAAAAGTTTCTAGGTCAGACACACAGTCCCACTGGTTGGTCAGTTCCAGGTGTTTTAGCTGGGAGATGTGTTTAAAATTATTATAAACATTATTCATTCCCATCTAAAAAGAGAGAGCTTTCTAGGACAGAAAAAAGCTTAATTTATTCTGGTAGAGCACTTTTATTGACTTAATTAGATAAAGAGCAGTGAGCAGGGAAGGTTATCTTTCTGGTCTGCTTGTTCCTTTGCACCTGGGCTTTGTTGGAATGTCACATATTACTCCATAAAAACACCTTTGAGTGTAATGGAAAAATCCTTAGAAACTTGATTTTAAGGGGGTTTATTTAATGCAGTTCAAAGAAAAATCTAAAGGAACACATTGTATTTGGAGTGTTTTACTCCACTTTGAAATTTCTTTAGCATTATTAGAATTAAGTCTTAGTTTAAAATACTATTGTGATTTGAGTTAGACATTCTTATTTTATAGTGCTTGGCTTTTGGGTGACTTGTTTCAATTTAATATCATATTTTTAAAAGAACCAAACTTTTTGAATTATCTTAACTATACAAAGCAAACCCTCCAACTTTTCCCTAGGTAGCTCAACCTGCCCATCCTAGCTATACCCATCATGACAAGTGTTTGGTAAAAATCATTGTTCATGGTTAAAAATGGAGTTTAGGGAAGAAAAAACATAGAAAAATTGTTAGAGTGCTGGCTTACACCGAGCATTTTATCAAAATGTATTAAGTAATTATGGCAAACAATCATGCAGTTACTCCTTGTCAAGGCTAATTTTAGCTCTTTCAGTTAAAGCAGACATTTCTTTCATGGGTAGGAGTAGATCTGAGGTTTCTGCTGTGCTATTGCTTTCTTTTGCCCTAAAGCCAGCATTGATGTCTGATAGCACAGGATGCATCTGTGCAAGCACAGAGTTGGGGTTTGGGTTTGTTGGGGTTTTTGGTTGGGCTTTTTTCCCTAATCTGGTCAAGGGGAACGTGACTTTTCCCAGCCAGGTCGGTTTTCTGAGCTGTCAGACCACACTGCAGCCCAAAGCCTGTGATGTTAGCAGGGAGGATGGCACCCACCCACTCCTCTGGTTTGGCGAGTGAGAGGTATTCCTTACGAGCAGCATCTTCTGGAATTGTGTCATTGCAGTTTGTCTGACGCGTTCTCGCAGTGCTGATCCTCCCCAAGGACTCCTCTCCCTTGGGAGGTGCTGCCTTTGACACACGTAACATTTACGTGGCGCTGCCTGTTTGGTGCAAATAATCCCTGCAAAGGGGTTAATGAAAAGAAAATAAAACCAGATTCTGCTGTCTCTCTCTGCTTCAGAATTCACGGATGTAAATTGTTCAGTGGCACTTGAAATACTGAATGTTTGAGTCCCTGGAGGTAGTTGAGTAGATGCTCTTTCAAACTGATTTAATTGAAGATCTTTCACTCCTTCAAGAGTATTGATGACTGTGCTCATTTAGTCAGAGAAATCTAGGCACGTGTTTGACATACAAAGATATTTTTCTTTTATTCTTAATTTCTTGGGAGGCTACAAAATAAGGGAACAAAAGGAAAATAATCTCTTTGCTTTTTTTATCAAATGGATATCTCTCCAATCTAAGGACATTACTTTTAAGTAACTTGTTTCTTGGCTGGGCAGGAATGTTTTTGCTGTTCCAAAACTGGGGTTCCTATGGAAGTCCGGCAGAATTTAATGTTTTATCTTTAGTGGACCTTCTGACTGTTACATTGTTGTTTGGTGGTTGGGTTTTTTGTGGTGCTGTGGGTTTTTGTTGTTTTGTTGTTGGGGATGTTTTTGTTTGGTTTTGTTTTTTATTCCCTCTAGGAAAATTTTTCCACTTGTTAGAGAACTGTCTGAAGAAACAACTGTTTTTTCATTTTGATTGGTCTAGGAATTGCCAGACAATTTCTGTTTGAGCTGTAATATGAACTGTCATGCTGTGTGTGTTAGAAAAGGTGTTCCCAAAAGGGTATGTGGATATGGTAGAGTTTGTAAAATGTTAAGATCTTGAAGGATATTTAAAATAATTAGGGATTCTTAATTAAATTAAGGAGCAAAATTTAAAGCCACAGTGTCAAAAATCATTAAAACCTTGCTCTTTTCCCCATTTCTTAAGCTTCAAGACACTAATTCTCTAGAGTGTAGCCTGGTAGGTATAATTACATTGGTGTAACAAGACAAAGGGATGATGCTGTCAGAATTTATTTCCTGTGAAGTTTAGAACAATCTGGTATTCTAACCTTAGTAACAGTTTTCTCTGGCTACCTGTGCTACTGACATTTAAATACACCACTCTTACATCTTGCTTTATATTCTCAAAGAAAAGCAGCTTTATGTGTTGCACTGCGCCCAGCTGATAAGCCTAACCATTAGCCTCAGGCATGTACTTTTCTTCATTTATCCTTCCTCTAGTTTATTGGGAACAAAAGTCATATGGAAAACTGGATGATTAGAAGCACTTCCAGCTGTGTTTAAGTCTATGTGCATGTCATGCAGAAATATAATTTAGACTTGCACAGCGCTTCTTATCCTAAGCTTTGAAAATGGGTCAATATCCTTGTATAGCAGGTGGTAAAATCGTTGTAGGAGAGGGGAAATGACCAGTGTGAGGTTTCTCAGGGAAGAGTGATGAGGAAAACCCCACAGGACAGACCTTCAGCCTCATACACTTCCTACATTTGAAACTAGCTCCACTACTATGGGAGAGGTAATGCCTATGCTTTGTGATGTGCTTAGGAAGGGCAGCGCAGTTTCTTTTGCTGGGGAGGTTCAGGATGTAAAGATGGGACTAAATTTAGGATTTGGAGTCTTTGGCTGTTTTGTGTCAAGAAAATTGTGGGGCAGTTGTATTCTGACTTTGAGGTGCTGTGACAACACTTAACCTGGACATTATAAACCCTTAATTTTAGCTTGTATTTTACCCCAAAAGGGTGATATTTTAAAAAAATCAGGAAACTCACCACAATATGAATTCCTTGACTTACTTTTTTGGGGTAGGGATCTTTTTTTTTGTCATTTAAAGGGTAATAATGTGGTTAGAAAGACAGGGTAATATTGCAGCATTATTTTAATTTCCAAAACATTAGAAGTACAAAGGGATTTATAATTCCTGTACAGCTGAGCTCAGCTCTGTTCTTTAGAAGCCAGTGAGGAAGCTTTGGGGAGCTTGCTGTGAATCCTTGATCCAGCTTGCTGTGAATCCTTGATCCAGGGGTGAATTGTGTGGGACTGCATTAGAGCTCCTATGGATGTGACAGGCCACTCTGTCCTGGTGTTCTCCCTTCCCCTTGCAACCATGTTACCTCGAATACACATCTTTACCTGCCTCTCTTTTCCTTGGGCTGAGCATAGGAGTGGCTTGTACAGAAACTTCAGCACATCCATTAACAAGGTGTCAGCACGGGAGAAACTCAGGATTGCCTCTTTTGGGCCTAAATTTATAAATCTTTCCAATTTCCCCAGCAGTGTAGAATGCATTGAATGGAGTAGATAAATTTATTATAGGTTGGTGGGGTTTTTTTTTAAGCTGTAAATCTATTTAGTTGATATGCATATAACTTTTTTTGGTGTGTGTTTTTGTTCCCAAGTACCTGTGTGTCTTACATAGGTGGAAGGGTCGGAATCAATCCCTCTCCACCAATCATTGGATATCGAGTAACTTGGCTGCCACCTGAGCAGCTAAATTAGTTATCTGGATAATATCTGTATTCTAGTCGAAGGTCAGGTGATGAGCATTGTAGAAAATCTGGATGTGTGATGGAGATTTCTGCAGCCGGCCAGTCAGGAATGCTTTGGTTTTGCTATAGTTTTTGGAGGTTAGTTTTACTGTTGTTTTGTTGTTGTTTTTCAATCTAAGCATAAAATCCATATCTTTTTTAAAAAAAGCTTAACACTTTTGACCTGTGACTGAAAGCAAATCTTTGTTATCATCACTGTACTGGAATACATAGTTATTGTCATTATTGGCAGAGAGCAGTAAAACAATGCTCAGCAATTTGTACTCCAGGAATATGGCTGTTCCATTAAGGATAATGAACTGTCACAGTTCAGCACTTTGACAGCTTTGACAGCTGGCAGGTGCTGGAATATCTTGTGCTAAGGTACTTCATGCCTGAGGTTATAAACTGTATGCTTTATGTATCAATAGCTTTAATCTGTGATAGAGGTATGTCTTCATATGTATTTCTTCTGTGGCGATTTCATTGTTCAGAAGGAGATAGAAACCTGTGAGTGACATTTCTTAGTGGATTCTCAGGGGTTTTGTGCCCCTAAGAGCAGGTGCTGAGCTTTCTGCTGAGTTTCAGCCACATGTTCTGTTGCTCTTTGGTGTAGGGTAAGTCAGCCTTCTATCCTGTGATTATATCTGAATTTCAGACCTGAAAAAAATAATGCCAAACTAATGTCTTTTTATAGGTAAATAATTTCTCAACAGTGCCTACTTGAGCTTTTTTGAACTATTTTAGCAAATACCAGTCTTTCCAATAAGGCCATTACGAGAACTTGAAGGTAATTTTGCAGTAGCTCCCCTCGCTTGTTACTCAAATATTTTATGTTTGCTTAGGCATTTGGTTTTGGACAAGTATTTGAGAGATGCAAATGCATGTGTCCGATGTTGCTTTTTATGGGGAAGAGGGCATGGAAGAATATGCATAAAATCAGGAGCTTTGCAGAGGCCTTGTCAGCCTGAAGTAATATTTTGCATGACATACTCAGAGATCATACGTAACCTAAATAATTAATGTGTTCATCCCTTTAGTAATTCCTTGGACTGTCTTGATGATCTATGTGAAAATTTACATGCTTCATAATCAAGGCATGTCCTTATGTCAGGATGATGTTTCCTTACACATATGACTAGCAAAAAACTCTCAAGAAGAGTCTTACATTTTTTCCTTTTTGGTCGCAGGCTGTATGTGTGAATTCCTCTCAGTTTCCTTAGGAAAGAAGCCTGGGTATGGCTCATGACCGTCCACAAGACAGTGGAGGTAGCTGTGCATGGTTTGTCTTAGGTGGCCGTGTGATAAATGCAGCATCCCATAGGCATCTTTGAGTTTTTCCTTCGGCACGGATGGAAAGGACAACCTCCTGAAGAGTGGTTGTGTGACTTGCCATGAACATGCAGTACCTCCAGGACAAGCAGTGTTAGACTGGTATTGCTTTGTGGGGGGTTCATGAATACTCCGGTCTCTAGAAAGAAGCAGCACGTACCAACCTTCTTTTGTGGCACATCACTTTGAAAAGGCCCTGTTGAGTGGTTACATTTGGGTTTCTTTCTTGACATTTGATTTTATGCTTGGAATCTTGGAATTAAGACAATTTACTAACAAGAAAAGTCTGTTAGGAGGCAGAAAGACATGTTTTTTCAGGAATGGAAGAAGATGGGTTTGTGGAAATCTAAAGTCAAACCAGAAGAGTTGTCACGTTCCCCACTCTGTTTAAACTTGTTCAGGTGCTTCATCCGTCTCTGTGAGGTTCTTCAGCTGTGAAACGCTTGAAATGCGGGCATAGCCCTGACAAATATGGTGAAACCAGCCTTAGAGTCTGTTGTGAGCTGCTGCTGGAAAGCTTCTAAGATGTACATGGAAATGTAAAATTTTAACAAATCAAGAATTTGTATTTAAAAGAATAGCTTTCATTGTCCTGATATTTTGGTTGGCTTTTGTAGTTGTTAATTTTAGCAAAAATAGGTGTGAGAAAGTTCTTCACTCAGAGGAGAACAAATGGTTTATACTGCAGCAGGTGTTTACTCACTTTAATTTTTGGATTAATTAAATGGGAGCCAAGCCTATAGCAGGCAGCTGTAATGGTTGACATAACAGCCATGGGGAAGGCTGAAAAATTCATGCAAACTGATTCTTCGAGTAGAGTAGCTGAACTGTGTAGATGTTTTGAATAAAAGTGGCATTGATTTTGCATTGCTTCATGACTACTGTAAATTGAACTGAATCAAAGCTCCAGCAAGCTCTTTATTATCTATCTTCTGTATCTTGTCTGACAGACCATAGGCAGGTGTGCCATGTCAGCCAAACTTAAACCAGTTGCACACGAATTCTCAGGATCAGAGCTACTGAATTAGTCTTGCTCTCCTTTGTACCAGTTTTCCTTGAGCTGCTTATTTCTCTCCCTCACTGCAAAATCTTGGGCTGCACTTAATCTGATACTCTCATATAATCTAGATAAAGCTTTATTCAAAAAAGGCTAATGTGACAAATGGTAATTTCTGTCCACTACACAATTTGAACTCACTGGTGATTCCGTGGTCTTATTATGTTTTTGGAAGTCAGCTGAAATCTTTGTCCCTTCTGTTTCCTCACCTGATTGCTTTCTATTTCTATAAAAAATGATATATATATGTTTAGCTATGTTTTATCAATTTTTTTTTTTTTAAAAGACAACAGAACTAGAATAGAACTTTGTGACATGATTGGATTTTCTGTCTTTAACTTAGGATAAAAATATATTCTCCTTATTTAAATGGCATCAGGATAACACAACCTGTATTTGAAACCTAATATGAATAGAGATGTATTTTAGAACTTTCTAATGACTTTCACCATCTAGGTTACTTAATTATTGCATCTAATTCTTTTACTGAAGCTTCAGCCATTGCTGCAGTCTCCACAGGTAAATTAGAGAACTTAATTTTATTTTTTCCCTAGGTATCAATTGTTACTATGGTGAAATTCCTTCCAGTTGAAGAAAATCTGTAGTAACAGAGTAATGATTTGTCATGATCTTGAGGATTATGATGTCTGAGCAAAAGCTAGAAGAAGATTGACAGTTTTGTTTCAGTGTTTAAAATTAAACACTGCAGATAAAATGTAAATTGAGACTGATACATTAGGAAAAATTTCTGCTTTCATTTATGCTAATAAATTATAGTTCTCCTGAGATAATATCTACAGTGCAGTTTTAACAACTAAAAACCACATTTGTAATAATTAAAACCTTTGAATAAATTGAAGACTTGTATTACACTTGATCCTTAATAAACTTTCAGTTACATTAGTGCTACGCTCATAGAGGCAACTGTGTCCAACATTTGACTGCTTCAATTTTCACATACTCACCTTGAGGGGAATAAACCAAAACAACAACAACAAAAATCTAGCTTCTCCTTTGGAAGTTTTAGGCTTGTTCTGTGTCTTTGATCAGAAGTTCTTGCACTGAATCTCTTTAACACACGCCTGAATAGTACAAAGAATTCAGTAAGTAGGTTTATCTGCCCACTTAGTGCATTCGATGACTTGGGATATAAAACCATTTTGAAAAAGATCTCTGAATATGGTAGAGAAATTTTCCTGACTCTGAATGTATCTAAACCAGACTGAATTTCATTAAAAAGATTTATTTAATTTCTTCTCATATTTATTTTCTATTAGACCTGACATACTCTGATTTTCTTTTTCTTTGCTTTCATTATTGCTTTGACTTAAAAAGCAAGGCTTATTATATTGCAGAAAGCAGTACCTTGTTATTTCAGTAGCAAACTAACATCACCTAGAAGTTAAATTAATCTGTATCTTATGTCTATATTCTTTGGAAATGAATGATTCATTTGATTCGTTGGAAGTAATCCAAATCCTTGCTGCTTTCCTGGAAGCACTTGGAAGTTTTTTCACCGTTCTCATTTGACAGTCCATTGCACGTTGCTCTAATTTAGTGAAGGTCATATTTAAATTTAGCAGTGTCCCCCACCATTAAAACCTGGGTAATGCTACCCCATTTCCACTTGGGAATGCTCTGGTGAAAACTACATTAATGTGCCCGTGGTGTGCAGTGACAGCAGCGCACCTCTCCTGGTGTCCTATTTAGACGTGTTCTTCCATGAAGTGCTCCTGGGAGTTATGCAAGGCACCTCAGGATGAGCTAAATAACAAAAAAAAAAAGTACCTGGGGTTATCCTAACCCCTGTATTTGTTCGCCTTTCCTAAGAGCCTGGGCTTTTTCAGTTCCAGAATTGAATGCTGAAGAAACAATGAATTACTTTGTTACAAATGGAAATGAGACCCAGAGCAAAAGCTTTTGACCTCTTTCATGTAGCTCGAGAAGAACAAGTTTGTTTTACATAACATTTTAACATGCCAGTCCTCTGGACCATATTACAGAAACAGCACAAAACCTCATGTGTGTTTGTCTTGTAATATGTCATAGAAAATAAGATACCTTGACTTCAAGGGTGTCTGTGTCTATGTTTTTACCACGTGTTACGGTGTCAGAAGCATCGTGTGGAGCTCCTTGCAGGCTAATTTAAAGTCAGTATCCGGACAGGTTAGTCTTTACAGATTGACTAAGTGCTGCCTGATACCATGGGTGATGGCAGAGTTGGTGATGGAGAGGGCCAGCCCTGAATTCTCAGCACTCTTACCGTGAGGCAGGATGGTTCTCCTTCAGTAAGTGTGTTAGAGATCTGGGTAAAATATGGAAGCACTTAAAAATAATTAGTGTACTGCACATTTTTAATAAAAAATCAGTAGAATTCTTAAAAGTACAGTAGTAATGCAAATAGTGTTGTGGCTGGTGGCCATATCTGAGGTCCCTGTGGGAAAGTTCAAAGTTAACTCACTTTAGAAGCTGGAGCTTTACAGCATCTTTAATCCAGATTTAGGGAAGCAAAACCTGAGTGGCTTTTGGACAAAGGGAGAACTTTAGGGAGGGACAGGCATTTGAGCTGAAAAGCAGTCCTTTGCTGCTGTAAGTACAAGCCTGTCCTTAGGCTTTGTTTGTTTAAAAATTGAGGCAGGCCTAGGAAGGGGATGAAGCTCAGACACTGCCCCACTGTGTGGCTGTGAGATGGGGATTCCGCCTGTTCCCATCTACGTTTCAGCAAGAATCAGGGAGGTGTGTATGTCGAGGGGAAAAAAGGTGTTTTCTCAAAGTGAAGAGCTTCCAATAATTGCACTTTTACAAGGAGCAAACCTCTGGTTCCTGTACAAAGGCTGTATATTTGAAGAGTTCAAGAATGTTAGGTCAGCAGAGTTCATTGGAAGAGCATAATTTGGGGCATATAAAAACCCTAAAACACTGATGAACCCCTGTCCAAGAGGCATGCCTTAATATGTTGGAGGAAGGTGTATGGAATGGGAAGTTCTGGGCAGTGTTTGTGTATGAAAAGAATCTGAATAACTGGGGGTTTGTTTCTGCCACGTGTGTAAGAGGAATGTGTGGATATTGTTTTACATTGTTTTTAAAGTCAGAGTGTTCCAGCAGCTTTATCACAATCCATTATAAAAACACCGTATGAGTCCAGAATGGTGTAGAAACTGCAGGAATGCTCATGGTGGGACAAAACTGTGCTTTCACTAATGATTTCAGCACAGCAAAGTACAACTTCAGTCTGTGGGAAATGTTTCTGTGTTGGGATTTTTTTTGGTCTGAAGCCATGACTTTCAAAAGAACTTGATGAGAAGGCGTAAAACTTAATAATGCAGACTTCCATGTTTATTTTTTAAGTTTATTTATCCACTAATTGATTTCCAGAGGTCAGGTCCTTTGCTGAAATTTAAATCAATCAGGAACAAATGTGTTCAAAGAATTCAAAGTGCAGGTCTTTATTTTTTTTTACCTGAGTTGAGCAGCATTGCTTATTATTAGTGATGACACTTATTTCAGTGTTATGCAGTTGTTTTGGGGTGTCAGTGTGCAACTTTGTGGTTTAAAAAAGCTTTTCGAGGTACATTCTTACCCTTGCTTTTCTTAATAAATCTCTGTTTTCACATGTAATTGAAAATTATATTAGTACTTGTCACTTGTTAGGTACCAGAAGTTTTATTTTGTGCTAACTTGGCCAACAGTAGTGTTTAGAACATGTGATTTCATTGTAAATAATTGATGCTTAAAAAAAAATTTAAAGTGACTGTCCCTGATTATCCAACTCAAACCCCCCTCTGATTTATCAGTTAATCCATTCAGCTGTGGAAAGCTTTTCCATTTTTTTGTCTGTATTTGATTTGTATTACAGGCAAAGTGACAGCACTCATGCGGTGAAGCAGCAATCAGTTGACTTGTGTATTCTACTTCTAGTCATATAGACCTAAAAGTTTTAGTTGCATGAAGTTGCATTAGTAGCTTTATCCGTGGGAAGAAGTGTTGACAGTTCTGTGCCTTTTGTTTGATATTCGTATGGCAGTTGTGGGGTTTACAGGATCCTTGGTAAACTAATCCTACTGAAAGCGCTGAACGTCTTCAGCTTCAATGTGAGTCCAAGTTACTTGGTTGAGTTGTTTGCTGCTTTGTCCTTCAGCAAGAAGAATCTGTGATACAGACCATGAGTTTTATATTTTATCACCATGTTTTATCACATCTTCTAAATAAGGACCTGAGAGACTGAAGTACAGCTCTGAGCTGGTGCTGTTTCAGGTTTTCCTCTTGTGTCAGCTTTGCATGTATTATGAAATCTGTTCATAGTGCATAAAAACGCACAAACCATATTGCTCAGCTGCAAAAACCCCACTGCTGATACATCAAAGAAAGCAGCAGCTGTCATCCAGTTTTAGCCACGGTGCTTTTGAATGCCTTAATCCTCTTCCCAAACAGAAGAAGGCAGAGAGAGTGCGCTTTCTTTATCCACCCCCTCTTCTATTTTTTTGAGGTTTTGGTAGCAAAATCCAGAAGCTGTGTTCAGCAGCCATTACGGCATGGCACAAGACATCGTTTTCTTTGCATCTGGTCTGGACATTTCAGTCTTCATGAATGCTAAGACCTTTCAAATATACTTTTAATTAAAAGTTAGAAATTGCTCACTTTGTGTTTATTCCCAGTGCTCAAAGTATCAACATGATTATTCAGTTATACTTCATTTTCATTTCTGTTTCCTTCAAACTGGTATTCTTTGTTCCCTTTCAGTTGCTGAAGGGGTGTATGTTGGGATTGTACTCAATCCCAACATACCTGAGTTACAGGAAACACATCTATGTCTATTAATGCCTTTGGAATTAATATATTTTACTTTGTGTTACTTCCACATTTTCACATTATGCTTTTTTTAACAATACAAGTTTTACAAGACAGTTACTACAAAATAGCTTCCCTAAGAAGTGAGCAAGATATGCTACAAATATAAATTTAATCTTTTAGAGCTGTTTTTAAGGTCTGTATGGTGTCCCGTCTCCAAAGTGGGTCATGGCCGAAGTCAGGGGAAGGGTATGAGAACAGAGCAAGAAAGTGGTGATGCTTCCCTGACATACTTTCCTGTCTCAACAGCACTTCCCAAGTCAGAAGCTGTTCTTTGAACTGAGAAAACACATACAGGTTTTTCTTCTTCACTAATCTGCCTAATCACTTTCCCCAACTGCATTTTTTAATAAATACGTATAAACGTATTTCAAGGGAATAGCATGTGCAAAATTTCTACATTGAACCAAGTTACCAAAATGGTTGGAAATAAATTATAAAAGAATGTGGTTTACATATTGGGTTTTAAATTTGGTTTTTGTTTATTAGCCGCTGTCTTGCAAAGGGAAATTGCACTGCAAAGTAATCCCAGCAGAGGAATGAAGTACACAAGTATAAAGCTGTCAGACTACATCAGTCATTAAATCATCTGTCTAGATAAACTAATGGGAAACGATTCTAAGTCTTTGCTAACCTCCAGCCTCTCAGAGCAAAAATACATTGTTGTGCTGAAATAAGTAAGCAGCTAGAGTAAAATTTAATGTTTTAAGAATCCCTTTGTGTTGTCCTATTTACCCAAACAGAATTTCAAAACACTGCAGTAAAAAGTGTGTCGACTAGGATCGTACTGAAAGGCAGGTTAGAGAAAATGGCATTTGATGACAAGGTTTGGTATATTTAGAAATGCTCCTGTTATTAAAGTTGCTGCTGTGCCAACTACTCCTACACTGGAGTATGCTAATTTGTGTGACATGCTATCTATCCCAACACACAAGGAAGATCAGAGATTACATGCGGTAACTCCAGTCCTACTTCTGTTGTCAGACAAGGATCTTCCAGCAGTGACATTACCTTCTTGTGGTTTACTATTGCAATCCCATTTCCTCTTCCCTCTTCATTAATACTCATTTTCAAATTCCTCAGTTTGAAATGCCATCTATTTACATCTTTAAAATTCCAGAAGTTTCAGTATTGCTCATAAGGAAAGTAATTAATGCCAAGAGAGAAAATGTTCATTTAGCATTGTGGAGCAGATGTTCATGACAATCTTTTTGTAGCTCACACTGAATAAGAGGTCATTGGTTTGCTTTGCTCTTGACAGGGCACAAATAAGAAGCCTCAGTTCAATGCAAAATGGAGGCACTACCTCATCTCTATGGAATACAGTTGTTGGTAGTTTCAGTGGCGTTTGTGTGTCTCCACAGCTGTGCAACAGGCAGAGGAGTTTTTGTGGGCTGCTGTCCCAGTGCTCAGTGAGTAATACTGGGACATCCACAGCTGTGTCCAGACAGCTCTCAGGTCCATGAAGAGACACAAACTGAAGGGCAGTTTCCAAGTGTCATTAAGCTGTGGGAGGAAGAAGGCATCTCATGTTAGTTTATTCCTTCTTTTAATTTCTTCCTACCTACCCCACACAAAAAGGTCATGTGTGTGCAATGTCTTACAAAGTAGAGTAATGTTACTTTGAGGTTTGCAATATCAGAGGGAAAAAGGGAAAATAACCTTAAAAAGTCCTGCTTTGTTTTTAAATGATCAATTTTTATTTCAAATATTGAAACAAGAAGGCTGTAGGTGTGTGGTATGATCTGCTCTTGCTTGTTCTGTGCTGTATTACTCAAGTGCTTACTCAAGTGCTACTATAGATACTACCAGATCATTTTTCTCTTTGATTTTGATGTTTATTGCCCTCTCAGTTGCTGGGTTTGTTACACAAACCAGAAAATGTTGCTCCTCACTTGACCTATTCATTCATGTAAATGGCATTAATATATATTTCCTTTTTGTTTTTACAGGTTATTGAATCACTAGGGATTATTATATATAAAGCCCTGGACTATGGTTTGAAGGAAAATGAAGAGCGGGAATTAAGTCCTCCGCTGGAGCAGCTTATTGACTACATGACTAATGCCACAGAAACAGATGGGAGTAGGGATGAAGGATATGATGCTCTGGATGAAGGAGTGGAGGATGACGATGATGAAGAGGAAGTTGAGGCCATTCACTCCTATAAAGATGTCATGAAGGTACAGTAATGGGCAGTTTATATGGTAGCTCTGTCAGTGAGAAAATCAACTCTGTTTTCTGTGTTGTTATTCTGTGTGATACTGGCTGTGTAATTTTCTGATTTCCCTGGTCCTTTTATATGGTTTACTTATGAAAATGACACGCAGTGTTATTTCAAGTTTGACAGCAGGCAACAGAAAATCCATGATCAACTTTAGCATTGGATGTGCCATTAATATCACAATCTGATTTAATCCCTGCACTGGATAGTCAGCCTTCCAGTGTAAACATATGTTGAACTGCTTTGTGTACTCTTGGATACTTCATGGTGTGTTTCAATTAATTCACCTTTTCATTAGCAGGTTATTAGTGTAATTATTTCTTATCAGTTCCTTGGCTTGCCACCCTCCCCTCCTGAAGCACAGGAGTGCTTTTATGAGAGTAGTTTATTTGTATGGAGTGAGTCAGGACACAATATTTCACTGGTGATCATTATGGTTGCAGTTCTTGACCTGAGTTGTGAAATTCGGAAATACAGCTTATGAATTTTAATTGTGACAAGTTCTTTAATGTTATCTGGGCTACTGTGAATAATAATTTAAAAGTATTACCCTCTGTTTTCTACCAAGTAATCTGTGCATGTTTTAGAATCCAGTGAGCTCTTATCACAGACAGAGTATGTCTTAATAAGCATAGTTGAAAAAAAAATGTGTAATTGGTTTAACTCATAAATAATCTGAGAATTTAAAACAGGTTGGAAAACGTTACACTAACTTGTACCAGGGGATTGGGCTGTTTGTAGTGCTTCTTCACAAATGCAAGTCATATCTAAGGAGCAGGAGCTTAGTGCACCACAGAAATTGAGTGTTGTGGAAGCTGAGACTAGAAGGATGTCCCATATAGCACATCAGAACACATTAACGCTCAGAAAAAGACCCCACTAAAACACCTCAGTTCTGCTGGGTTAACAGTAGAGAGAAACTCTTAGGAGACTGGAGGGAGAGTAACTTTGAGATGCTTTGCATGCTCCTTGCATCTGAAGTAATGCTAAATGCTTAATGTCTTTGTTTTGCCTCCCTCCCTCCGAGAGGCAGAGGCCAGAGGGAGAAATGAATGAAACGGTCTTTTTCTGCCCTGTGATGGGGATGGCCTGGCTGGCTGAAATGCCCTCTCCTTCAAGCCACTGCCATGCCAGCCTTGCTGAGCTGCTGTGTGCAGGTGCTTTGCTCTCTCCTCCCTCTGCCTCTCCCTGGCACCCAGTCATCTGCCCCAGAAGGGGCCAGCAGCTCCTGACAGTCCAGAGGAAATGCAGATTGATGGGATCCATTCCTCCTTCCTCCTGGTTTGGCCGAATGCTGTGGGCTGGTGACAGTCCAAGTTTCACTTAGCGCAGGGGCTAGCGATACCTTGGGATACACAGAGCTGAGGGCAGTCGCTTGCGGAGTGATTGTTTTGCGAGTTCTTTACTTGATTTCTGCAAACAATAAAAGATAAATTTGGAAAACTTTGCTGAACTCCTTTAAGTATAGTGGTATAGAGATCCCTGAAATATAAAAGCAATAAGAAAATTCAACAGGTGTCAATGGTTTAAGGCCATGGAATGGCATCCTTTTCATTTGGCTTTATTAATAGCTCTGCTAGTCTGAGGTACCTGCCTGTTTGTGTGTTTTAAAATCAGAATCTTTCTTACATTTTATTTCTTCATCATATTTTGTTAATAATTTTATATCATTCTGGACATGTACTGCTTCTGTGACTTCATCTTAGTAAGCTGGTCAGCTGTCATTTGTACTTCATCCAAACTTTTATTCCTCCATCCCTTGGAATTCTCTTTTATTTCTGCTGTTGTTTTCGCCTAAATTATGTGCTGCAGGCTTAACTCTGCAAATTACCTTTATTCTCTACTCAGTGTTGTTACTGCATTGACAGTACTAGAATGGGAGCATCATTCTGCTGCATTTTTGACATGAGTGCAGATTTGCAAGATCTTTTTTTCTTGTCTTAATACCTTTTTAAGGGTAAGACCCTCTTTTGCATGTGGCTTTCTCTTATTTCCCACCCCCTCCCCAGCAGTGGTTAAACGTTAGAGGCTACGCCCTTCTTTACCCAGTGACTGATTCACAACAGTGGTGTGTGGTCTTGTGACCATGAGGCACAATTTTTTTAAGTCCTTCTTGGCAAGACTCACTGTGAAGCTTTTTCCTCTGCAGTTTGCAGTGAATGCTGGAGCAGCTTTGCTCGTTGAATCGACATCTGCGGTTCTTGTCTCCCCTGCATTCTCTACATCACAAGCTTGGAAAATAGTAGGGATGGCCTGTGTTCTATTAATACTGATTTTAAGGTTTTTAACTATGTAGTCTCCGGTCTGGAAATTATTTTGTCCTTGAAAAGTGATTATATGGTTCCTCCTCCAAAAACTGTCATTGTCTGGTCCAAGGCCTGCCTGCCACTAAGACTGAATTTTTCACCATTGATCACTAACTTGGGTGAGCATATTTCGTGATAAAAGCACAGAGATAGTTAAGATACATGTCAGGTTTTTCTGTAATGTGAAGTAAACAAGGTCAATCCTGCACCTTCCCCCTAGCCTGGAAAATGCTGAGTAATGCGGCAAACACCCATTCCCAAGAACTGGGAAAAGGGTAAGTGCTAAATAGTACTGCCAAGATCATCATTGGCAAAGCCAGTGGGGAGGACACAGACAAGCTTTTGTGCTGCTTCTTAGTATATTTGGCTGCTTGAGCTTTTGATTTGCTTGGCAGGACCAGCCTGCTGCCCAGACTTGACCTACTGTTTTTAAAAATGCATCTATGAAGGGAGGAGACGCTGGTTGCCAGAAGCTTTTAGTCTTTGATATATTTCCGATTTGCTAATCCTGCTGCAAATGAGGGGAGAAACAAGGGACAGTAAAGACTGGACATTTTCAGAGAGATGCTTTCCTTGTTCGAGCCCGTGTCCCCTGCCCCATCCGCCGTGTGTACACGCCGTGCTGTGCGGTGCAGGAAATGCGGACGTGTCAGCAGCGCCAGGATCGCGCTGCGTGTGCGCAGTCCCGAGGGATCGGGAGCGCGTCAGGGACAGCACATGTACACCTTGGGGAGCCGTGGTCAGCAGAGAATATAGACAGGGAAGGCCTGGCGTGCTGGGCAGCGTGGAGCTTGCTAAGGGTGTGGGAAGTCCTGTCATGTGGCACTTTTATCACAGCGTGGGGCCCGCCCTGATACTGAGACAAGATGATGCAGTTTATCAGCCCCTTCCAGAGTATGCTCAAACCCTAATTCCACTCCTAATCTTAGCATTATCACACTCCTTATCCCATAGATCTCTGCAGTCAGATGGTTTAAACCAACAATATTTTTCATGTTAACCCAGAGGCACTTTCTAAGCTGCGATTCATCGATATCTGCTGGCTTGAGCCCCAGCCCTAAACCCAGTTACAGTGTTATACTTCATTCTAGGTCAACACCCCTTTCTAATTCTAGATGTAAAGGTAACCTCATAAGGCTTTGATAGCAGGTTTTATTCTGTGCTGGTATTTGCTGGGCTGGACTGCCATCCTGGCCCTGTCGTTTCTTCCAGATTTGAACGTGGCTGTAGCCAAATCACTACTGCCAGTGTTAGACTTCACCTCAGCTCTTCTGTTTTAGAGATGTTGTCAGTTGTGCCTGCAAGTCACGACACTAACCTTTGTCACTGCCTTGCTACCTTTTTCTGCAGGTCTTGTAGAAGGTATAAAGGAGGCAGCACCCTTCCTGGACTGGTATCTTTCTTTTATTTATGTTCACCTTTCATCCCAAAAGTTAACTCAGCTTTTTAACCGGAACCTTATCTGTAGCTAAGCCACACCTTCTTGTTTAGGACACAAATACAGGTGAATGGTCTCTGGTGCTCAATGGATTCGGGTCCCAGGTCTTACCTGACTAATAGTTTTTAAGAAGTTCAGTAACAGCATTTGTTAATTATGGCCAAAAATTAACTGCCGTGCAAGTGCTGCTTCACAAAGGTGAATGAGTGGCCCAGGTCCCATAGTAAACAAAACTCGTACATAGAAAATCTCCATGCTGACTTAATTTGCATGAAGTTATTTTTCAGAGCAGCGTGGTCAGTATTGTGTTATCTTGTTATAAGAAATGTAAATAAGGATGCAGTGTGCAATATTTTTATTGGTAGAAAATTATGTTTGTGCTTTGCAAATAGGAAGAATAAATTGTTTCTCTCAACCTCAGACACTCCTCCTCTCCCATTTCAGTTATTTTAATCATTGTCATGGTCATGATCTGAGAAACTTTTATGTCTAGGTGACTCATATATCATGGTAGTTCAAGGATATGACTGACTCCTTTCAACTGGAAAGAACTTTACAGTGTTGATATTGACCTGCCTCTGTTTTATTTTGAGTACTCTGATAGTAGTACAGATCTACCATCTATGGCATGTGTAGGACTATAGGGGAAAAGAAAAGTATGTCCTGTCTCAATGCAATTATAGACAGGATAAGAAGATCTGCATTTAGATCTAAGTATTTTGGAGACTCCCTTCTGAGTCTGAGGACTATTATCATATAGATGCTGTAACCCCAAGTAAGTATAATACGGGAACCTGTCAGAGAGGAACGAGAAAATGCTGTTAAAAACAAGTCGGGGTATTTGTTTATGACAGACAGTTAAAGAGTTCATGTTACTGGAATTCAAAGACCCATAATTTTTTGAAGCTTTCTGTGAGTATAATTCAGTTTAAGGCTGGGCTGGCTTAAGCATTTTTTGTATGAGCCTGCAGAACAGTGTTTATGCTTCATTTCAAAACAAGCAACTTGCAGTATATGCTGTAACTCTGTGTGAAGCTGGTAAAGATTTGGAAACTTATCGAGATGGTAAATGAAGTCCCAGATGTTGCCAAATTATTTTATATTAAAAATGAATGCAGCATCATTTGTAAAAATTTTCCTGCCCAAAAATGACAAGAATTGATCCTTTCCCTTCCCTTGAATCCTGTACTCACACATTTATCTTGGTGGATCTCATTTTAGAAAAACATGTTTTTTGCCTCACGTGCTTGGAGAGACATTGAAATTACAGTGGGTTGGAAGTCCTCAGTTCTCTTCACTTTTGTTCTCACAATACTTGCTAGCTTGAACAAAAATTATCATATTCCACTTGTGGGTCTTCAGTCCCATAGAGGTCTGAGATTCCTTTTGTAATATTGGGAAACCTCCTGTCCCATCTGTTTGGGTCTCTGAAAGTGCAGCCATCTAGTTTTTGTACCTCTTAAGTTCTGAGGAAGGCAGGTTCTCCTTTGACTGATCCTTTTTTGAGTTTAACTCTTTGGGGACTGTCAGCGAGAAAGAACCCCCCAAATCTCCCAAAGTGACTTTGTAAACACAGCCCCATATCACAGTGCCATGACAGGACAGCCTCAGGTGGGTGCCCCTGGGCAGTTTGGGCCTCTGAAGGTGGAGTTTCCTGGTGCTGCTCTGACCGGGTAGACAGCTTGTGTCAGCACACGTCCTGGCACCCTTTTTCTCTGTGCTGCATTGACAGAAGTGCGAGCTCTGAGTTCAGCAGTGAAGTCACAAGGACCAGGGCTCATCTCCTGTGCTCAGGAGGTGAGCATATGCCAAAGCCTTCCCTTTGGGAGTCTTACAAAACAATCACTGAGACTGGACTAGCTAAGGAATACATGGATCTTGACTAAATAGGACCCATCCACAGGCCTTTTCTTACTTTTTCACCATGCTCTGAGAGAACTTGGAGATGTCCTAGAAATGCAGTAAACCTGCTGCTTTTCTCTTGTCCAGGCAAGCCTTGTGCATCATGGTTATTCATTCAAAACACAGTGTGTTTCTCATGTCTGTGCTGTCACCTTGGCTGGGATCTTTGTCACCTGTGTGGCGTCAAAGCATCCCAAAACTTTGTTTGTTTGCCTTTTTTCTTTAATCAGTTCCTTCATCTATTTTGTGCCACAAGCAGCTGTGCAGGTGCAGAGTAAACTGTTCCTGGCTGAGTCATGGCAGGAGCCAGTGTTGGAAGCTCCTGTACCGTGCAGGCCCATGGAGCTGAGGACAAACTGTGCAAAATAAAGCAGGAGTGTCTCTGCATGTCTGAGTGTTTGTAACGTATGAGCAATATCTTCATGTTGCTGGTATTAAAATGAAACTATTTAACAATAATAAGAGGGCTTTGATATGAAGGGCTTATACCTTATGTACTTGCATGGAAGTTGTCCCTCAAGGCCTTGGTCTTTCCGTTGAAAACCAAGAAATTTTTGTCTTCCTTACTTCAGTTATTATTGGAAACATTCCTTCCATCTGTGTGGGCTTAGATAGATTGGAGTGTCTTACTCAACGCTGGGAGACAAAACCAAGTGACCTTTCCTGCGATGATTTATGGCTCACAGTAGCACATCTACACTGGTTAAAAACCCCTGTACCCATAATTCACATAATTATACTGGTATAACCTGTCTAAGGTCTAAAATAGTCTGAGGAATCCAAGGAGTTGTCCAACAAAAACAGGAAACACAGATGGGGTGTTCAGATTATTTTTATGTATGGGGAGGTTAGAATACATCTGAAGTTTGTGTGTGGCCCTTATGCGTCTAAAAGATGCACAGCAGAGCAGGGACTTTCTTACTCCATCTCTTTTATGCTGTAATTATTATAAATAATTTATACAAGGGTAAAAATAAAGTTCCACATTGTTGTGCAGTTAGAAGGATTCTTTGGTGATAATGGTGCCCCATAATGTGTAAAAGGCAGAATTTGTCATGACAGAGCTCCAGGTATCCCATAAAAAATATAAGTCTGAAAACGTGCAAAGCATTCTCTAAGAAATAATACATCTGAAGTATCAAAGAATCTGCCTGCGCTGCCTAAAATATGCCCTGGAGACTAAAGGAGATCAATGAGTGTTTACTTTCACAAGGTATGTTCTGTTTGATCAGATTAATTTGAAATTCTAAGTAATGACTGGGAATCAGGGTAATGGTCAATTAACGCAGTAGAGCTGTAGCGACCCATAAGAAAGTAGGAAAAGAGCGGAGTCGCTGTTACAAAAAGGATCCGTATCTTCTCTGCCCTACAGCACTCAGCAAAGCAGTGCTGCCTGACCTGGCCAAAGCTGGAGGGAGCTGCCCCAGTCTCCCTCTCCAACTCTTAACCTCCCCTCTTCTCCAGGTGTTAAAACGGAAGAGTGCACAGAATGCTGTGATGGGTTTTTCGGATTCACTGTCAGCCTGGTAAAGGCAGATCTGCTTAGAAAAATTAGCCAGGACAGCAGCTTGTCTTACGTTAGGATTTGGTGAAGATTCATCTTGTTAGAATCATTTCTACCCATGTAGATTTGGCAGACTTGGATGTTTGTGGTGTTGCTGGTAGCTTTGTATCTCTGCAGGCTCCTTTAGCTACTTTGAGGGTGATTCTTACACAGGCTCACACAACGTCGTCTACCGTGCCTGTAAGGTACAAGTGTTGGATTTACATTCCATGTAATGCCAGCATCCAGAGGGGATAACCCAAAAAGAATATCCAGTGTAGGTACCATGACCCCCTGTATTACTTACATTATGTGTGGGCTGCGTGTTTTAGTAGACAGGTAAACTAATGGTGACATGCAAAATTGATGGGCAGTTTTCTCAGGTAGTGTTCCATGCTGCAGATTCCCAGTTGCTGCACTCACTGACCATGTTCAGAATAGCAGATGAACTTATTTCTGCAGTTTTTATGTTGTGCGGATGTGGCTCATTTGAAATAGGCACTGTAGGTGTTTGTGTAACTCTAGTGCTCTAGGGGCATGAGAGAAGCAGGATCTGTGGGGTAGGGGAGATCTTCTTAATTAGTCTGACTAATTTAGCTGGGGTAAAATATGTTATGCCTTCCAGACTGAAAGAAAAGGTCTAATGGCAGAATCTACAAGTGCTCGTCCTCTATAAATTGTGGAGTCCCTAACTTCTCTGAGTTGTTAGAGCCTCACAATCCATCAGCCTGTTCAGGAGAGAGGTTAAGAGGAAAAGTGGCTGTGGAAGTTTTGTCTTTTCTAATTCTTGCCAGGAAATAAATCACTGAATATGAGTGTGCTAAGAAGTTGATCTTGCTGATAGCAATTATGTAAAAAACTATGTGCATTTCAGTTGTCAATATTGCTAGTGCAGAGTCACTTATATAATTGCATTGCCAAAGAAAATGGAAGCAGTATGGATGCTACAAAATTACTTAACTCCTTACAGAGGCATATTGTCATGTAGCAGCAACATGGGAAAAATAAAGAAATGGAGGGAGGGCCCTTTAATTAAGCCACTGTGATCTTCTTGCTTTTGAATTATTCAAGAGGGAGCCTTGGGCTGACGGCAAATTTTTTTTTTTTTGGTGCATTTATTTCAGTGCCAGTAACAGTATAAAAAGAAATTAAACATTTGGAGGAAAGTTCATAGAATTGGTTTAAAAGTACCATTAATTGTCCAAAATAACAATCTCTCTCTTTTATCTTTGGGATATTTTTTAGTATGCTCTTGACTACTGCGCTCCCAATATGCTATTTTCTGCTCCCCTTTGCTTAGTGTTACTGTTGCATGCTGTATTTTAGAAAATATTGTGAAATAAGTGAGATAAGGCCATTTGATACAAAGAAAGAAACAATGTCTGCTAGACTGTGCTGAGCCTTGAAGATCCACATCTAAAAGGCAGGATATCATATTTATCCCAAAGATTGGTCTGAAGACAGGGCATGTTTAGCATTTCTTAGTAAAAGGTTTTTTACAGTAGGTTTTTTTGTTTACTTCCAACATCCTTAAATAGTATTGTAACTGAAGCACTCCTGAGAGGTAGCTTCCAAAAGATTATTATCTGCAGGATGCATGGCCCTGAGCGTGTTTTAAGTGATCGATTTGTAAATATTTTTAATGAAATAACACAATGGGAAAACCAATATTCTTCTGGGTTATGGCTTTAGGGCACTTCTCATGTAGTTTCAGGTTTGCCTCACTGCAGACTTCGAGCCATACATTCCAATGCTTCTGCATATGTGAGTTGGGTATGTGGAATTGTGGAGAATGATTTGAATATTTTACCCTAGCAGCCTTTCTGATAACTCACACTAATCTGTGCAACTGGATCAAGTGGTCCCAAGAGATAAATTCCTTGATCTACTGAGCTTGGCAGAGCAACATTTTCTGAAGGGAAGGTGTAGGGCAGTCTGGATGCTATAGAAAGATAGCAGGCGTGGGAATTCGGGGATTTTATGTGAGGAGGCAGAGCAAACTGGCAGCGCTGTGTAGCAACCAGGAGCAGTTGTTGTTTGGAGACCCAAACTCAACCCTCTCAGGAGGAATATTTAGCTGAGGGACTGACAAGGACTTGGAGCTCAGGGACTGTGCTAAGGGCAGGCAGCTGCACGCAGTGGCAGAGCTTCATAGGCTGCTCTCGGTTTAAAGAAGGCGCTAGGAAGATTCCTTTCGGAGGCTTGGGTGAATGGAAAACAGGCATTTTATTGCCTCTGCACTGAAGAGAGAACAAACCCCTTTGTTTTATTGTTATTTATCTCTTTCTCTCAGAGAAAGAGGATAGAAACTTGATTTTAAGCACTAGAAAAGCCAGGCATTTGTTTTGTAGTTATTGCACTCATGTTGGCAGGGAAGAACATGATACTTTGGGTGATTTAAACCAAAAGAGAGTTGTATGGTTGGGTTTTTTTTGGAGCAGGTTGGCTGGGTTTGGGGGTTTTTGCTTTCTCTTAGGACAAAGCAGGCTTGGAGTTGGGACAAGAAGATCCTAATGAGCAATTGTACTTGTGTTTTCTCTTTGCCATGCCAGGGTTTCTTGATGTGAGCATTAAGACCAACACTTGCTTTAAATCAGCAAATTCTCACTAAGCCAAATCTCTTTATGAACTGGTCTCTTCTATTCACGCGTCAATGCACATCTACCAGTTGGTTATACTGTATGTAACAACCCCCCATATATGTATTTTATACAGTCACATATACTTAGGTAGGTAGATTAAGATATCACTGTCCTCAATCCACCTTTTGAAAAGGAAAGATTGTAAGGTGATGTTTAAAAACATGACAGTGTTAAGTGAAGAAAGTGAGCTAGAGTGTTTGGTTTTTAAAAAATCTTCTGTGGTAGCGGTTGATATTAAAAAAAAAAAAAAAAAAAAAAAGGAAGTCTAGGCCAGTATCATCAAGATTTGGTAAGTCTTTCATGTCTGGACAGAAGCAGCATGTCACACTTAGAACTATTTTTAATGGCTCAGAGGTAAAAAAATAAAGAATATTTCTAGGCAACACACATTTGGAAATAAAAATACTCAGTAAGTTAATTTTGTCCTTGTATTTGCCTTTGTGTTTAATTTCTTTTAAACCCATAGAGAAAGTGAAGGGATTCTTGTTCCTTAGCTTGATGAAGAAAGCTGGGGACAGTTCACGTAAATCCCTTCAAAGTAATTTTAAAGCAGCTTTGAACGTGACAAGTGCTTAAGTGAATTATGTTGATAGACAGGTTTCATTAATTAAAGGGATGTCATTTGGTGTCTTAAACAGTTGTCCTGATTTTTCATTCTGGGCAGTGTAACTGGAGGTCAACATGTGGTCAGCTTTACTTTGAAAGTAACCTCTGTGCTCCTTTTAAAAGCGTGATGTCAGTCCTTTCCACATTTGAGTGTGCTGGTGAGCAAAGGAGGATGTTTATTACAATTTCTTGTCCTGGTGGTGGTGCCTACTGTGTTTGGAGCCAAGGCACTTTGCCGGGGATTTTCCAGTGAAGTCTGGTTGCCAGAGACACTTGGCCTCTTGGTGGCACCTTCAACAAAAGTGCTGAAATCTGTCCATACCAGAAACCTTTAAAAACCAAAAACCTTGCCTCAGAACACTACGAGTTGGGCTTGCTTTTCTACCTTGGAGAGGGAGAGAGGGAACGTGCCTGCTCCTTCCAGGTGCTCTCCTGGTGTCCAGGGGATGGATGGCACCCATCTGCCCTCAGCCTGGCTCTATGGTCAAGCGAGCAGGTAAAACAGGATGGGTGTTTCTGTTGTGTTCAGGACACTTGCTCCTGTGGAGGTGAAACTCTGGAGGTTTGTAATCCCTGGGCAGGTATTGCTCATGCCTGGGTGCAGGGCAGCCAGCGGCTGAGGGGAGATAACCAGCAAGATAACTAGACACCCCCCACAAACCTCTTTTGTCTTACATGCCTACCACAATAAAAGGATTATTAATTTTCTTTACCACTCTGGCAGATAAAGATAACCTCTCTTTGAGGGTAATTTGGCAGCTATCTAGGCCTTTTAATGAAGATGCTGCAAGCAGAGTGGTTTCTTGGCAGCTCATGCTGGTGTCATGCACAGTTTGAGGGAACTGATCCCCTTTGCCTTCCCTGCCTCCCCCAGATTCCTCTTGAAGCTGTCTTTCTTGTGGGACACTCGTGTGTACTTAAGGATACTGGCAAAAAGTCATTTAGAAACAGTTTTGAGCTTTTTGACAAGAGCGATGTTTTAAGTTATCTTTGCTGACAGAACAATCTGTAAGCTTTAACACTAATTATTTTTAAACCAGACTCTTGGTAGATGTGATGGTACATCCTAAATTCAGTGCAGAGCTGTTGACTAACTCCAGTTGACGCACTTTGCCAATGTCCCTTTATCCATTGCTATAAAGTTCAGTATGAAGTTGTTGTTACACTGCCTTTCATCCTTCTGAAGGTAGCAATATTTGAAATAGATATATATACTTGCATGTCTAGTAATTGTACTAATATAACTGCTCTGGCTTTCAGCCTTGGAATGTGGTTTTATCATGAAAAATGCTGGTATTGAAAAAAAGAGTTTTCCAAGAGTAACAATTGGTCTTTCAGTACATGCAGGAGAGTGCTCTACCATGATCACCCCTTTGATAACCTTACTCTCTGTGGACTGAGGTCACTACAGTATTAATTACCTTCCAGAGATATAATTCCCTTTATATTTCTTCTTTAGAAGGCATTGATAGACCTATCATGCAAAAGCATCTATTCCAGTGGACATGTAGTAGATGCCTCTGCAGGTGCCAAGGGTTTTAAAGGTAGCTTTGAAGTTGAAGCACTGAGCTGGGAGTTCCTGCCTGACTCGTAGAGATATATCTTTCATGATGTGTAACTGAAAACAGGTAAATAATTACCTATGGTGCAGGTCCTTAGAGTACTTGGCACAAAAATAGTTTAATTATTTTAAGGGTTATGTTTGAAAACAAAGCAGTCATGCAGCACTTGACTGGAGAACTAGAAAAATGGTTTGCCTGCCTCCATTTTCTCTTTTTCCCCTTCAGATAATAAGATTTTGATGGAGAAGTGACTGGGTTGTGGTGTGTGGGGTTTTTTATTTTTGGGGTTTTTTTGCTGTTTGTTTTTTTCCCCTGAACTGTTCTCTGTTGAGGACACATCCCTTTTAGTGAGAAACATATTGTTTCTATAAGGTTCCTTTTCAGATAAAAATGGTAAGACTTATCTAATGTGATTGAAATGACCAAAAGTGCAAAATTATGTTATGCTAATTAAAAGCAAGGTAATAAGGGTTGGAAGGCTTCAAATACTTTAAACTATGTTTATGTTTCCCAATGCATCTTTTTCTGAGTGTGTAAGCAAATTCATTTCCAAAAGAACGCTCAGCATTTGAAAGTACAAGGAGATTTATTTGAAAATGTAACAAACTGTACTTGGTTTTGCAGTCAGAGATTGCCCAGGTGCATGGGTTGGCCTACTTCTACAAGTGGCATATTTTGAAATAAACAAGATACCTGTTAGAAAGAATAGCCAAGCCCTAAGGAAGAGGCAGACATGTTCTTGTATTCAGTTTATTAGCAAGAGACAATCTCTCTTGCTCTCCATCTTTGAGTTCCCATCCTGTGTTGAGGTCTGTGTTGTTCATCTCTTTTGGAAGCAAAGGCTCATTGCTCTCACCTCCAACGAGTCATGATGTAAGAAGACTAATATATTTTAAGATTGCAGCAAGAGATCAGCCTTTAAAATGCACTAGACTCTTCACAATCTCTTAATTAGAAATAATAAAGGTTATATTTTGTATATATTCCTGTGAGTTCAGGACCTAAGATTTTAAGAAAACTCACTATAGCTGTCCATCCTAAGTGTTCACATGGAGACCAAGATCTTATGAGCAGATAAAGTGCAAATGGACCAACAGAGCAGGGGAAATTACGCTGTAGCATCCTATGTGATTTGGTCAGCAATGGCTTTGATCCAGAATTTTTTAAATTTTCTGTATCAAAAAAAGATTCCTGACCAGCCCAGTGGGCTTTGCATTGACCTCAGCCGCACTGACAGAAGTAAAATTCATAATTCCTGCTATCACGAGGGAGAAAGAATATGTGCAGGCATGAACTGCAAGGCTGTGACAGAGCCCCAGCAGCACAACTACAGTCCCCACCGCGCAGACTGAGCACAGTTTGGGATGTATGAACTAGCCTTGAGTACTTGACAGAGTGGTGCTTTTACTCCAGTTGCTGCCCAGGGCAAGAAACGTTTGAAGGCAAAGTGAAGCAGCAAAGGTGTCTTTCCCTGGAGCCTCTGGGCGTTCAGGGCAGTATAAACACCATCTGCAGACCCTACACGGGGTTAATCCCACCTGTGTACAGGGAGTATGTCAAAGCCATTGGCTCCAGGTAAATCAGTTTCTAGTAATTACTATACTGGAGACAATTTCCAGGAATGAAGTGTATGTAAGGAAAAGGACAAAAGGGCATCACCACTGCAGAGGGAACTGAGGAGAAAAAAATTCTAAGGTTCTGATTTATTGGGTATCTATTCTGTTTGAATAAGCAAGGATCTATATTTGAATCAAAATTACTTAATCAATTTAATCGATAAATGGTGGGTTAAATAATTTTGTCTATACCTTAGAGTGGCATCTTTAACATTTATGTAACTGATATGCTTGATACGACAATTTCAATGTAGATTCAGTGGCTATAAATTTTAAGAGAAAAGTGTTAAGCATACTTGCGTGGAAAAAGAAGAGAAAGAATTTTTCTGTAGGCCTTTTTCATGCAGTCAGGGTTCCAAGACATGATTTCCCTGACAAAGGTACTACAAATAAGGAGTAGGCATACATGAAGGAGTAGAAAAGCTTTTCATACGCTGAGGTCTAATGAAAGCAGAATGAGGCTGGTTAGAAGCTGCTTGATTCTTTCATTGGGAGTGAAGTTTAAAAGCTTGTTATGCTTAGTAATGCTGTCTATTTGGTTATGCAGCTGGAAATCTGTTTTTTGGATAGGAATAAAAAAGTCATGCTTCAGGACAAAACATGAAAGCAAATTATTATTATTATTATGCCTACTGAGAGAAGTTTCAGCACTTTACATAAAAACAAACAAGCTTCCCACACACACATACACTTTAAAGCTTTGTGTGTGAACTGTAAATTGCTGCCAAGGAAAGTGCACGTTTTTATTTTAGTTGATATATTTTAATTGGATTTTAAGTGGCTCATGAATAAACTGCCTTACATTAATATATTGTCTCTCAGTTGGAATGTATACAAACATCTGAACTGTGTAGCGGTGAGATTGATGGACATTATTCAAAAAGTGAGAGACTGAGACTCATCTGCAGTAGTCTCCCCTTCCTTTCTACATGTGTCACTGTGGTTTGGTTTCTGATTTCAGGGTCATTCCCCAACATTTTACGGTACCTTTTGATAAAGTTTTTTTCTCATTTAAACTGTTTGAAAACTCCACTATTTTCTACTGTTTTTCCTGAGATACTCCGTTTCTTTTCAAGCAGCAGACTGGATGTTATTGCTGCTTTATCTGCTTGTGTGGGGTCTTGGGGAGAGGGGAATAAAGAAGCGCTTCCATCCTGCTCTCATTCTCTGCTGCCTATGCCAAGCATCCTGGTACAAAACCAGCTCTCCTCTCTTCTCCTGAACAGAAGCAGTAATTCAGGAGCAGTGGAAGGCACCCTCCAGCCCTAAGGAGTGCTGAGCAACATGGCAGACAAACATACAAAATGGCATTACAGGGGTGCAGCTCTTTGCTAGCAGTTGTTCAGGTCTAAGTTATTTAATAATGTGAAGGGTGGTTCCACAGCTTAATGGGCTGTTAGCTAAATAACTACAGGTAGCCCTGTGAATATGCACAGCCACTCCCCTTCTCCTTTAATTATCCAGTTTTATCATGTTTTCCCATCTACGCCTCTACTCTGCTTTTGAAGCTGGTTTTCTTACCCAGATGCCTCTGTCTCATCCTTCGCTCTGCTGCTCCGGCATGAAATGCAGATGTGTGAGTGGTACAGATGGGAGCTGCCCAATGAGCTGTGGTCTACTTGGGAAGCAGAGAGCTTTAGAAAGCACTTGCTGCTGACAGGCTACCTAGTGGTTTTGCTAAATGTTGCAGGGATTGACATTTCATGTTTAAAAAAATGGGGAAAATATAAATGGTAGGTTTTCTTCCTTGCCCATGAATAATCCCATTGAAGTTCCACTGAATAGTCAAAGAAGGAGAGCTAGCAAATTCAGATTACTGCATATTTATATTATTAATTCCTCCATTATTCTGCTAAGAAACAACGGAGCACAGTTTCTCTGAAACTAAGAGAATGCAGAATTGGTTTTCACTTAATTGGCTCTTTTGAAACAAGTCTCTTTGAGAAGCAGGATGTTGTTAGACCACTGTGTAAAGGCAGGGTAACAACACACCTAACACATAATCCAGAAACAGCTGTATGCAGGGGCTGTATTTGAGGGGTAAAAATACCCTCGTAGCTTTCAAGTAGAAATGAGAATTTATACAAATGCAGTTTGGCAGGAAATCTGCACTAACACATGAAATTAGTTAGTCATTGAAAACTTAATATCAAAATGTCCAGTGGAAATAATCATTGTCTCAAAATAACATAGGCTGACTTTCATTTAAAGTCCGTCTTGGTAGTCAAGGTCTTCCTTCATTCTTAGAAAGCTAATAAAGAGTGAGAATAGGGTTCACTGAGCATGAAGAACACAGGATTTGGCTTAAAAATTGAGATGTAGTCAGTAACATAGAGTGGAGTTTGCTTTCCTTTTCCTAACACCAGTGTAAGTTTTAAGTACTTTCAAAAATGTAATTATTTGTAAGACTCATTTACCTAAAGATGGTATCATAAAAATGTAACAGATTACAAATTATCTTCACCTTTAATTGTCTGTTGTTGGGTAAGGTTCAAGTTTATAGGTGAGACAGTTCAGTGAGGTGTTTGTCTTGGAGTTTTCTGTTGAAATTTTATCAAGATTCTCATCACTACTTAATTTCAGTCTAATTGCATGGAAAAGTAATTCAGACTCTTGAAATAGTCGTGTAGTGTTAAGGTTTTAAGAAAGCAAATGAATTGAGCTTAGCAGCTCAGTGCAATTGGTACCTGCAGGAATCAGTGTCAGGACAGATACTCTGTTCAGGAGGAAACAGTGGAGGGGAGTCCTTAACTGTGCACCAGTTTCATCCTCAACATTTTGTATCCCCGCGTTTCGCATTGTGTTTCTAAAACAACGACAGCATACAAAACCTCACAACAGCATTTCCCAGCGCTGCCTACTCACATGAGGAGCGTCTTCCAATTTCACTTCCAGGCTGACTTAAGTTTTGACCCAGGAGGGTGTTTGTAAACATTTGTTAGTCCATTCCTGTTTGACATTTCGGCATATATTTAGTTTGCTGAAAGACTTTAATCCTTAGGCTTTGCAAAGCAGAGGGTAGTTAGTGATGATGATGACGATTATCTGATCCAGACAGGTGGACATTTCTTTAAGGATTAAGATCCTATGCAAAGCAGCGTTTTCAATCCTTGCATCATCCAGTTTCCATTTGCAGTTTTGCCTTTAATTTCAGCAGCTACCTTGTTGTGTTCTTTTCACAGTCCTGAAAAGAGAGAACCAACCATGGCCACTATTTCTTCAAATTATACCTATTATTGCTAAATGCAGTAGCTTTGCTGCTGCATTTGCAGGTTCTTACTAGAAAGGAAAATCGGTATTTATTAAATCATTTTATGGTGAGGGTCACTTAAAACGTTAAATTTGGAAATTGTGAAGGTAGAGACCTGTGTAATACTTCCCTTGTCCGCCCCAAAGCCGTGATCAAAACAACGAATAGCAGCACAAGGGAAGGCCTTACCAGAGTGCTGGAGAACACTTAAATACTGAGGTAGATGTGCTTGGTACCAGGAATTTCCTTCAATTTCCACAAAATCTACCTTTTCCTTGAGGCGTGCAAAATTAACTAGGAGCTCATGCGTCAAGCAACTGGACATTCCGTGGCACTTGCAAAAGATCATTTAAAATAGCAGTTAAAAAGTTACCAAACTTTTGCAGGTGAAGAGTAACTTTCTGCAAATACTTTCTGTATTTTCTGTTAATTTGGTTTGTGGATTAATAGCTAACTCTGCTCCCATCCCTTTTGCCTTACTGCAGTCTTTCCTCAGTAGTATTCCCCTAGACTCCTCATCAGAGGGATCAGGCAGCCCTTTGGTCCCCTGCAGTTACAGGCAGCAGAGCCAGGGGCAAATCGCTGCCTGGGATGTTTGGGAGAGCAGCTCTGAAGTGCTGGGAAGCAGGTGAAATGGCTCCAGGTATTGTGAAAGCCACCTCAAAACTTGTTGCCTAAGTTGTGGGTGCTGTGCACAGCACTGGTCCTAGCGGGCAGAAACATCTTACAAACTCCTGACAAAACACTTTCTCCCGTGAACAGCCCATCCCTCAGCATTATTCTGGATAATAAAGCAAAGCAAAATGCTTAATTGAGTTTTAACAAATAGGCAGGCAGTGTCTTGGTAAGATTTCTTTGGTAAGGCATGTGGCTCCTTGAAGTTCATATTCGTATGAAGAAGGATATATATGAAAACAAAAGCCTGATCGTAAACTCTAGTTTATCATCAGGGAGATAAAATCTTTCAGAAAATAGCCTTGACTTGAACAGGCATCTCAAGCTGAGATTTATTTTGTGAACATTTTGCAGTACCAGACTGCAGAGGATGAGACAAATACCTAGTACACTTGCATGTTCAGTGATCTGTTGGTTAAAGTAATTTCTTCTTGTTGCTTAAGAAAAAGTACATCTTTTAAGTCTTTGTTAACACTCCAAGGCTTTCAAAACACTTAACAAGCCTGGCATTTGCAGGCTGGTAATATGTTTTGCATAATATCAATGGCCTGTCTTTGTGGCCCATGGGAAAAAGAAATCCTTTTCTTCTTTGTGGTGCATTCATACAGGCCCTCTGCCCAAGATAATTACAAGTGGAAACACTTTTTGTCTTCTGAAATTTAAATTCCAGCAGCCCAGGTGTTTTGATGAAGCTTCCAGTATATATCTAGCCAAAACGGTTTTACAAAACTTAGCTACATTTTAGTGGGCGAGTTCAGTTGTTATTTTTTTGTAACTTTATGGAGGCCTTGCTGGAATATATTCAAACAAATGCAAGAAATGCTGTTTGATCTCTTCAGATGGTTAAATTGTGATTCCTGTTAGCGCTGCTTTGGCTTGGTGCACGCTGTTTCCTAGTCAACTGAGGATGAAGTTGGAGGAGCTGGCAAGGCTATGGTATTTACATAATGCCTTTTTTTTCCTGTGAACCCTGAATGTGGATGGAAACAGCCTCTAATCTTCTTAGTGATCTAAGCAAAGATTGAATGCTTTGGGTCAAGCTGGGGTTTTGGATAGGCTCAGTTAGGAAAAAAAAAAAATCAGAAATCCCAGCTCTTCACAGTGACTGCAAATGGAAATATTTACAGACTGAGCTAGTTAATGTTTCAGGAGTTGATAATATTTTTATTATTTTACCAGTTTGCAAAGACCACATAATCTGTTTTGAGCCATACTTTTTGAGACTTCTTGGAAGCAGAACAAACAGCCCTTGTATTAAGCTCTGGGCACTGTTCGAGTTCACTCCCCTTAGGGTAGTTTTAAGTTGTATCATGAGGGATGAAAAAGCAAGTGTCAGAATAAGCATACAACCTCAAAATGAGTGGAAAAGACTGCATGTGTGATCTTAATCCTTCTTGCACCGCTACCACTATGACATGGTAAGAGGAGGAGGAGTTTATTAGGTTGCTGTCCTTTCATATCTCAGTTATATAAACGTACCGACTGGGATTTTTGTTTTGTGTTACAGTAATGTAGCTTTTCAAACGCTACTGCCATAAACTTAAAGATTTTAAATTTTTTAAAGTGGATAAATATCCTGAACTCAGGCTAGAAGTGACATTTCATACTTGATTTGCCTTGCCTGCCTAGATTTTGTGGTATTTTTTCATGCAGAAGTTACAGCTTGTCGGGAGTTCTCAACCAATGTGCAAGTACAATATATTACAATGAAGGGGGGAAAAAAATCAGCCTGTCCTATTTACATTTTCCTTTTTCTTCAGGCTTACCTTCACTAATCCAAAAAATTTCATGTTGAATCGTTTGACTTAATATTACCACAAGGAATTTTATTATGTAATGCATCTTCACATAATACAAGATCACTCAGAGACTGATTTCTCAGAACATGAAAGTTAGTAGGAGCTGCGGGCCCTCTTTTAATACCTGCAGCCTAATGTTTGCAAAGCAAATGGTCGTTTTATGTGATTCCTTTTGTAACTTAAGTTCAGCAGCCGGCTTTTTTTTCTTCCTTTTTTTTTTTTTTTTTTTTTTTCCTTTTTTTTTTTTTACTTTGTGCTCAATAGTAGAATCAATATTACAATCATTCCCTGCTTGAACTTGTCACCACTGCATTTTATTATTAACTTTCTCAATATTTGATGCAAATTGTTTCTAATTAACATGCCTCGGAATAAAGAAAAAAGGGATTCTTAAAACCCTGTGTGCAGTCTGTATAATAGTAGCATTTTATTCTCAGCTATGAGGACTTATACCATTTTATGACGTTTTTCAAAATTGCTATTTTTTTTTCTTGTCAGTAGTGTATTTTAGAATTAATCCCCTTTATCTGTACTATATATTATAACCAGAAAATGAAAACATAATAAGGCAAGTAAGGACATGATTCCATTATTGGGAAAAAGAAGACAACCATACTCAGAACTGCTCTAATTATCTAATATTTTCATTAAAGGAAATGTTTAGTAGATTCTGTCTTTTTGTTATGTGTTATCATTATTGCGCACATTAGGTGTGCATCTGCTTTAGTTTTTCTCCCTATATCTACAAAGGAGATGATGCAATTTATTCAAAAGGAGGGGGAAAAAAAAAAAAAAAGGAAAAAGAAGGAGGAAAAAAGGAAAAAATGCGGGGAGATGGCAAGAAAAAGGGAGACATATGTCAACTATGTCTTTGTGATTATCCAGAAATAAATTTGAAGAGTGTAAGAAAATTTTGGCCATCCACTGTAAAACAGCATAAAATTTGAAATGTAGGGGTCATGAACATGGCTGCCTTTCATTTCCTGGAAGGAAAATATATAGAAAGGAATCAAAATATACACACACATCTATATAAACTTTCTGTATGTACGTTCTTTTTTACAACTAAAAGGAGATAAATACATAGGGGTACATAATCGGAACAGGATATTGCAGGAGTCCAAATTGTGCTTGTAAAAGTTTATCAAAGGAGTTAACCAAATCTGACCACTGAGCTCTGTATTGTTATTCTAATGGGAAGAAATAAAAGATAGCAAGGGGTCTATGGCCTCAGAGAGCCACTTGTCAATGAGATCGAGGCAGTCTAAGGCTGACTGGACCCAAACACAGTTGTTCAGCCCTTCCTCCCTTTTCCCAGCCTGGCAGCGCATCCTCCTTGCTCCTTTTTGCCTACGCTGTGAGTATGTCCATGCCATGGAGGGTGACTGTCTCCTGCTCCACTTCCTTCACATTGGTGATTTTTGTCTGGGTGAATGATCCTCTCTGAGTTAGGGCACGAACTCCCGTGCCAGCATCGGGGTATCCGTGGATTCCCGCAGCTGGAGGCCACAGGACCACACCTTTTAGTGGCAGTGTGGATTTAAATCAAATGGAAAGCAATATGGAAAAGCAGCCTGAGCTTTACATGCCTTGTGCCCCTTGCAACCACAGCGTTCACTGGAACAACAGGAGAGATTTAGACAAGTATGCCACTAGGCTAATTAAGGGCTCTTCTGCTAAAGAGGCTTTTGTCTCAAGCTCTAGTTCTGGAGATCTGAATGTAGCTATATATATATATATAAAATAGTTACTATACAACCACAGAAACAAGACAAATTTTGAGGCCTTGATTAAGACTTTGTTTTATTTTTACATACACACCAGTATGATACATGATAGGGATACTCAAGTTTCAGCTTTGGGATTTTTTTAAATTAAAAGTGTTTAGGGAAACAATTTACAGATGTTACTTTATTCTGTTTTCAGCTGATATTTCCATGATCATGAAGCTGGATGTCACTCAAACCATTCAGGCTCTCAGTTTGAAGTGTAAAGGCTGGTTTCAGTGAAACTTCTCTTGTTGGAAACAGGAGCTGCATGTTTTACTCTAAAAGCAGTGTTGGACTCATTGTTCATCAGTAACTGAATAATTATTAGTGATTTGAGTAGGCTTTCAGAGTTTAGCAAGTTTAGCATATATGGAAACACCTGTAGGGTTCCTTTGCATTAGCAATGTCTGTGTTTGGCAATGTTCATAAATGTCCACAGCTCTTGCTGATTTTTAGCATCTTTGTGCTGCTTGAAATAAATCCGAACAGAGTTTCAGCTTGATGATTACACTGTACTTTTTTTCCTTGCTTCACCTTCCATCCTTTTATAAACTGGTAGGGATACAGTTCTCTTGCACATTCATAGGAATGCTTAACACTTACTGTTAAAGCTGGTTTGAACTTAGTATGTTTTCCCCAGATTTGCTACTGCAAGATGGCTTGTTTTCACAATTATGACAGTTATGTTGAATTATGTTGTCTCCTCCTTTTTTTTTGTTATGAAGAGGCCGTGTCTTGTTTTCCAGAACATGATCTACCAGTCCCCTTACCATTCCTATAGTACACCCCAATTCCTTACTAAACTTAAATGTCTCATGGATGCTTGTGCCCTTGATACTCAGTTGCATTCACTTTCACGTTACTTCATGCTCTGTAGCATTAATGAAAGCCATGGGGCATTGTTTTGATCCTGTCATTTATTTTTCTCCCTAGCTGTGTGCTGCCCACCTGCCAACCCGATCAGAGGCGCCCAACCACTATCAAGCAGTGTGTCGGGCTCTGTTTGCTGAAACAATGGAGCTCTACACTTTCCTGGCCAAAATTAAAAGTGCAAAAGAGGTAAGCAGTCTGACAAGGTTTTCTGCTTTTGAGCTCACCACCATGTGAATTTGGCTTGCAAAATCACTTCTGTACCCAGCCAGCAGGGAATGTCAGATGCTGAGATCATCTGTAGTTTTTAGGGAGTGCACTTCTTCAACTGAGGTGTTTTTTGTTTTTTTTTTTTTAAATTTGGCATGTAACCATTTACATCCCTCAGAATTTGTTATTAATTGTGACTAGTCCATTTGGGAGTAAAACAGAGGATTTTCTCGGAGGGTAACACATTGCAGATGTGTACCCATTCATGCATGTGTGTATGCAATATATTTGAGTCTAAAGTCTTCTCTAGTGTTTCAGGGATGTTACAAAGTGTCAGAGCTTTGCCTGTTCTTCCTCAGCTCCTTCCCATGAGGGAATTGTCTTTGCTGAGAATTGTCTGAGATTATTCTTGCTCATATTTTGTCCCCAGTCAGCAGCTTCTGTTACCTTTTGCTGTATGATTGGTTTGTTGTCTGTCACATTGGTTTCACAGCAGAGCCAGCTTTAAAAATAGAAGTATTTTCCCCTTCAGGTCACAATGCTTGTGTTCACTGCCCGTTTGGCTGTTACTGTTGGCTGAAAGGCCATCCTGTGAGCCATTGCAATTAACGAGCCTGGCTGAAGAATGATTTAAAGGATGATATTGACTGCAGATAGTTTCAGTGATCTGGCCTGCAGAATGGCCCCATGAGCAGTTGTATTAAAAGAGTCTGGGTGCTGGTAACATCGGAAAACTGGTGGGTGAAGTGAAGGGCAGGAAGGGAAATTCATTTCTCAAAGCTGGTTTCTTCACCAAAGAAATCTTGTCAAGTAGCAACACTTTCATAATTTATTTTTTTTTCTTAATAAATCCCTGAAGGATTTTCTTTTCTTTTGTAAGTCAAGATCTACAGTACCTTTGAAAAGCAGGATAAAGTTTTACAGGCTGACCTAAAAAATTTTGCTGCTGAAAGAGGCCGAGCTGTTCCACCCACGCACATGTACTCCCACCATTTTCCTTCTTCTGGTTCTAGGGAACAAATGCAATGAACATCAAGCAAAACAAAACATAAGGGAGTTACTCCTTGTCAGGTTAATGAGCTGAATCAGCTCATTAAAGGGTCAGATGAACCTCAGAGCAGCACAAGAGAGCTTTTATCATGCTGATGGTGGAAGATGCAAACCAGCCACATAAGGGGCTGCTGCTCTTTCCTTCCTGAGTGAGATCCATCATCCTAGAGGGAGAATCCTTCTGAGATGGTTTTCTGCTGCACAGGGTCACATTTTATCTCCACTTCTTCTCCAGTCCTGTTCAAACTGAAAGCAATTTTTAAACTGAAGCAGTGTTATACAAGGATCATTTCGACAATGTCAGCATGGTTAAAGAGCCACTTGCTTTCGGAAGTGCCTGTGTTATGGGACATCTGCATCCAATGCCCCTGATACAGGGAGCAGTCAGGATACAAGATATCCATGCTAAAGTTGTCTCCCAAACCTTGACATCATTAATTTCACATCTTGGCTTTTAACTACTGGATATATTAACTGAGGGACCAGTGCTGGAAACACCTCACTCAACAGCTGTTGCAAAGTCCATGTTGAGGCTCAAAGGCAACACCCATCAGAGTTCTTCTTTCTTCTCAGAGAGGAATTGTGTTTCCAGTAGTTCTCAAACACCTTGGCCACAGTGAGTAGTAGTAGGGCATCTTTGTTGTTAATGTCAAAATAAAATATTGTGGTCTATAACCATTTAAAATCAATCTTTTAAAAATTATTTTAAAAAGTGGAAAGGCATTTTGAATTTGAAAATTATTTAATCACCTTATTATTGGGCATAAAAACCCAATAACATCTGATCATACCATAGAGAATACTATGAGTTAATTCCAAATGAAAGAAACCATTTGCCTCTCACAGACTGTTAGGCACTGATTCAAAGCACATTTAGGTCAAAGGAAGTAATCCTTGTGGATGGAATTTTGGCCCTACTGAATCAGTAAGACTTTTATTGCTGCACCTAACCAGGGCCAGAATGTTGACCTTTTGATTTCATTTTACTCTGGATCAGTCCCTCGGTAGGCATGTAAGAAATTACCAAGAAAATTACTTCAGAAGCAGCTTTTGGAATTTGAGTACTTCGGAGTGATGATGTGCTTGGTCCTTGGTCATAGCTTTTATCTAACTATAGATTTGGAAGGCATTTAATTATGAAAATAACACAGTGTACAAAATAAAAAATAGGTTTGAAGAAAATATGAGGTGGAATGCTGTAAATCTTGCTGCACCATTTTAAAGTGACCTTTATAGTTTATACTTGAGGCAAGCAGGGATCATATGATCACGTTAGGTTTGTGCCAGTAAAAGCTGTGCCATTGTTTACATGCTCTTCTGTCTTGCAAATGCATAGCAGAATCTTAAGTCATGAGGAGTACAGTTAAATACTCTTCTAATAAACTCCTTTTTTCTTTTCCTTTTGTTGTTGTCATATAAGTAATGGGTATAAAGGAGATAAACACTGAATGCTTCAGTAAGGAAATTTTGTTGTCATGGATTTGTGGTGATTGCATTGGCAGAGAACTGGGGGAAAAGAACCAAGTTACATACATAAGTTCTAATTAAAAAAAAAATAAAAAATACTGTGTAATATTGTGGGTTTGACACTAAAGATGCCAGGAATTTTCAGTGGTTAGTTAGTTTCAAAAAATAACAGCCTAATTTGGAGGTCTTCCTCTAGATTCCTCAGACCTAGATGCAGTTGTGTATGTGAGATCAAAATAAAATTAAAAACACCAAAAAGGGGAAAGAATCCTCTGAAATTATTTAAAGTAACTTTCCTGTGGATAAAAATTACTTTGAAATTACTTGGATTCCTTTTAGGGCCACTGAGTGGCATCTGGGTCTCTATTTCCCAGGTGTATGAGGTTCCTATTTTTGGTCAGTAAACGCTTAAATAGGCAGCTTCGCTGTAGTGGAAGAGGGAGAATTTTTATCTGTAAAACTTCACTTGCTTGGAGTGAACTAAATCTGACCTATATTATGCTGCAGCCTAGAACAGGTTTAGATAGGAAATAAACTGTGGAATAGTCAGGGAAAAAATGTTGCTGTGATGCTGTTTTCAATTTGGCCCTATAAGAACTTAGCAGGACATTGAAAGTCCAGGATTTCAAGAGGGATAGATTGGTAGGTAGGAGGGATAGGTCTATAGGTTGTGATCTAGACAAATACTAGTAAAATACTGAGGAGTCACATGTCCCCAGTCATCATCTGTCATAGAGCAAATAGAGCGTCAGTTCACAAAGGGCTGTGCTGGTATGAATTTGGGTGAGTGTATTCATCAGAAATGATGAAGCGATGAGTGAGCTGTTCAGATCATCTCAATGGATGTCAAATAAAACGTTTAAGGCACTTTGTCACATAATTGATGCCATATGATTATTTCCAGTCTGATTCCCTGTGTATGAAAGGTCAGCAGTAAAGTTGACTTGCAGGCAGGGGGATGGTACTTCTGTTCTTGAAAAGTGTGAAATGTCCCGTGTAGTGGATGCACGGGATGGACAGAGTTGAGAAGGATGTGATGGTGCTGTTGCAATAGTTTAAAAAAGTAAACAACTAGGATTTTTCTTTTTGCAAGGTGAAGTATTTTTAGCAAGTGTACTGGGGTGTTTTTCAGCTTGCTGGCAGCACCTGCATGCTGCTCAGGGTCTGTGAAAGGTGCCCTTGCTGCAGAACCACCTTGAGTACCATCTGCTGCTATCCAGGAGTGGTCTTCTGATGGGCCAAAACCTCCTAATTCTTGTGACCTGCTGTTTAAGCTTTTACAGCTGATAACAAAGATGGAGTACAGCTTGTTTTTCATGTCAAGAAGTGAGCTTTCAAAATTGCATTAAGAAAATCCCACAGAAAGGGATTCTCTCCTTTTTTTTTTTTTTTTTTAATTGTTTTGGGGGGAAAATGGTTCACAAGGTGAATGAAATACACATATATATGACAGGGGGCAAGGTAGTTTGAATAGCTGCTAAAAATTGACCCAGGTAAAAGAAAAGATTTATCTTTTCAGGATCATCCAGAAGTCATTGGCATAACCTTTGGCAGCACCTGGCCATAGAACTGTAGGCACAAATAAGTGATGTCCATGAGATAAAGCAAATGTTCCTGCTGTCAAGTATCTGAAAAGGTCACACACGTTGCTCAGAAATGGTATTGAGTGTGACTTTGAGAGACACGGAGAGATATGCGAGCAAAGGAATGCAAAATTGATGCTCTGGATCAGACAGGGGATTCACCAGGGCCCTATTCACGTTATGAACCTGCTTTTTTGAAGGCTTATCTGCCCTAGTCCTCCTCTGGTTCACTGTTACTGCCTGGTCTTGCCTTCTGGAGTTAATGTTCCACGTGCACTTCATGGCTGGGCGAGCGAGCAATGTGCCCTTGCCACAAAGACAGCTCGTGGTGTCCCAGGCTGCCTTAGGAGAAATGTTGCCAACAGGTTGAGGGAGGTGATCCTCCCCCTCTGCTCAGCACTAGTGAGGCCATGGCTGGAGTGCTGGGTCCAGTTCTGGGCTCCCCAGTACAGGAGAGACATTGACATAATGGAGAGAGTCCAGAGAGGGGCCAGGAGGATGATGAAGAACTGAAACAGCTCTCCTGTGAGGAAAGGCAGAGAGACCCAGGGCTGTTCAGTCTGGAAACTGGAAGGCTCAGGGGATCTCATCAGTGTCCCTAAATAGCTGAGGGGAGAGTGCAAAGAGGACAGCATCAGGCTCTTTGCAGTGGTGCCAGTGACAGAATCGGAGGCAGTGGACACAAACTAAAATGTTTTTACTGTGAGGGTGACTGAGCACTGACAAAGGTTTTCTGGGGAGGCTGTGGATTCTCTGTTCTTGGAGATATTCAGAAGATGCTGGACAGCTGGCTCTGGGTGACCCTGCTTTGGCAGGAGCATTGGACCAGCTGACTTCCAGAGACCTCTTCTGCTCTCAAACACTTGGTGACTCTGTGAGTGGTACCGATAAAGATGATGCTGGCCTGTAGGATGCAAACCTAAATGTGGGTTATAAACTCAGCTGGCACAGGGGGTGCTAGCAAACACCATATGATGCTGGCCAGAATATGAGATAAGGGTCCAGTAAGCAAATCTGTTGCAGTAGGTTTGACTTATATCTCAAAAGGCTTTAGAGATTGATGTACACTCTAGAGCATCAAAATTAATATTCCTTCCAAAACTAATTAAGACTTTGTATTTTTTTGTAATTGCCTACATCTCTAATTGCAGTGAAAATCCATGCTCATCAAAAACTCATCCATAATTTCATTATCCACAATGTGCTTTATAATTAGGCTTTTTGTGGAACATAGAGAAAGCTCCTAATCTGTACTGTTCTTTTAAAACATGCTGCTTTTCATTTCTGTCCTTTCTGATGTAAAAACGTAATTCTTTCAGTCTGCCTGGATATACTTTAACCTGATCTGTATGAAATGTAAACATACAAATTCTAATTAAGTACATGTGTAGAAATGAAATTGTTCCTTTTCTTTTTTCCCTAGTTTCATGCCATACAAAGATACAGGAAAAGAGCTAATGAAAAAAGTCAGGTGGCTATACTTCTGTATTACTTGTGCAAAATATGATAATGGAGGTAGTTAATAGGTACCTAAACAATGTTAATGGCTAACTTATTTTGGAAATAGAGTCATTAGCCCAGTTACTCTCAAAAGTCTTGTGACTGTAAAAGTTGTCAAATACTCTGCTGCTTGGATTTTCAATGAGCACAGCTGGAGAAATGAATTAATTCACAAACTTTTCAGCTCATAACTTCACTTTTGCCTACACTTTCAAGTCTCCAGAGACTCCACTTTTGCAGCTGTGTTATTGTCGGGCTTGCAGCTCCATTGTGATCAGTTTGATCCCTCGATTTAGGACCTTTAATAAGGGAAAATGCTGCTGGTTTGTGTTGGGCAGGGGAGTTTGGTCTTATTTTCTTAAGTGGTGCTGACACTGTCACTCAGTCAGTGTTACATGCCCTTGGTTTGGGTTTTTTTGCCTCTTACACAGTCATGTTGAGCAGCATGGTGACTATTGCACTCTCCAAGCTGAGGATCAGCCCATACCTCCGAACATGAAGAACTGTCTGCTATCAGATTGAGGTTTTCAGGAACTGGTTTAACTGATCCTAATCCCACTTAGGATTAAATGGGGTTTGGGTCTTTTCAGAGACCTAGAGTAATGCTGCTGCCTAAGCCCTTGGAATTTAAACCCACGTTGAATAGCTGAAGGTATATAAAAGTTTTTTACCATATGTGCACACTGTGTATTTTTAAATTAAGCCTAGATATGCAAGAATGTTTTATTATTTTCACAGATAGCAGTGTAAAAATCAATTTAATCAGTGAACAAGTGACTCCTAATTAAGAGTACAAGCTGGGAACTACAGTAGACTGCTCTGCAGTTGGTGAAAGGTGAAGTCCAGGTCTGGATTCCCTAGAATACCACATTCATTAAAGCATTGTGTTTTAGAAAGCATTTTACGACAGGGAGTCTTTGACACCGTGCTGACAAGAGTCTTACATAAACTCCCATCTGTCACTGAGCACAGAAGAGCACATCTCAAATGTGGGCCACGCAGCAGCAGCAAACCAAGTGCCTGCTTTTAATAGTACAGCAAGAGGTTTGAAGACATTTGATATTTTTATTGCTAGCTTTTGTCGCAAAATGTAGTCTTCATAAAAAAAAATTACCAAATGCTGTAAAGGTTTCAAAAAAAAAAGCTAAAGCTCTTGAAACAGTCATTTCCTACACATCCAACTCTTATTGCCTGAATGAATGCTCAGGCTGTACGAGCTGAATTGGGTCTGTGGTATCGGTCTGAGGTTCTGGGATCATTTAGAAAAACCCTTTCAAGATTTTTCTGCTTCCTGAAATGGAAATCCATTTAGGCCATGTATTTATTACACTGTAATAGCTTTTCTTAAGCCATTGTCCCAAGGGGAAGTGCAAGTGGCTACAGCAGCAGCAGCTGAGGTTACTTGCAGATTTTGAAACACAGTTGAATTCTGATGAAGGGTCTATTGTATTTTAAATGTGTTGGTTTCTATAATTTACGGTTGAAACAAGGCAGAAACCCACTGATGCTGGCTGGAGATGCTGGAGGGAAACCCTAATGTTACATTTAGTCTACAGGCTTAAACATAGTCATTTGTCACAGTGAATTTATTCCTTCCCAAGCAGCACCTGACAGGTGTAAAAGAGCTAAAGAAGCCTTCCTAAACATTTCCTGCAAGCATAGAGCACTTATTGGTTTCTTCCAAAGCTTTGTTAGTTCTATGATGATGGAAATTCCTTAATCTTCTGCTCTTTTCCACTAATTGCATGGTGAGCTGCATTTAAGTGCCAGAGACAGGTGCCAGGGAAGGGAATGAACTGTCCCTACAAAGTGGGTGTCGGTGGTACCAGGGCTGCAGCCAAGCACTCAGCACAGGGATGGGGAGTGAAAAAAGCCCAGCTTTGGCAGTAGCTTGTGCTTGTACCAGCTCATTTGTATCATAAAACTGCACTTGGAGACACTTCATCTCCTGGCTGGCAGGTTTTGCTCCTGCAGCTCTCTGGTGCATGGTAGCCAGCATCACTTACACCTGTGCTTTCTTGGGTAGGAACTGCCCCTCTAGCTATGTTCCAGAGAAACTAATTAGATGGTGGCCTTATTTGGAAGATCTTTCAGCCGCTCAGGGTGGGTTTTTCCCCCCCTTTTTATTTTCTGCTGTTAAGAAAAACAGGTTGCAATCTCTTTGTAAACAATCACACTCTTCTAGCTTCATGAAATATTCATGTCAGTCAAAAGCATCAGCCTTTGGGCATAAACCAACCCCAAAAACTTTATGGTAGGGAACATGGGTGCTGAGATGGGTGATTGTCACCAGTCTTGTTGAATAGCTAAAGTATAGGTTAAGCAGCTGGAACACGTTAATTTTTTAAAAAATTAAAGTGTACCTTCCAGTATGGGAAGGAGGAGCAGATTTGACAGTTGTGAGCCCATTTACTGAAGTTATCTTTTTGATTACAAAAAGGAAAAAGTAAAAGATGTTATATTTTGCAGTTTACCAGTAGATGTTAGCATTTGCAAGAAAGCAAGAAATTTACAGTTCATAGGTACTGTATCTGAAATGATTACTCCAACGGTATGATGTGGATAAGAAGAAACCCTGGGTAGCAGACTACACGTAAGCAAGGCCTTTTTGTTACCCTTGCCTCCCATTTGTCTGTTTTTTCCCTTGGAAAGGGCAATTGCCTGTAAGTGTCAGACTAACCACAGCACCAGGACCAGCAGAGGTTTCCATAAAGACATTCTTTCCCAGTTGGGTATCCTGTTGTGATGCTGCAAGTCACGCCAAAACGTTCCCACATTGTCCCACATATCTGCTTTTGTTAGTGTGGGTGATTTATGCTTTTTTGGAGTCTTCTTGTAAATTATGTGTTTTATTTTGGTAGGGCAGTGGTAGTATTTCTTCTTTGAAATGAAGCAATTGTGTTACTTAACGTAAATACGACGACAAAGAACCCATCTGGTCTCTTTCCAAAACCTCTGTGGTAGCTGACTCACATGTCCTGTCTCTGCAGCCAGGTTTGGTAGATGCTTGCACTGTTGAACGTGCAAGTTAAGCACTCTTCCAGTGCTTCCATTTCTTACACTGAAATGTTGGCAGTTTAGGAACTACCTCCAGGAGAAAAAAAAAACAAAAAAAAGTTTTAAAAAGTATGCTTATTTTTTATCTTTTCAAAAAACAAAAAAAAGTTTTTAAAAGTATGCTTATTTTTTATCTTTTCTGGAAAGCTCAGAAGCTGAATTAAGAGTGATGGTTCAGTTCCATTAAAATAAGAGCTTAAGTGCTTAAAAGATAGACATATCTACTTTTGGTAGATATGTCTGTCAGATCTCTGACCTATTGCTTTAGTCTCAAAAAAATAAAGTTGTTAGCAGAGGACTTAAATACCCATTTCAGTTGTATTACTGAGTACTTAGAGAATAGATCAAATTAAACATTGGTAAAGATTTCCTGGAAAACTCTCAGTAAAAGTGAAGTGGATTACTGAGAAATTGCTTGTACTGCTGCTTCCAAAACGTTTCAATACAGAAGTAAACAAAAATATACAGGTGTTGATGTGGATAAGAAAATCTGTGTAAAGGCACAGCCTTCTGTATTCAAGCTTGCCTGTTCTTTGGTCTGCTGTGTCTTTTAATTGTTTTTCATATTCTGGTTGATATGAAAGCTTGCTTTTTTTTTTTTTTTTTTACCTTTGCACACCATCTTTTCCCTATTTGCATGATCTGATCTTGTTCATAAGCAGCAGTTTACATCTTTGGAAGATCTGTTTCTCTTCCTCACATGATTTTATTATGGGTATTTCAGAATCTATACCCATGTTATACAGACTAATTAATTGCATTATATATACGATTCTGTCACTATTCAATGTTTCTCATAGTTTATTTCTTCTTCTACAAAAATGAGCTGCCTTGACCTCAACAAGCCTTAATTTTGGTATGAATGGATCCTTATCAAGCTGGTAATATTTTCTGTGTTGTAGCTTAACAGACCTGATAGGTGGTTAAGGTTTTTTTCTGTGCATGTAAAAATTTAGGTATATAAACATTTTAATGTGTAGCTTTTCCTCCAGCATGTTATTATCTGAAGTACTTTTATTCCCAAAACCTGGCATTTGTTCCAGGCATTTAAGGTTAACTTTCCAAGGAAGAGAAACATAGTATTTCAAGTTACTTTTACAGTATTGCTATTCAAATCATAAAGCATTCAGTAAAATACCCAAACAACAAGATAGAAGAGATTAAAAATTAAGCTTCAGTTTTACTTGAGAGTTAGTGCCACAGTTCATTTATTGACTCACTTCCTTTTCATTGGCAGAACCTGAAGAAGATTCAGGAAATGGACAAAGAGGCAAGTGATGAATCCGGCACGGATCTTGATGAACTGAAAAATGCTGACTGGGTAAGACAAACAATGGAATAGTGATTCAGCGTCACTGTTGGTTGTTTATTTTTCTTTATAAAGTAATGCCTTAGCTAAGGCATTATTACCTCTGCCTCATGAGACCCCACCTGAAATAGTGTCCGGCTGTGTAGCTCCCAACATAAGAAGGATGTGGACCCATTGGATTGAGTGCAGAGGAGGCCAGAAAGATGCTCAGAGGGCTGAAACATCTCTGCTATGGGAACAGGCTGGGTTGTTCAGCCCAGAGAAGAGAAGGCTCCAGGGAAACCTTAGAGCAGCCTTCAAGTACCTAAAGGAAGCCTCCGAGGGAGCTGGAGAGGGACTTCTTATAAAGACATTTAGTGACAGGACAAGATGGAATGGCTTTGAACTGAAAGAGATTTAGATTAGATTTTAGGAAAAATTCTTTACAATGAGGGTGGTGAGGCACTGGAAGAGGTATCAGCAACCTAGTCTAGTGAAAGGTGTCCCTGCCCAGTGCAGGGGGGTTGGAACTAGATTAGCTTTAAGGTGTTTTCTACCCAAACCATTCTATGATACTGTGTTCAAATCAGTCTCTGGGTTGTTTTTTTTAATATATGAATTAATAGTTACCCACTGCAAGCTAGAACTAAATGAAGTCTCAACTTTCCTTTGCAGACAGATGAAACAATACAAGTATCCAAGTAATATATTTTTCCTTAGGCTGTTTTCATGGAGAAGCTTTTGCACTTTAGAGACTGGACATTTAGAGAGGTACAATGCTGACTGCTCTTCAGAGGGGCCGTCAGGCAGTAGACTGAGCCACCAGCTGAATTTCTCCAGTGATAAAAGAGAAAGGCTGCAGGGAAACTCTTAAGCAGGAAGAAACTTAGTTTGTTTTCTAGATACTCTTCTTGCCGGTTCATAGAGGAATATTGCGAGGTTCTTAAAAAGTACTTGATTTTAATTTCCCAATCTTCTGTCCACCACCTGTTCTTTCTTCTCTCCAGCCATTCTGCTTCACAGGAAATGAGAGGGAGTTGTTAGTGTGTGGTGCAAAAGAAGCTGAGTTTTTCTATTGCAAGATCTTAGGACTTCGAGTCCATGCCAAAATTTCTATTTGAAGAACACCTTTTGGGGCAATTTTACAGGAGAGTCCTGGGTAACAAAGGTTCAGATTCAATTACTGTTTTAGTTCACATAGTGTTAGCTGTAAGTCTGAAAACTTTGATTATGTGCTTGCGATATACTTGAAGTGGGAATTTAGATGTAAGGTACGAGAATTTCAGATCCTCTTTCCATACTTGAAGTGAAACCCAGCAGTCCTGCTAAGTTGCAACAAAGTTTCGTTATGGTCACAAATGTTAAAAATAAAATTATGTAAAACAAAATGGGATTTGGTTGATGTTTTAAAAATGAAATAGTACAGCTGTAAATATTTGGTGGGGTCCTGTAAGGAAACTTTGATTTAATGTGTGGTGGTATTCAAGAGTAAGGTATGAAGTCAGGTTCTGTCTCTTTTGTCTTCAGGCCCGTTTTTGGGTGCAAGTGATGAGAGATTTACGGAATGGTGTCAAACTTAAGAAAGTTCAAGAGCGTCAGTACAACCCACTCCCCATAGAGTATCAGCTCACACCCTATGAGATGCTGATGGATGATATTAGATCCAAACGCTATACCTTGAGGAAGGTCATGGTAAGTCAGGAGAATCGCTGGAATTTGTCAAATCTGAAATGTTATTTTCCTTTTTTTATCTTCTTTTTGTCTTTTTTTTTTTTCTTCTGAAAATCTTGAAATTATTATTTCAGGCAGTTATTAATGTTCACGGGGTTTATATGGCGTCGTAAATTTGTGCAGTGCATTGAGGGAGAGAGCATGAGACTTACATGTGTAGGGTTCTTTGTTTTCCATGTAGCAGGCATTTAAAATTCTGAAAGACATGCCTACCTCTCATAGGCTTGAACAAATCGCTTGTGTTGGGTTTGTGATAACTTAAAGAGTCATCTCAAAAGTACTGTCATGCTTTCCACTGAGAGATTGTTTTGGACTTACTGGAGAGTACATCTGTCTTGAGATACAACATAGTTTTTGGAGTTCCAGAATGTAAAGTGAATGAATGATACTGTGATGGGAAGTGAAAACCTACAGAAAACTTAGATGACCGTAATCTGTTATGAATTTTCAAGGAATAGTCTATGTAAAAAAAAAAAAAAAATAAATCCTCCATTTGTAGAAGTTGAGCTCAGTTATTTTCAGCATAGTCTCTTGTTGCTTTCAAGTCAAGACAATCTGCCATAGCAAGCTGGAGAATGTTCATGGGTCTCCTCCTTCTAGATCCTCATAAAGGTGCTTGTAAAATTGACTTGAGGCTCTTTTTATCAGAACCCATTTGATATTCACTGGTGTCTCCCTGTTCTTTCTGTCCTTTTGGGTTATACTTTTTTCAACATTAAGATGTTCTTCCTGTTTGTTGAGCAACTGGTCTGAAGGATGTCTTATCCCAACAGGATGTGGTAAATCCCTTTGTCTTTGGTCAATATCAATATTTATACTTTACACTCACTTATCTTCACCTGTCATTACGTACAATGGAAGCATAGTCTTAGCATATTCAGTATTCAGATGTATTTACTTTCCTGACAAATCTTCACACAGTGAGAGAGCTGTGATTTCCACCAAAAAAAATCCAAGGGGAGGGTGGGGGGTGAGGGAGACAGATGAGAGAGGCAGAAGGTGTGTAGTATAAATGCTTATTATGTTTGAACTGAAAATACTTTCCTAATCGAGATCTGGATTTAGACTATCCGATTGTATTTATTTTCTGCACAGATGTTGCTTAAATGTTAAATCAATAGGGTAAAATACATACTCAGGTAATGTTGTTATCTGACTTTCCCCTAACAATTCAGAGAACTGTGCTAAGTGTTCCTCCTACCCTCTGCAGAAGAGGACCAGTCCTCTGAGGACCTCAATTACTATATGCAATCAGAAGTAGTTTTGTTTGAATGGGAACCCCTGGGTCATCTAATTTTGCTTTTGTCAGACTAGCTTTTAATTCATCTGCTGCTAAGCAAGCTCCTGCCTCTTCAGAAGAGATTTCCTTCATTATGTGGTACATCTTGAGGGCACAGCTGCTGCTCTGCTTATCCAGACTCTGGCTCTGTACAAAATCCCTGGAAGCATCTATTTTTGGCTGGCTATCTTGTCTTCTAGATAGATTGTTTGAAGTGAACTCTGGGAATAAATATGATTGCAATCAGCTGCAGGTACATTACCTGTAGGGCTGTCTGTGATGCAGTTGCTGGCTTGGTCTAACTGCTGATGACACTGTGTTAGAAGAATCACTTCTTCCTTACTGGAAGCTTTAAACTCAGTAACTCGAATTCTGCTGCAGGATCTGCTTGAAGCATGTTCAACAATAAGAGTGCAGCTTGACATGGAACATGTGGAACCTGAAGGGTTCACACCGAATTACAAGTTTAGTTAATAGCTACAGCATCTTCTAACTGGCTATCACAGGTTGAAGCTGATTGTATGGATTCCCATCAGCAGAAACCCTTGTGGCTCTTGAGAAGAGAAGACAAGGTCTAGGATCCCAAATGGGAATTTTAAGGCAGTCTAGGAAAGATGGATTATGTTTCTTTCTATCATTCGAAATGGATGTTCAGCAAACTTTGTATTAAAAGTAATTTTTGATTTAAATTTATGAGTAGTAGTTTTAGGCTTGGTAGCTTGTGAGGACATGTATCCTACTAATGATACTAAGAGGTTAAGTAAATTTTCAAAGTAATAAATAATTTTTTAAAGTAAACTAAATGCAGCATGAAATCTTTAGTGTTCTTTTTAATAATTAATTAATTGCTGTGTTTAAAAGAGTAGCTTGATCTGTCACTGACTGCTCAATGTTCTGAGTAGAAATTAGGAAGGAACAGATGCTCCTGTTAGTCCATATTTTAGTGTTTCAGACTATTGTGCTAACAGACAGCAGTAACTGGAGCTTCCTGTTCTCACCCATTGTTATAGTGCAAATATTCAAAATGTTTTGAAGATGTAAAATGTCAAATTCTGGGCTTTGGTAGATAACTGGTTTCATTTGTTCCAGTGACGTTGGCATTTCTATTTTAGTACCTCTGAAAATAATTTCAGATTTGTCATCTCCCTATCCTGAGGCAAGACTCCTCGTTGCTGCAGTTGTTGTGGGAGCAAGATAGCTTTCATTCTGGAATTTTATAAACTTTAAATATCTACCATAGAGAGTTTCAATAGCTTTCCTCACCTATGGAGCACCCACTCCCACAAAAGCTACTCTTGCAGAGTTATTTTTTTCTCTATTATTTGTATGTGTTGAGCTACAGTTTTTAATTTCAGCGTGCTTCACAAGTAGCTTTCTGCTTTCTGCCCATCCCCACCCCCCTCCAAGGTATGCACCATTCACTGTATTTCTGAGCAGTGCTTGTTGAACAGTAACTGATATCTCTTGTGTTACCTACTCAATACAGGCCTGTCAGGTACTTTTATGCCCTCTCCAAACTCAGCCTTATGTTACATAACAGTTACACTCTTTGTAGGTAACAGCACTCCTGTCCTCATATTCGAGCTCTTCACAGGTACCTGTCGTGCAGTAGTATTGGTTTGGCCATGTTGCAGAAGGGGGGTTTAAACATACAAGTTGAAGCCATTATTATCAAAAATACCCAGAAATTTGAATGTCTGTGCTGAGAATCCTGCGGCATGGATTTTTTTTTTTTTTTTTTTTTGGTTTGGGTTGTTTTGTTTTTTAATTTACTTCTTCGCAGTATTTACCATCTTAGAGTACTTAGGTTAATTGCAGTAACAGCTGTGCGTGGACACTGTTTGCATAGGCACGATTTCATATGCTTCAAGCAGGACATAGAGAATGTGAGCTTTGCTGTGCAAAGGACTTTGACTCCTTTATCCAGCTGGACGTTGTCGAGTCTGTTGTTCCCTACACGCAACTCTGACTTGGTTGTGGTGAGTTCTTTCAGCAGGGGAACCGGGCTTTTCATTTTACACCTTCATCACATGTTTCTGCAGAGGTGTAGGAGCCATCCTAGGTAGAGCAGGGAGCTTTACAGTTCCTAATCGTGCTCTAGGGGTACTCAGAGGAGGGGCTCTGTGTGAGTACTGTGGTTCCCATGTGGTATCATGAACTTGTTTCTGCAGCAGATGTGCAGGAGCAGCAGTGTGAATACAGTGCCCCATGATGGGAAACACCAGAGCGCTTCATTCTTGGACACTGCTGCTCGAGCTTGCTGGGGCTGTCAAAATACTGTGTAACAGCTGTGTTAGCTAAAACACTATACTGTCTACACAATGCAAGATGGTAAATAGATATCTACTTAGAAGAATTTAGTTCACCACTGAAGATTTTCGTGAGCTGTTCTGGAAATGTTGTCGTGTGCCCCCTCTGTCTGTTTCAGTGTCCATGCAATTTCCTTTTAAATGAAAATTTCTGGATAGTACAAAACTATATCAGTTTCCTGTTGACTGTTATTTAAAGACAGCGCTCTCCTACTTATTGCTGACACCTTTTGTAGCTGAACAATTAAATGGCTAAGACTGAGTGTCAGTGATAGGTGATGTTATTTTTTGTGAAAGTTGTCAGCAATGTACTTCTTGTTTGGGGCCACCATTTTTAAAGCTTTGGGCTTCAGCCAAAGGTAATTAAGTACCATTTGCCATTATTTTTTTTAATTGCAAATCCATATTTATATATTATAATGTGATGGTAGCAGGTTGTTGGTAGGTGATGACATGCTAATTTTTCTGTGCATTAGCTGTTTAGATCTCCACATTTATGTTTGGCTTTTTATAGTAATTGGTTAAGCTTTCTTCACACTGCCCGTTTTAATGCATACTGCTGTGCAAAAACTGTTTTACACACATGAAGACTTAGGGTATTTACAGTGTTTTGAGGTATTTCTTCAAGTACTGGTTTGTAGTTGGGGCCAGCCTGGTATGTAGAGAGAAAAAAAAAAGAAAGAGAAACTTGTTCCTTGGCGTTTTTTTCCCCTGCAGCCCGTGTATCATGGCTGCATCTGTGCAATGTCTCTGATTGAGACTTTAATCAAGAGCCATGAATTTTAATTAAGTAAAAGTAAAGGATGCATTTGAAGTTGCTCACTACAGAGAGAGTTAGTCTGAGTAAATAAATAAATCTAGTCTGAACAGAGAGGATTAAAGTTTCCCTTCAGTGTCTTTTCATGGCAGTATCTTGTTTGGGCGCCAGGTATGAGAAGGTGGATTCTGCCGCTGATGCTCCTGCTCTTGGCTGCAAAACATCCACTTGCTTGGTCACCAGCTCCCCATGTATCCTATGGAAAATCACTTAAGCAAATCCTACATTTCTCCTTTGCCAATCAGATGGCAATACTGATACTAATTATGCCCTGGTGGCATTAAGTGAGGGCCTAGAGTGCCCTGAGGTGAAAGGCTCAGAGCCATGTATTATTTATTGACTATTGTCATGCAGAGGGTTGTTCCCCAAGGCTCAAACAGAGATGATCAGTTTACAAAACGGCTGTTCTGATGGTAATAATGCTCAGCTTCAGCTATCAACTTTGACATCTGATGAACGGTAGCTCAGGGAAGAGAGACTTCTCGTTTCATTAACAATCTTCCAGGGGATGCTGGCCTCAAAAAACCGCTCAGTCTTTGAACAGAAGAAATCAATCACACCCCTTAAAATAGTATTCTCCTCATCAGGAAATGTCAAATCATGGTTTAGTATAAACCTATTCCATTTTAATTTTTCTGCACTATTTTTAAGAAGATGATGCATGGTGCAGAGTTTAGCAGCTTGGTTTTCTTTGCCGAGCAACACGAAAGTCACTTTTAGGAAAATAAGGAGGGTGGAACAAATAGATGTTGGCCCATATCTGGGATACGATATCTCCAGAAAGAGTCCTCAGGAAAGCGATTAAATGCTCCCCAGGAGGGACTCTGCATCTGATTTCTTAGGGGGAAAGGGATGAATCTTCTCCAGGTGGCTGTCACTCAGCCTCAGCCTGGACACAGGGCGTGCCTGAGGTGAGCAGAGCTCGTATGGAAGCTGCATGGCATTGGTGAAGTTCTATTAGGCATCATACTCAGATGGACATTTAAATGACCTTATGGACATTTAAACCCCTTTTTGTGATGGCAGCAATCCTTCTGGTTAGCAAAAGGGCATTTTATTTGGCAAACCAGAAGTGTTTTTACGTAGGTGTTCTGGTTACAGAGTTTGTATGAATAGACTCCCCCCAACACACACACACACACACACACAAACAAACAAACAAACAAACAAGGCAACTGACCCTTAAAAAAGAAAAAAAAAAGTCTGAAATAGGGAATACTTGGTCTAAGTAATACAGTGTGATGGAAATTTCTGTCAATTTGGAGGATAGGACTGATAGCCAGCTACTCTGTAGTAAGAGGAGGTAGCAGAAGGATATATATGAGATAGGATGATCTCTTATCCCTGACAGTGTGCTTGGGCACCATGCTCTGTGAAGACTGAACTTAACAGGTGGGGTTTTTTTAAGCAAATCCATTCACTTATTCCCAGCTTACAATTTACGTGTTCTTCAAATGATATGAAAACTTCCATTGCCTTCTTTAAAACCAGTACATAGGGTGAGTTGATGACTCTTCCCTGTGATGTCTTGTCTGTGGTCTTACATCTAAATGTCTGTGTCTCTGGAGGAAGCCGAACAAAAAAAGCAAACAACCCTCACCCAGCCCCTCTTCTGCAGAAATATATGATTTATAGTGAGGAGACATAGTTCTCCCATAGACACAATTGCAGCCTTAAAGTTTGAGTTCATTACTTCAGGATCCTAAACACTGCTGCTTAAAGCTGCTGCAGTTGGAGTTATTTTGCAGCCATCAGCAAAGCTGGAAAGCTGCTAAGTACCTTTTTTGCTTGCCTGTTCTCCATATGGATTGTTGCTCCACTCAGAACTGGTGGGGTTTTATGTCTGGTGCAGGTGCCAGAACACTGCAGCTCTGTCAGGGTTGTTGTGAGTTTTCAGTTGATCTCATCTGTATGGATACAAATGTGAAACAGCAATATGTATTTCACTCTCTCCTTTCCAGGTCAACGGTGACATCCCACCTCGATTAAAAAAGAGCGCCCATGAAATAATCCTGGATTTCATCCGATCACGACCTCCATTAAATCCTGTATGTAATCCAGTGGGCTTCACTCCTAACAAAATACTGGCTTTCTAAAGCATGTTTGGTTCCAGCAAATATGTAGACATCATGTTTTCTGCCAGGGCTTTCAAAAATATTGTCCTCTGTACATAGAACAGGATCCCTTAAGAGAACAGCCTGTAATATGTAGCACATAGCAATTAACAGCTGATATTGCCAGCATCCCTTTATCTCTAGGAAACCATGATGCATAAAACTCTCCTTCAATTTATGGTAAGGTTTGAAATTGAGTGCATGTAAAATCATATCACAGCATTCCACTTTTTTTTTTGTTCCCCCCCCCCCCCCCCCCCCCCCCCCCCCCCCCCCCAAAAAGAAGTGTGAAATCTACTTTCAAGTTTGCACTTTTTAACGTAAATGTGATTGTCTCTGTATCCCAAGGCCTCGGCAAGGAAACTGAAGCCAACCCCGCCACGGCCCCGCAGCCTCCATGAGAGGATCCTGGAGGAGATCAAGGCGGAGAGGAAGTTACGTCCGGTCTCCCCTGATGAGATAAGGCGAAGCAGGCTGGGTAAGCACCTGGCCGCTTCTTACCTGCAGCAGCCCCAGAAAACTTCCCACCTAAAAGAAGGGATTCCTGCCACATCTGTGCAGATGTCAGCGAAGATAAAGTAACCTACAGGCTTTTCTAGGGCTCTGCAATCTTTGTGCTTAGTTATATTCTAAAACACGAAACGGAAAGATGAGCTTGATTCCGTTCAAGTTTTTAGTGTATTAGATGGATGGTATTGTCTTGCTTGTTGCACGTGGCAGTTTGTGTTAGATTTGCTGAGAATGGAACAGGTATGGCTTGTCTCTAGTGCAGTATACCTTGACTGTCTGCAAGTATTCTTTATATGTTGGTTTTTAATTAATTTGTTCTCTTTGTTTCCTCTTGTTAGCACCATCAGCTTCTTTATTTTAATTTAAAATTGGCTTTTATTTTGTTTACTGAATCTGTTGCATTTATATTGAATCTAAATCTTTGCTTCCTTTTCTAAGTTATGGAAAATACGTCTGCAGGTCTTTTTACGGGAAAATAACTCAGACTTGCACCGCAAAGCATTTCATTTCTGCAGTGTATTTTCAGCAAACCACTGTGAAATGATGCAAATACTATGCAGTGCAGCAGTCATCAGTTTGCATTAGCTCAGTGGTTCTGATGGCAGAAACATGACAAACACAGTCCTACACAGTGACTAAGATTGCTTTAAGAGTACTGTATTTATCTGTATCAGAAAAACTGAAGGAGCTGAATTTTTAAAGAGCAAATGTGGAATCTTATGGCTGAAAACTGTTAAAAATCCATGTATTTATAAAATCCATAAAATCCATCTCTGTCACTGCTTTTTGAAAGATATTTGTTCTTGCCACATGTGCCCAAAGGCACTGGTCCAGATTCAAGTGGATTGTGACAACCCATTGTCTCTGGAGAAAAATAATTTCATCAGTCTTGCTTTGTTGCATTGTTTTTGAAGTGTTTGATGGAGTTTGGGAAATGCTTGGGTGCATTTGTGAAAAAATGACACTTCGAATATTGGGTTTTTTGAGCCTTCCAGTTTCTGGTTTGGATTCAGTTTGTGTTTGCTGTATCAATTAACATTTCTCACAGGCCTAGAGTTTTTTCCCGATGTAGGAAGCTTGTAGAAATGTGTAACAACTCCTTACTTTTCTTTCAAACATTCAGTTTCGGTGTTTTAAATGTCCTCCATTTGTGAACTACCGTGTTGTCTCAGGGGCAGCAAACCCGATCTAATAAATCTTTACAATTTCTAACTGATATAAATGGCATCAAACCCAGTTAGTTTCTAAAATCAATGTTAATTTTTGAACCATTCCTGCTTAGGACTTCTGGGCTGATTTCAAGGCATTGCCTCTGATAAGGGATACCCGTCTTCCACTAATTCTTCCCTTTTGTTAAAGCATTAAATTTTTGTGGTTTGGAACTGGGGTAATTCCTCTTAAGTCCAATCAATTGACTGGATTAAATGCCACTTTAATGGAGGTGTATAAGTGGATGCATGCAAGCTTTTCCCCAGTATACATTAGCTGCTGGCATGAAGAACTGAAAATACCAAAGGCCTTTAAGATAATTTTCCTTATGTTGACATATGAGGTTTCATTATTTCTCACAATTGGAATGATTGTTATGCCTAAAGTTCCTTTAAAAAAGAATGTGCTTGTGCAGTTTGGGAACAGAGTAATGTTAGTGGCATTCACTGTAGCACAAACAGATCTGCAGTTTAAATGACCACTGAATGTAATTTAGTGTAACAGCACGTAAGGTAATGAGGTTTAAGGATTATAAATCTAAGTAGAAACACCATGTGGGACACTTGCACCATCTGGACGGAGCTATTTGTTGCTATTAAAAAGGAGAGGAAACATAGCACGTTACAGTGATGTATTCAGGAGCATAAGGTGTGTTTCACATGTCCCAGAGCTGCTCCTCTTTGCTCAGTTTACACAGTCAGGAGCACAGCTACACTTGGCTCTTGGGGTGAGTGGGGGCTGTACTCTGGCAGTTCCTCCTCTCTGATGGGGCTGGACCTGTGGCAAGTGTTCCCCAGCAGCTTTGTCCCTCTCTCAACAGAGCAGATGGTACAGGTAAGGTCTTCTCTACCCTGGCCAGTCTCAGTCTAAATCTTCTTTGGAAATGAGCTGTGCTCACAAAGGGAGAGGTTTGGGTAGAGGAGTTGGAGTGAGCTTTCAAATGACCTCATGAAATCATCAGCATAAGCCATTGAGACAGGCACAGCCTCAAGGTACATGTCCTTTTAATTAAAAGCACGAATTTGGGACTCAAGCAAGTGGGGAGAAAACTTCTTTTTTATCAATGGTTTTATCAATGTCTCAGCATCAAGTGATAAACACCTTTCTGCTTTAAGATGTATGTGCCTTTATGCTGAGTTTGGATAGATATTTCAATACTGTTTCTGTAGCTATTATCTATGGATAATTTCTAGTTAATGAATACAGAAAAATTTCCTGACTCCCAAATTTAGCTCTGAGTCAGCCACCTACTGCATGCACCACTTTAAATTATTCTCATGAGCAAAACTTGTCCCAGTACAACCTTTTTATAAACATCTTCTAGGGCAGTGGTATTATGTCTGACAGGCCCTTTCTACCAGCTTGCAGGTTGATCATCTGTCAAGTAAGACACGTGAGCTGGTTTCAGTTTTGATTTTTGCACATTCTTCTCACTGGCCTTGGCCTGTTTATCTGGATTAATACACTGAAATTTTGTTTTCACTTGAAAAATACTTTGAGGGTCAGCTCCCTGAATACACTGTTTAATTGGAAATACAGATAGGTCTTCCCAGAAATGAAGAACATCTGACCACTTTCTTATCTAACAATAAAATCATCAGAGGCCCAGGAGGAAGAGAATAGTATTATGGATGTGTTTTAAAGGCTAAGTGCACCTAAAGTTTTTAAAAAGAACAGGAATCAGCACAAATCAGATTTTGTTTGGCCTTTTTTTTCCCATCCTCTTCAAGGAAACTACTGCTTAAGCTTAGCTTGTGTGTCTCTCTTTATTAGTTTAATTATAATCATTGGAGATTACGCTTAAAAAAATTAGAAATATCTTTATTTCAGGTCACTGAAACTTGTGTGAAATGTGGCTTTGTGCTTTCAATTTTTTTTTCTAGCTCTTTCTCTCCTCTCTCTCTCTCTCTCTTTCCCCTTTTTCTGTTTCTCTTTCATGGTGATTTTATTTTAAAATATTACTTTTTTTGGATATTTGTCTCTTGTTCTGATATTTGAGTCATTGAATTCCAAAAGCCTTAATTTACTCGTAATATAATTGCTCTGTTTGCAAGTTCTGTTTATGCTGCTGTAGTTTTCAGACTTTGAGCTTTACTACAGTGAAGCAGTACTATGTCTGACACATTTTGGATTTAAGCGAGTCCAAAATGTCTCAAGTGGAGTTAATCTTTGGTTTTCGTTATCCCTCTGCTTTTCTAAGAGCTGAATCATTTTCTTTTTTTGTTGTGTTTGTTTCTTTTTTTACAGCAATGCGGCCACTTAGCATGTCTTACAGTTTTGACTTGTCAGGTAAAATGTGCTGCACCACCTGACGTGGTTGTTGTGCTTATTGTGGAATTTGTTCCGTCTGTTTGTTGAATTCCCATCTAAGAAAGAAACTTGAAGGGATTCTTCCAAGATATGGTCAGTGAAAATAATAATTAAAAAAAAGAGATAAATTAGTTATTAATACTTAAATTTCCCTTGGCACAAAAGGATGCCTAGGTACAGGAAACATCTGCATTTCACCTGAAACACCGAGTGTATTCACCAGAGTGCTGCAATTCTGCTTAAATAAATAAACAAAATAAGGTGGTCCAGAGCTATTTCAGACTCTGAAAAGGATTGCAGAATACAGCATCACCTTCAAGTCTGATTTATCTATTTATAAATCTGACTTTTATGTCTTTGTACTCACTTTTTGACTCGACCATCTTTTGCAGTACTTCATTTCTCACCAGGATCCTAAAACTAGCTTTGAACTCATCTACCTTTCTAGATTAAATGAAATGTACCTATGTATATTGACCTAGAAAGAAACTTTCAGTTCTACAGTGTCTTTACAGTGAAAGCTTTGTGAGCTGTAAAGATGTTCACGTAACAAAAAGGCTAAACCTTCCTTCTTTACTTGTTAGCAAAATAAGGTTTGCTGGTAATAACTGGTACAGAGGATCCAAAAGCTGACCCTTCATCAATTATCTAATAGAAATTTTCAGATTTCCTCTGGTGAGCCATTAGTTAGGACAAGCAGCAGCTGCATGAACCTGTTGCCCTTCGGATACAACAATGTCAGCCTAGTAGCCAGAAAAAATTTCATTCCTTCCTCATTATACACTAACTTTCCAGGATGATCAGGCCCAAAATGTCCATCCTTGATGTTGGAAACCAGCTTCAAAGGTTTGTTGGCAGAGGAGATCGCTAGCTTTTACCTAATTTCCTCTAGATGACTCCCAAAAAAGTCTCCAAATAAATCTGTGCTTCTTGTACCACCTCCCCTCCTTCCTTTGAGTTACATGTAGAAACATCTCATCCAGGAGTTAGCAGAGTTCACATCCTCAGTTTTTCCATGCATCCTTTAGCCTCATCTGGTTATTTTCCCCACAGAAAGGCATCATCTGACTGAAATGCTGGCGTACTGTGAACTAGGAAGACCGTATAGATTTTGATTACTATAACCTAAAAAATACGGCATTTATGTAATATGGGAACACAGTTCACAAGTGACATATCTGAACGTGGCTTCTCTTCTGACTGAGCCAAGGAAACAGCTTGACACTGTTGAGAGGGGAGGAGGGACCCTCACTGCTCCCTCTCCTCCCCAGGCTCCCCTCTAAGCATGCAATTCTCCTCCTTCTATGTGTCAGTCCTGCTCATTTATTCACAAGAGGACCATGCTAAACTCCTGTAGCACAGGAACAAATACTTTAAATATATTTTTTACCAGGTTGTTCTGCTCTTTTAGTGATTGAAACGTGCCTAATACCTGATCAGATGATCAGAGAGCTGGCTGAGGAGGGCAGCTGATGGGCATGGGTAGAAGGGAGAAGGAACAGGCTGTGCTGTCAGAGGTGGTGACAAGCTGTTAATGCATCTCAAGCCTTTTTGTGAAATCTTACACTCAGGGTGTATGGTACAGTTGCTACAGCTGTCTGCTGGGATTGAGATTACATATGTACATGGCATCATATTTTACTCCACTGAAAGCTGCAGGATCCCCAGGGCCTCAGATAGCAGCGTAAACAACTTAAGTTTTCAAAAAGTATTGCTGCTTTCAGATGTGCCAAAGTTCTAGTTTTAAGAAGATAAAACTGAATATGCCAGTGACCAGCTAAAGGGAAATGTTCAGATCTGTCTTTCTACATGTGTCTGTCTGCTTCTCCTTTTGCCTTTCATGTCTAAGAATTCTGAGACATCCTCATTTGTTGAAAGCCAAACAATATTTTGTAATCCATTAATTCATAACCATAATATTTTTATTTTGAAGAAGTAGCATTAAAAAATCTGTACTGTATTTGGATTTGCTGTTTTTGACTGACCACTGAAGAACTCTTCCTGGTTTCTTTATCCATCTCCCAAATGTGATTGGTTTTGTTTTTTCGAGTCATATGGTTCTCAGCAAGTAGCATCATATGGCGTGATATGATCTGATAAAGTGTCCTTAGAAGTAAATTCAGAATGATTAAAACATTCCAGTTAGGTAGATGTGAGACACCAGATGAGCAGCACAAGTGAATTAGATGGGTTGGGATATTGATAGTAAGCAGATAAGCAGTAATTTTGGATGCTGTTACTTTGCGTGCTTTTACTTTTTGCATTATTTTAGAGGCAGAGAGGCTGTACTGCTTTCATCACTGCTTGCACACACTTGCTTTTCCACTGCCTTCATTGCACTCTGCTTGATGAAATTGCTGTCACAAAAACCCCACAAACCAGCTGTAAAAGAGAAGTGTTTAGTGCTAAGTGCTGAAGGATGGGTGCAGGTTTATATTATTCATACTGCCTGCAATGGGGGGGATGCAGAATCCTGAGAAGACTTTTCCTGGCACCAAGCTGCTGTAGTTGGTGTGTCACAGTGCCCAGCTCCACGTATCTGCCTGCTGTTCTCCTGAGTATCTGCCTGCTGTTCTCCTGAAGAGGAGGGGCTCCTGGAGTCTCCTTTTACACTGCTTTCTCCTTCTGGTAGAATAGAAGGAGCAAGTGGTAGCCACCTGTAGTGAGTTACCTGAGAGGCACTCAGGTAACAACTGAGAACCAGAGCAGTCATTACCCACTTCCTCTAACAGAAAAAGAGCTGAAAAGCAGCTTCATTTCAATGTAGTGCTGAATGCAGCTCAAAAGCTCAGTCATTCCCACTCTTAACACTCAGGTTCTTACCTCAAAGCTGTGTGCATTGCTGCTTTGAAGTTGTTGTTTCAGAAGCAGTTTGTACATTTTGGGGGAAGGGGGGAGCTGGGAGGTGTGCAGGGAGAGAAAAGGAAACGGAAGCATTTAACACTGAATTTCATGGGAATTATTACTTTTAGATTATGCCTGTCTCAGACCAGTGGGAGGCAGGAACTCCGTCAGGTCTTTGTAAACTCTTTAGTTTACATAACACAGTGATACATAATACAAACACAGCAAAAGACTGATTTATTAGTTCTCAGGTTTGAATTCAACATCCAAAGTCCACTGAAAGGAGCACATCTCTGTTATTTTTATTCATTATGTAATCTTTCCCAATATATTATGGACATAATAGCCAGCAAAAAGCAAACATGGTAATGATTCTGCAAACCCATCTTAGCCTTCTTTTAAACTCAGTGTAAGAAATTATCATCCCAAGGAGTACATTTCCTGTATAGAAGAAAATTCAGGTTTCTGTCGTCACTCTTGGCCAAGGAGCGCTGGTTTGGAAGCAGACAGCATATGGTGACATGACTGCTGAGGTTTGCATGTAATTTGTGGTCTGCTTAATGCCTTGCTTCACAAGAGACATAATCTTACATGTAAAGAAAGGCACAGTTCATATTATCCTACAGTGGGGTTTTTTTGTCTCCCCCTTCCTAAGGCTGGTCAGGGAAGCCCAACACAACGATCAAGTAATCAAATCAAGACCTTGCCTTCTTTCATTTGCCTGTTGTAATGACAGCTTAGAGAAAATCTCCAAAGAAACCAAACACATTCATCCAATTTTCAGGTACTGTTCACTGCATTTGCTGCCTGAAAACACAGAGAAATGACACTCCCCCAGCGTGTCTGACTCTCTAATAAATTCTTAACCCCAGGCTATCACTCACAGAAGCCTTTTTTAATATCATTGGATTCATCTTCAAAACATTTAAGTGTTCTATGAACTTAGAGATTGTAAACTACTATCCATTTTTTAAAAAAATAAATCTAGGTTTTGTTTCAATTAATTGTCCATTGATTTCTTCTGTCATGTTCATCTTTATAAGATTTAGTCTATTTGTTGCTTCTGAATTGTTTATCCTAAATTATTTTTTCTTGTTTATGACAATGTACGATTATTTGTCGCCTGCTAATGTTTCTGTTGTCCAAATAGATCACTAAAACAGCTTAAACAAACTAATCATTTTTTGGTCTATGTCTGCTAACAGATTCTGGTTTTAATTTTGGAACAAGGCTTTTTTCTTGAAATCTGTTTGTTGAAACTCAAATTATTTTCTTTGCCTTAAATTATGATAATCCATTTATTCATATGAATCCAGTACTGTAAGCGCAAGAACTAAAAATTTAACTTGATTGGCTAAATGGATTTTATAGACTGGGCAGTTTTCTAATTTAATTCTTTTTTTTTAGTAGTATTATTTAATGTGTGCGAGTTGTAAAAACTCCCTGATTTTTTTTTTCCTCTAGAGGAAAGATTTTCTTCATTTCCTACTGAAGAAACCTTGAGAACAAGTACTATGTTGGACTGTCTTCTTGATTCACCGAAAATTTCTTTGGTATTTCAAGAAGACTTGAACCAACATCTGAGCAACTCAGCGATATGTAGGAACAACCCATATATGCCTGCCTTTAAATAACAGCTGGTTTGGGCTTCCTAGGTCGTGGATGGCTACGTAAATTACTTTCAGAATTCTTGACGTGAAAACACATCCCGCGACGTGCCCTAGGGGATATCTGGTGGTGTCCCCCCGTTCTCCTTTCCCCGGGCGTGTTGCGTGTGTTACGTTTTGGCAGGAGGGCAATGCTGTTGGCCTTCCCTCGGCTATTCTCCCAGAGTCCAGCAGTGCTTGCAGGCTGTTCTTCACCCTCCCCAGCCTCAGGCAGGGCAGTCCCCACCCTGGAGGTTCAGGGCAGAAGGGGCACCACCTCTGGCTGTCGTGTGGGTGGTGCTGGGGCCGCTTCCTTGGAACCTCCCTGTGCCATCCAAAGACAAATCAAAGGCTTTCCTTGCTCATCTGGGAAACCCAGAACTTCTTCAATCAGCTACATGCCAGCTAGTTAGGATGTCTCAAGAAGTGTCCTTGGCAGCAGGGAGGGGAGGCAGATTGGGTTTTGTTTTCCTGCTGTCCCCTTCTGGAATTGCGCTGAGCTGCTGTTACAGCAGGAATGCATTTGATGTGGAGGACGCCCATGCTGTACTCAGAAATCTAGGAGGGGGAAAAACCCATCACCTATAAGTCATTGTGGTAGTCAGGACACCTATTAGCAAAGCCTTTGAAGATAGGAACTAAGGGTTAGAGAGTCTAAGTCTTTGATTGCAGCTCTTTGGAGGAAGGACCTGAAGGCAGTAATAATACTGTAGTACACAGATTCATAGGCCTGGAATGTTACCATGACTTTAATAGCCCAAATACTTGCCTTTTCTTATACTCCCAGTTGAAGATATGATTTGTATAGCAACTATAATGCACCCCCCCCCCCCCCTTCCTTTTAGATCTGTTTCCAGCATTTAACAATAACCTGGATAATTTTTTAAAATATATGTTAATTTAACTTACTCCTTTTCTTAGTTTATTTCAATAGGTGCTGTGGTAAGAATGTTGTTAAACAGACCTACTACTGTAGCTGTGCTTTGTGTAGTCTGTAGCTTTGATTCACCTGGTGCAAGGATGGCTTTATCCATGCAAATGGTGTAGCAGGAGTGACTGTGTCTGTTTATACCAGGGCAACTGTGTAACTCCAAATGCCGTGTGAGTACTTGCATTGTTGGCACTGTGAGTATCTGGGTGATGCCATTTCCCTGTCATAGCCCTCCCAGTAACCTAAGGTACAAGTCACTTGACCTTCTGTGCCTCTTTTCACCAGGTATAATAATGGGAATAATTACTCATCATTACCCTAGCCTGGTAATACCTGGAGGTACCTTGTTATTACGAGGCTGGGGAAGGAGTCCTATAATTACATGAGCAGAAAACACATTTGTAGAAAGACCAGCTGCTTAGACATACATGCAAACGGGAGATTAAAAGCTTCTTTTCCTTGTCCCTCCAACATAATTTTCTTCAGAGTGGAATACCATACTTTGTACTTTTACAGGGATAAAACTGATTTATCAGACCAAACTCCAAGCTCTCCTGAAATATCAAAGGCCAGGTCATTATCTTAATGTCTAAAGCTAAGCTAGGCTAAGCACAGCAGACCCAAAGCTTACATTATCCAAGATGCATCTTCATTGCACACTGGCAGAAATCCCGAGTAATTTACTCAGTGGAGTTACATCCTTGTAAAAGTCATGCAGATGAAAATGGAGCTGGAGCCTCATGTTTCTGCTGTTCCATGAAGGTCTGACCGCACAGGCATGTTTTTAATACAAATGGCCATGCAAGCCTTAGAGTTGTGCGTGTGTTCGGTGAACGCTCATTATTTACCTAATTTTCATTCCTTCTCTGTATCCTGCAGAATAAAGCGCAGTTCTGTCCTCACAGGAAAAACTGGGTTTACTCCATGCTAAACCTCCTAATTTCTGTGTGGTGTTGTCTTCAGATTCACTGGAAACCCACTTGCCCAGATATGGTTGTGCATTCTTCTGGTCCTTGTTACATAGTTAATTATAGACTATATGTTGAAGGAAGAATATTTTCAGGTTTAACACAGGCAATTTTTTTAAAGCTGATTGGTGTTGGTCTGAGGTTGGGTTTTAGCATTACGCAATGCTGCTTTTTGCGCTGCTTTCGTTCTTTCATGCTGCTTTTGTACTGCAAGCCGTTGCCTGTAATTGTCTGAGCAGTAAAGCACTAAAAGTAAAATAATTGCACAGATGAAACTATCACCATAACTTTTTTTCCTTTCGTGTGTATTGCCTTAACACTAAGATTTGAGAAGGCAAAATACATTTCGGGTGCAAACACCAATCGTTCTGTTTCTTTTGGTAGATGTACCGACACCAGAGGCTGGAAGAAAATTAGTGGATGCCTCTGTAGTGAACGGTGGCCCAGCGCCACAAGGAAAGCAGAACGGGGCCACACAAGTGACAGTGCAACGCAAGAGACTCCTTAAGGCGCCCACACTGGCTGAACTTGACAGCTCGGATTCAGAGGTAAAAAATCAGGACACAACTTTGCTTCTCGATTTGTCAGAACTGTCTCACTTCTTAGTTTGCTGAACTGATCAGATGAGAAGTGACTGTGCAAATTATAATTCACGTTTTCTGTGGCTGCTTTGTCAGCCCACAGAACTTCGAAAATACTAGATCAGAGCCCAAAAAGGAGAATACTCTTCTGAAAGATTAAATGGTAATTTTGGCCTTACACCCGTATTTACTTACTTTTCTAAATGCCCAGTATCCATCCACAGTGTGTTTGCAGTAATTATGCTTTTGGGAGTTTAGGAAAGTACATAGGACCCTTCTGGCACTCACACAGTAGCTGTCACTAAAGGACTCAGATGTGAGGCTAGCCTCCCCATAACAGCTGTTAAATAAAGAGCAGCAGCTGTGCCAGAGGGGTTGCAGTTTGGTGTCAGTGCATTAGTTTGCAGTATAAGATTAGGAATGAACACCCCAAAAATGTGTCACAGACAGAGGCAAGCAAATACCATTCAGATGGAGAAATAATTTTGAATTCATCCACTCTAAATGAAAAGTTAAAAGATTTTAAAAAGCTTTAGAAGGAGAAAGCCTTAAAAAGCTTTTTAGCTTCAAAGCTGCATTAGAATGATCCTCAGGAAGTACTGACATTACATCCTCAAGAATGAGCTTTGTCTTCTGGACCAGTAGTGTTATTAATTGAGTTTGGACCTTTCTGAAAGTTAAGCTGTCTGGAAAGTGCATGCAGGCAGGCTTTATTCACAGAGGATAATTTTAGCCTGGGGAAAGCAGTCTTCCCTGACTCTTTTTCTCTCTTGTAAATGGGAAAGGAGGGGTTTCCTGACAGGGTGGTTACAAAGGCATCTATGCTGAAAGATAGGAGGCTGGGAAGAAATATATGTGGGGAGAAATTTATCTCTTTGCATACTTTCTGATCTGTGAAAGGTTGGCCCTCTTTGGGGTTATCCTGTGGGTGACTTGTGTGGGTGCATAATTTGATGCATCTGTTCTGAAAGCAGAGGAGATTTGCATTCTGAGATCACTCATCAGTCTTTAAAATTACAATTGAGGCTATATGTGGTTTGTTAATATGAATGAAGCTGGTCAGGACGCAGGAATATTAAGATCTGTCAGTGAGAGTTGGATCTTAGAGCCTGTACCTCTGTGTATCCTGAAGCATCAAGCTATTTCACACAGGCAAATGAGCAGAAGTCAGTAAAAGAAAATTATGTAATGGGAAATGTGAAATGATTCTTGTAGAAGGGAAAAAAATAAAATATCTGAACATGACTATTGATTAGGGAATACTGTGTAGGCAAGCAAAGTGGTATGGAACAAGCTCTGGAAGGTACAGCAAAAGAAAAATTGAAAATAAATCAGCCACATTGAGCTCTCACAGAGAACAGATGCTGGACTAGTTTGAGTCAATAGAAATAGCTGGTGAAGCAACTGAGATGATAAAGATGCTCAGCAGAATACTGGTTGGGGCTCAGGAAGAGTGCTAATGTAGTGAAAATTAACTGAAGGGAGTTTGGGTGAAGTTTTTCGAGGTGGTGAAGGACATAGAGCATTTGAAAAGAGTGAAGATCGCTCTGTCCAAATGTTTTTCTTCCCTGACTTTTACTTTGCATGTAACACAGAGAAGAGTATGTATGTTGTTCTGATTGCCTGTAAATGACTCGGCCACCTCTTTGTCTGCAGTTTGAATTGGAGTTAACCTATTTGGAGTTACTCACTGGGAGTGAAATTATGACTGTGTTGTGCCCTAAATTACAGGCTAGAAATGCCTGCACTGCTGAGCTGTGGACCTCCAGATGAGCGTGATGCAGATGCATTTTCTTCCCCCTGCGTCCCCTTTGTTCTTTCATCGGTGTTGCGATGCAGGCTATGTCCCAATACTCGGTTTAGCGAGGCAGTGAATGGCAAGGTCTAATACAACCCTATGCCCATTTTCTATCAAGGATGAATATTGTATAAATTCTTCCTTCTTTCTGTCCCTGCTTTTTCTGCATCACCACTAAAATCACAGATTCCAAGGAGCGTGGATCAGGAAGTGCTGTTTTGCTTTGTGTGGCTAAGAGAAGTAGCAGTCTAATAGTCACTTTTGATATAGATTAAAAAATTGTCTCTTCTAATGAAGCTACAGCTATCTGGCCAAAAATTATGTCTGTAATATATTTAGATGTTTTAAGCTGCAGCTTTCTCAGTAACTGTAAAATTCTAATTGTTTGGCACTCTGGAAAACTGCGGTGTCCTGGGTATTGGGTTAATCCAGCCTCAAACATAAGATGTCAGACAGTCTATGATAACAGTCAACAGTTGCTGTATAGATATGGAGGAATTCATGCAGTGATTCATCAGGACTTCCTACACAGATTTTATTCTGAAAAAACCCCCTCAGTTTGAGAAATTGTAGGACAGCAATAGCATTGTCAGTGCATGTGTTTGTGCACAGAAGTAGTAATTTGAAATCACTAACCTAGAATACCTGTTGTCTAAGTAGGATTTTATGTCCAATTTAACTTCCTTCTGGCTTCCATTTTCCATGTCTTGGTTTATACTTAATATTTTTCATATTTTAGCCACTGGCTCCAACAGCTCATCTTTAGAACAGCAGGAGAGTTTACTTAGTTCTTCATCTTAGCTCATTAGCTTCTCCAGAAATGGTAAACTCATCTTCCAGTCAGAGCAATCTGACTTCCACGAAGTGAAAAGTTGAGTAGTTCCCTTTGTACAGGGCTGTTCTCTTTCTCAAAATTTAAATATTTTGCTCTAGAGTTGTGAGCACTCTTGCATCCCTTCTAAAGAACAGTGCATCCAATTGCCATGGAAGTTCTCCCGTGGTCTTTTAAGGCAACCGTGCAGCAATATGCGGAGCTGTCTGAGCCAGCTCTGTAGCCAAACTCTACTGGCTTCTGCAAGTAAAACAGCTGATGTAGCTCAATGTGCTGCTCAAGCTTCCTTCCAAGCTTCCCATCACAAGTGTTTTGTGGGATCACAATGGAAATGTTCAAGTGAATATACTGTTTGGGGATGTGAGCTGGTTTGAGACCCCTTGCAGAGTACTGTGTTGTGGCAAATAGGTGGGAACAGTGTTCTCACATACAGCACCTACCCTTGGGCTAAGCCTAAAGGACTGATCACCTGATGGGAATTTGTAGAGGCCTGAGTCCTGTGATGCGTGGTGCTCACTGAGGTGATCCTGCCAGCTTTTCTTTCTGATTTGCTGTTACCAAAGAAGGCAATCTTTCAGCCAGTGGAGATTTTCAGCCAAGGAAATCTGTGAGAGAGAGGCTCAGCCACTTGGATTTTAGGGCAGGTCACTTGCTTGATCTGTAAATCTTGACAGCCTAAATGATGTTAAGTCTTTTTGGTTGAAAGTAGAGGTAAAGAGCGTTCAAGCTCAGTCCTTCAGCACTCTTCATTTGGGAGGCTTCTGTGATGATCTGTTTCTTTGCTGGTATCACATGGCCGAGGACAGGCTTTAGGTGTCAGCAAAGGATTCAATTATTTGGGTGGCATAAAGCTTTAGATAGCTGAGAGGTGTTTAGTCAAAGCCCATTTCACTTTCCTTCATCTTGCAGAAGTTGCTCTTGGCTGCTGGGAAGAAGCATGCTGATACAGTGAATGAGATTTCTTTTAAATACAGAAGAAAGGAAAAACACACCAGGATTGGGAATTAGGGAACAGTACAGTCAAATTCAGTTTAATTTCTCTTCACCTGAGTCACTTGTGTGAGTGGCTCTCATTCCTTTGGAGACCAGAAAAATCTAAGTGCTAATTCCTTGTCAATGTGAGCTATAAAGCTGCGGTAACATATCTGCTGTAGCTGCAAATCCCTAGAAGTCTTTGAATACAACAAGGAAAATTAACAGTTTACAGTGGATTAATGCAACTCTCTCCTGATCTTGTTCTTTCATGCAGTAAACACATTGAATTCAAATCATGTACTATTTATTTCACTTTCTAAAATAACTGAGCACTGAAAATTCTGTTTGCTCAGTACTGTGCAGGGACACAGTACTCAGGACATCTTCTAGGACTTTGAGTGACTGAATGGTCCAAAATATCTTTGTGGTTTCTGTGTGCTAAAAATCAGTAGGAGAACTAAAAACCATCCCTGAGAAATTCTGTTTCTTTTCTCCTTGCCACATAGGAAGAATCGGTGCACAAATCAGGAAGCAGCAGCAGCATCTCCCCCTCACAAGCGGAAGACCCCTCTCAAGAAGGAACCAGCAGCAGAAAGAGTGAGTTATGAGAGAGCCCAGTTTGTGCTTTTACAGACTTCTGTTGTCTTCTGTGCAGTGAACTTCGTGTCAAATTTATATGGAAGGCTGAAGCTGAGAGTTGTTAATGAAATAAACTTCGAAAGCTGAACCCTGCTGAATGAGTCAAATGTGATAAACAGTTGGAAGACATTAGCCTGCACTCTGGGTGGACATCTTTGTGAAACAGAAGGTTTCATCCATGAAGTTTGTGAATGGAGGGGATAGCTTAGCTATGCTCAGCTCATAAAATAGCTTTTCGCTATGGAAGCATGTTCTAACCTCAGATCAATTTAAAAGTTTCCTCCATCTCTGCCACTGTGGCAGTGTTTGAAAGACACTTAGCAATCACCAGTATTTCTCATAAATACTGGGAAAAGGGCAAGATCTGGTGGGGTTTTTTTGTTTTGTTTTGTTTTTTTTTCCCAGGCACCATTATTGCAGGTTTTACTGTGTAACAATATTTTTCATTTGTTTTTAAATGTTTTAGTTTTATTGGGAAGGTTTTGTAATGAGCTGTGTATTCTGCGCTTGTGTTTTCTGTGCATGACGGTGAAATAACAAGAATAATATCCTGAAACACCTCAGTATGGATATGTAACTTCAGCCACCAGTAATAGGGATTCTAGCAAATCACTGGCTGGATTAAGTACTGAGCAATGTTATCCAAGAGTCTCTCATAGGAGAACTAACTGTTTTGTACTGATTGAATCCCTAGTGCCTCCAAAGTTCTTGCCCATATCGTCTACGCCGCAGCCCGAGAGACGGCAGCCGCCTCAGAGAAGACACTCCATTGAAAAGGAAACACCAACCAATGTGAGACAGTTCCTACCCCCTTCAAAACAGAGCTCCAGGTCACTTGTAAGTGGAGTGGGTGGTAGGAGAGAGAAAAAGAGGAATGCTAAGAGTATAATGAAAATTAAAACTTGGCTTCAGTGTGATTAGAACATGACCCAAAGAAAAGTCCTCAATTCAGAAACAGCTCTTGGCTACTAAAGGTGTTTTTGAAATCAAGATTTGAACTTTGTCTCTCTAACGTATTTATCCAAAATCCCAAGTACAGGTTTCTCAGAAAACATTTGCACTGTGATTAGGACTCTGGGTAAACCACGTGTCTTGATTTTTGTTTCAGAATGTTACCAAAACAGATGAACTTCACCTTACTGATATTCCACTTGAATAGAGACAACTCCAAAGCAGTGGATCTATTTTGGGATTTGGGGGAATTTTTTTAGTTGTTGGAAGTATTGCAGTTAATGACTGGATGAATGGAATGTTTTCTTTTCTTCCCACCTTAAGAACTTGCCTGGTAATGTTTATACATATGAAAGCTCTTTCAGTAATCCAAATCAAGGTTTGTCTGTGTTGCTTTGTTGAAGTTACTGAGGCAAAAACCTGTATTACTGCTTGAAAAGAAAGTACAGTGCATTTGATCAATTAGCTTTAATTGAAAACTGTTTTCCAGCAGAGTACAAACAGCAAAGGGTTCGTTCGTTTATGCTGACATACTGATTAGTGCTTTGTAATTTCATGCAGGTTATGTTCCTTGTCTCTTTTCATACCAGCAGGGTTTCAAAGTGTGCCCCATGAGGTGCTGGTGAACAGAGAAATCAATAAACATGTCCGAGTTTTGAAAGGAAGGGAATATTCACTTGCCCTGTCGTGTAGTGCAGTGGTATTAGAGGGCTTTGAAAAGCGTTTTTGTTGGCCCATGGGATGACAGCCAGGATCCAAACCTATTAGATGATGAAGCCAATCAGTTATAGGAAAAATACCTCCAAATATTCTCACAATGGGTTTTTCCTTTCCAGAGGTCTGCTGGATTTTATTACATTTTTCAATTAAAATGTAGTTTCTCATTCCAGATGCAGGTGAGGTAGTAACATATTGATAAATGCATGGCCCAAGTGGACATTTCCTGCCAAAGTGAACTTGGAGCAGGATGTATTGCAGCAGACCTATGCTAAAGGGCTCCTTCAGCATGTGTTTGAAGTCACTGCCACATTAAATGGGTTGCCCTGTCACCTCCTGCTGCACTCACTGTATGTGGAAACCCAGACTTTATTTTCTAATAGGCTCAGAGTCATTCACAGACAAATAGTTTAAAGGGAGGAGGCGAGAAAGCATCCTGTGTTATACTGAGATATTTGCTCCCTCACACTTTTGGTGTTACTGAGTGTGCTCATTGTAATATTAGTCTCGTGTATTTCAGAGGATCATGCAACTTGAAATTTTATATGAGGCTGTTATTTTAAATAGGTCAACCAAGTTCTTGCCACGATCTTCTTGACCACATACATATTCTCCCTCTGTTGGTCTGTTCATTGACATATGCCTAGAAAAATACATTAAAAATAAAACCACCACAGAAAAACTAATTAAATTATTCCATTCCCCCTGAAAAATACAAAAGGAAAAGGGAGAAAAAGCCATCAGATAAGTCAGGCTAATTTGGAAACAGATGGGAAGGGTTTTACTATTTTATTTTTTTTTTTTTTTGTCCATTTCTTTTTTTTTTTTTTTTTTTTTTTTTTTTTTTTTTTTTTAAATCTCTAGTGAACTGTCACCTAGCTTGGTTTTGACTTTGAAGTGAGAAAGGGAAACCAGTAGCGAAATGATGTTCTGTTAAGAACCTATTTTATTTGATGCCTTGAGAGCTAATTCTTTAACTTGGCAATAGTGCCCTCTAGGGTGTGACAGACACCTCCCTCAACACTCTTGTTTTTCATTTGGGGAGATGTGTTCTGGTATGCTGGCACTGGCCCAGTTCCACACTTTGGCTTTCTGCAACTCTCTCCTTCCTGGAGGGATGCCAACCTCTTCCAGTGGCTGTGCCAGATGTTGCACCTGTGAAATTGCCATTCCCAGAGTGAATGCAGTAAGTGCAGAGTATTATTTATTTTTTTACTTGACCTCACACTTCTTTATCCCTTCCTCCAGGATTGATGGAGTTTCATTTCTTATCACCAGCTCCTGTGACCCTGGTTTCTCTCCAAGGTGAAAGAGGTCTTGTCAGCAAATAGCTGTCAATGCCAGTGAAACCAGGCAGGGGTTTGCGACAGTCTCTTAGCAGGATTAGCAAGAAGCTCCTCTGTCTTGCATACTAACGATGGTTTTGTGAACTGGCATCTCATCAGACAGAGGTAGTTAGGCCCAAGTAGGTGGGGAGGGGAAACAAACTTGGAAAAGTGCCCAACACGGTCCTTTTGTGTCACCCTGCCAGTGCTACATGGAAAGGCAGGGTGGCTCAGTGATTTTGGGGGCGTCAGCCCTGGTGGTTGCCGTACTGAGCTGATTCGGTGCTTAATCAGTGCCATCAATTCAGTGTCCAGAGATTTACATGTGGGTGCCTTTGCAGTCTGTTTGCTTTTTTAATTATTATTTTTATTGCCATTTTTTTGTTCATGACCCAGAGGACCAAAGTTAATGGTTTCATTTATACACAGCATTTCGCTTCTCTGCTTCCTATCTATTGTTCAGGTTCCTAGGATAACCAGTTTATTTCCAAGGATGACTTTCAGACCACTTTTTTCAACTATGCAAACAGCTTCTCTGCTCAGCTCTCATCCCGTTGAAGCAGCCATGTGTGGGGTGGCAGGGGCTATGTACTATCTCTGTGAGAGAGCTTTTGCCAGCAGGTGGAAACCCGCAAAGGTTTGCCTCTTTTTGCTGGCTTTGGAAATCACCTTCACCAGCATGTTCCCTCCTAGGGGAGCACTTCCTCAGCTGTGGCAAGAATTACAGCTTAGGCTGGGACATTGCACCTGATTGACTTTGATTTCAATGTGTGTAGGATATTTGTGTGTCTTCAATCACCTCACGGGGAAAAGAAATCAGTTCTGAAAGGACAGCAAACTAAAAATGCAACATCACCAGATTATCAGTGGGACAGACCTTAAATATTACAGCACATGAAGATCGTGCAGCAAAAATCCAGTGAAACTATTGTGATCCTTGGACTATGTTGAAAAGAATAAGGTTTTATGTTTCTCCCGAGGTACACTATGTAGAATGGGAGGGCATTTGCAGTCTGTTTTACTTGAAAACCTACATATTGTTTTGGTCCTCAGCACACTTATGTATGAGAACTTGCAGAACAGCTCATATCCATCTATCAGGGAAGGCAAATCCACTGAAAAGAAAAAGTAATTCATTTACCCCTATGTTAACTGAACACGAATTATTTAATTTTTCCTTCTTTTTGTTGTCCCGACCAATAAGTGGAAGGGTGAAACCTCTTGTAGGAGAATTTATAGTTGAGATACCCAGCTGACCTTTTAGAAACCTTTAGTCTGCAAAAGGAGCAAGCGTTTAGAGTGCCTGACTAATCGTGAATTGCAGAACTTAGAGGCCACTCCGGCGCTCAGTCATTTTGCAATTTACTAATGAACCTCATTTGAATGTCTAGTGACATCCTTCAATGAGAAGAAGGAATACATTAGAGTAAAAATGTGTTAGTCATAAGAACCTATTAGGTGTGTGTACACTAAAAATTACCTACAAAGCACATTATAGATATGCAATTCTTACTTCCTGCTTTTCCTGCATTAAAAAAATATACATATACACCATAAGCTATAGTGTTTATAAGATGATTGCATAGTCAGTGTTGAGCCAGTCCCCAAGAGGATCACGGAAACTTCAAATTCAAAATAGTGTTTTCAAATAATATTTTTCCCCTTTAAAAATAAGCGTACTGGCTTGTGTTTATTATTAAAAAGAGTATTGAGTGTAATTCTGGAAAATCAAGACCATTCAAACCACATTTTGTCTTTACCATGTTCTGTTATATGCGAGTACTGCAGAGAGTACTCCCACTTGGAGCTGCTGAATTTGGGTGCAGCCTGTTGTTGGAAGTTTGAGCAATAATTCCAAAGCATCATTGTTCAATGAAGTTTAGCCAGTGTTTAGAAAAAATTAATTAATTTCAATGCCTTAGAGGTAGTGTAGAAACAAAAGATTTTCTTGTGTACTTATTTATATTCTGAAAGGGAAAAAAAACCCAAAACCAAGCAGTTTTCTGAAATCGGATTATTTATCTTTCATTTAATGTTGCATTAACATTTTGTTGTCCTTGTGTAACCACTGGAATTAAAACATTAGCATTTAAACATGTGAATATTTTCTATGTTTCCCCTGCTGCCCGCTGGCAATTTCTATTTTAATGGTATTAATTTTGGATTGGTACGACAACAGGCCCACACTACTCCCCTAGTACGTGCTCTACACCTATAGCAGATCCGCAGCATTTCTTCGAAGGAGCAATATTCCCCGACGTCATCGTTCTGTAAATTGAAGGAATGGGCGTTCATGAGGGGGAAGGAAGAGCTTCGAGTAAGAAATGTGTTTGTAAAGGACTCAAAGCTCTGGTTGACTGCAAGCATTCAGTCAGCCTCATTCACCTCGGGTGGTTTCCCTCAGTCTCCCACGATGCAGACTCGGGGGGTTTGCTGCCATTGTGAGCATCCCGCTTTCCCACCCACTTCCTCTCCCGCGCCGCCCCAGCCTTCAGCCGTGCCTTCCCCATAGCGAGGCAGTTGCTGTGGGAAGAACCCAGAAGGAAACGCTGAGAGCTGCTGGTTAGCCCTAAAGTTGCTCATAAGGAACAGAAGATACTTTGGTTTGGCTGTGCGGTTTTACACCTCAGAGCAAATTGCAGCTGCTTTTGATGTAGTTTATTTTTTCCAGAAAACTGTTGTTCCGTACCTCAAAGGTTTAGCTGGCAAATCTAACAAAGTTAACTCAATTCTAGTCTTTTGTGGGGCACCCTAAACAGAGTGAAGTTTCTTTGTGTTCCCTTTCTAGATAGGTAAGACAACAGTTTTTAAAAATGTGGTGGTTTCCTAAATGCTAATGTTTGCCAGGTCTGCAACGTAGAAAGATTTTCTTTTTAATCTGATGGAAAGACAGAACGGACCTCTGAGTACATGGAAATGGAGCATTTCCGTACTAATCCGATTCATCACTTCAATTTGTAAACGAGATCTCCAAACTGTCAGCCACGTCTTTGTGTATGCAGGAGAAATCTCCTTCGTTTATTCAGAGAGCACTGCCTGTCATTGTCATTACTGCACAGCAGCCCCTCTGGGCTGACTGAAAAGGTTCACTAAGCATTAAGCCATGGGAGTTCCCACAGAGGTTTCTGTCTTTCTTTTGGAAATGTATAATCAACTACTGGGCTGGATTACAAATTGGGTCGGTGCTTTTTATTCCCTGGTACCAAATTCAGGAGTTCTGCACCCAATATTCTCTTAAATGCTGCAACACAGAACAGATGCAAAATTTTTTAAGTGGAAAGTTGGCTGTTAATTCTCTATTCGAGTCTCTGCCATTTATAATGTAACACTGGGTAACCAGTTCACCTGCTTGATACTGGAACATTATTCTGTAAAGTTTAAATTGTTTCTGTCACTTATTTGGGGCAGACAGGAGAACTTTTCTGCCTGAACTGATGTGACTTTTTGTAGTCTTGGTGTGATTCTGATCAAGTGAGCACCAAGATGTGGTACCACTGAATAAAAATTTTTGCTAGAGTGGGCTACTAACAACTTTCCTTGGCCACTCTGGGCATCACAGTCTCAGAGAAATTATTTGATGTATACCTCAAACAGTATACATAAAATAATGCCATCTACCATATTACATTTTCCCTTTCAAACTATAAATCTGAATGTTGATTGGCTTGAATCAAATGTTCATAATAAAAGACAAATGGAGAGAAGGGTCAAGTGATTTGAGGAGGAAAGATGAGGAAAACTCATTGTTGTGAAGGCTGAACATAAGACCATTTACATCACACTTATGCAGCTTCCAGTGGTTTGGCACTCATGTGATGCCCATGAATGAGCCAGTGCTATTCCAGTTTGATGGGAGAAACTCCCTGTTTCTGGAGTTACTAACCAGGTGGCTGGTTGTTTAGGGTGAAGTCTGGAAGAAGCCTTTTGTCTTTGAAATAATACGGGGGTTTTGGCTTCCAGGAGGAGTTCTGTTACCCCGTGGAATGTCTGGCTCTGACAGTGGAGGAGGTCATGCACATCCGTCAGGTGCTCGTGAAGGCGGAGCTGGAGAAGTACCAGCAATATAAAGATGTCTACACTGCTCTCAAGAAAGGAAAGGTAGGCCTGAGTCTGGGGGGGCTCTGAAGGGTACTGAGGGAGGCCAGTTGCACAAGCCTCCCATTTACACATCGGTTTCTTACCCTCTGTTGGAGAGAAAGAAGAGTTATCCGCTACACAGTCCTTTAAACGTGTGACACATGGGTGAACTTCTGCAAATGATGTCCAGAAACATCAAAAATTTTCATAGAAACACCTTGTTTGTTCAGATTGCCTATTAAAAATGCAGTAGCATTTGTAATGACCAGAGTGTATCTGTATGTGTCTGGTTTGAACTTCATTGACTGAGGTGATTTCTGTCCAATGCCTTCTGCAGGTTTGGTTACCTTTTCTGTTCCAGAAAATAGAATTACAGATAGCAATAGAAAACTACAAGTTCTTCATATATGAATCCTTACTCTCAAGCACAAGAGGGAATTAAAGCCTTCAGAGAAGTGATGCAACATGTGACCCCAGAAGGAGGTTTAATATTAGAGACCCCTTAACTAATGCATAAACAACAGGCTTTTTTGTAAACAGGTTGGAGATTGTTACTTCCAGTAGAAGCAGCATCCTTTTCTCCCACTTTTGATTTGTGATTCTTGGACATCCCCAGGAGGTCTGTTTTGACTTCAGTGTGTATTTTATCTACAGGCCTACCTGTGTGTAGTAGGCAGATTTATTTTAAAGGTTTAATACATTTAAGGCAGAGGAAGAATCTTATAATGTCATTCATTAGATTCAGCTGTTGCCTGTTGTCATGATACATAAAGCTTAGTAATGAGCATTTATCAAATCTCAAAGTAGGTTGAGACTTTAATTAATTTACCCCACTATTAAAATTGCTTGCTTTTATTTCTAACCAAAGTTACCGAGTTAATGGGCAAATATTTAATTTAGGCAAAACAATTAAAGGCCTAATTCTAAGTATATGAAGATACAATTCTGGACCTTGTTCTCAGTGTCATCTTCGAAGTACAGACCCCAGAACTGGATGTAGCACTGCCACTGTGACCTTGCCAACAGCAACTGGTCAGTGAAGTCATCACTGTGTGGGACTTTTCTTAACATTGTGGATTCCTCTGTTCTTCTTCCTCTAGCTCTGCTTTTGCTGTCGAACAAGAAGGTTTTCTTTCTTTACCTGGTCTTACACTTGTCAGTTCTGCAAGAGGTAAATATTTTATGTCTGTTAATAGATGAGTACAATTTCATTGGGAAAATGATTGATTTATACTTTAGCAACCCTCAAAAGTTTCTGCTGCATACAACAGTAGTTGCTTGGTTTTACTTCTGTAACAGTCTGTGTTAAAAAAAAAACTATGTGGAAACATTTAATTTCTAAGTGACTGAATTGCTTCCTTGGACTGAAACTCTGGACTGAAAGTGAGAGAAACATTCTTTTTCTTTTTTATGCTTATGAGAAAGCAAGATGGTATTTACTCAGACTTTCCACTCAACAGTTCTACAACCTCTGTGTTTGGGGAAAACATTTCAAGGCAATTCACTTTTTGGGCTATTTTTTGAGTATTGGGGCAAGGGAAGCGCAAGAAGGAATATTTGCAGGCAAAATGATAAATTTTAAGTTAACAGTAAGACAATAAGTCAGAAGATCTAAGTAATCACTGAGTTTTGGTCTCACTTACCAGAAGAGGTTTCTCTAGAGGAAAACCAGCTTGTTTTTCTTTTTTTCCCCTCTATTTTTAATTTAAGTGTAGTTCTTGTTCAGCATTTCCTCTTGCTTCTGGCTTCATTTTCTGATTGAAGTTACTATGTTGAAGAAGCTTTAAAAATAAAAATGTTTGTTTAAGGGGAGAATGGAGGGGGGTGGGTTTCTAACTCCTGAAATCCCTTATACTTCATTTAAACATAATTTTTCCCAATGGATTGATTCATGCTCTTGCTTTTTTACACAGGCCTGTATGCTCGCAGTGTTGCAAAAAAGTAAGTAAGGAAACTTATCTTTCAAGCCTTTCTGAAAAGCTGCAGTCTTTGCAATGATGCTGCATGTGCCCTGTGCTGTTCCCAACAGATGCGGCTGCCATCGAAGCCATACTCCACCCTCCCCATCTTCTCCCTGGGACCTTCAACCTTGCAAAGGGGAGAAAGCTTCATGAGGCCAGAGAAACCCTCTACCAGTCACCACCATTCCCTGCGGAGCAGGTGAGAGAAATCCCGGCCTCACTTGTGTCTGTTGCAAATGTTCCCCAAATGTTTCATGCTGCGTTATCAATCATGAAGATGCTGCTCACCTGTTTTGTAGTTGGCCTTGTTTCTAATGCCTGTAGTAACTTTCCTGAGGCCTGAAGGGACAGGTGTCTTCTAGTCATTGCTTTGATTTACAGAAATAGCAACCTAACAGTGTCTTAAACCGTTTTCACATTACAGCTGCAAAATTATGAGAGTCTGGGACAACTGTATTTCTGTAGGACCTCTGAGAAAATATCCTTAAGATGTCTTTTTCTGGTGTGAATGCACTCTCTGGACATAAATCTTGCAGGCTGAAATCACCCACTGAATGAGAATTCAATGATGTCCAGTGCACAGACCTATTTTCTTTTCCCCTAATCTTTCATACTTCAATTTTCATAATTTCTTCACTTTAATATGATGACGTTATCTGTTGGTTTTGTATCTTATACACAGATGGTTGTCAAAGCTAATCCAAGAAATTAAATGTAAAAGAAGTGCTCCTTTTTGAGGGAATCTGCTGTATAAACCCTCTGCATAGATCACCATTGTTATGGTGCTGTGGAGATTAGCAAAGACATCAGCTTTTTTTGTTACTAGTAAGGTTGTTTTTGCCAGGATGTAAATGTTACACACTCCCTCGGTCCGTGACCCTGCAATCTTGCTGATCCAGGCAGAAGCTGTCCTCTCCAGTGTTTCGTGTAATTTGGGACAGGAGGAAGGAAAATTTAAATCCAGATCTTTCTGATGGGATTTTTCCTGGGGCCTACAGCCAAGCTGACAAATAACGTGACAGGTCTACTCTTTCGCCTTTCAGGTTGACCTCGAGGTCCAAGTCTGTGGATAAGTCACAAGAAGAGTTTCCCAAAGAATTAATGGAGGACTGGAGCACAATGGAGGTTTGCGTGGACTGCAAGAAGTTCATCTCAGAAATCATCAACTCAAGCCGGCGCAGCTTGTCTCTGGCCAACAAACGAGCCAGGTTGAAAAGGAAGACGCAGTCCTTCTACATGTCATCACCAGGAACCTCGGAGTACTGCCCCTCAGAAAGGACGATCAATGAGATCTGAGCCGTGTGCCTTCTGCTTTGCTTCCGTCTCCGTGAGGTCATCATCCGTGAGCGAGGTCACTGGAGCCGCATTGTCACCCCGTTGCTCTGTTCCACTTGACTGGCTTGGGTTTGCTTTCCATCACAGGATTTCCCACTCCAGCAGTTCCCAGAGACACAGAGAGCTGTGTTTGGATGCGTGCAGGGTGATACACGACGGGTCAGCTGCTCGCGCTGGGAGAAAATTGATGGTTTGAAATTGTTGCCTCTTTTGTACGTGTGCGTCGAGATGAGAAAGCCTTTTCTTGCTTTCAGTCTTTTTAGCCATGCTTTGAGTCATTTTTCTTGAGATGAGCTGAGAGCAGGTGTCTGATGGAGAACCAGACCTAGCACGGCGTCAGTGGTGGCACAGTAGCAAGCAGTAGGCCCTGCTGCATTCCCACCCTCGGAATGCTCACGCCCGTCCTTGTTGAGGCAGCCGAGGGCCGTGCCGTGCACCAGGCACCCAGCCTGAGCAGCTCCGGTCAAATCCATCTTCCTTTGAACCATTTTGATTGCTCTGTGATTGGGGTTCAGCACGGGACTCTACAGTGTCAGTGTCCTGGGGCAAAGCAGGTGACCGAGCTCTTCGTCCGTGCAGTCGGTCATACCCCTGAGCTGCTGTACTTCTTAAGCCTTAGTGTCCTTCTGAGTGACTCCTGAGCAGGTTGGAGTAGTTTACTTCCTATCTTGAATGTATGATAATGACTACTAGTAGCAGTGAATTTTAGTAGTAGACAAAGTTGTACAGTTTATGGGGAGGACGGGAAATAAGGGAGGCTTCTAATTTTAACTGAATACCTGTAAAATTGTTCTCGTGGTTACTCAGAGGAAGCAGTGGGTAAGGTGTAAATTTGTATTATAATGGAGCACACAGATACTGCTATAGTTCTGTCTGACAGCATATCCACTAGTAACCCCATTTTTTCTGGGGTTTATAACTTGGCTGTAAAAATTCGTGTTCTGAAATTTGGGACAGTGCTCTCTCAGATTGGGAGCGATCTCTCTTTTCTTTAACCTTTTTTTCATTCTTTCCCCCTTTTTCGTTCACTCACAAGGGAGTGTTAGACTAACTGTTTAGAAGTTCCAACAGTTTTACATTAACTGACATCTCATGCTTTTTTGCACTTTTTTAATATTCAAAGTACTTTTTTTTTTTCATTCAGTCATAGCCAGAGTTTAGTCAATAATTTGGGGCCAGATCTTTTTGGTATTTAAAAACAAGCTAACATAGCCAAGTTATTAATACTTGAAAATCAACTACTGTAACTTTTTTCATAAATTTTTTAATACCCTGAGGCATATTTAATGTCTATATTGCAGTGTATTATAGAATGACATAGCAGAAAAGTTTCAGATCTATTTATTAACATTTCTATACTTCAAGTTAATGAGAGATACCTCAAAACTGCTCCAAAGTAGCTGGGACTTGACTTCCATAACATAATTTTAAAGGTGTATTAATCAAAACAGCTTCCTCTGTCCAAAAAGCCCAAGAGAGAGACTGCCCCTGTGGCCCTGGCAAGGCACAGTGCCCAGGCTGGGAGGCACCAGGGCTGCTTGGCTCCCTCTTGGCAGCCTTTGGAGCAGCCATCCATATCGTCTCTTTTAGGCTGATTTGAAAAGCACATGCAAAAGTCTCTGTAAACCTTCCCAGGGAGTCGGCCATCCTTATTTTTTGTTAAAAGCCCCCATGGAAAATGAGAATTTTTGCATAGGTAGGGCTTATTGAAACAGTTTCTCTTTTTTCCCGACCCAATGCAAACAGGAAAAGCAGGGCTCAGTGCTAACTCTCCCTCCTTGCTGTCCCGTGTAAGGTCAGGTGTCACAGCCCTCTCCTCGTGGTACCTCTGGAGAAGCATCTTGCATGTTAAGGCACGTGGAGTAGTGCATGAGAGAGGGCTGTAGGATTGCAGGGGAGCAGCGCAGGCTGGCTGGTGGGAAAGGTTCTGCTGTTGCTGGAAGGGTCGCCTGATCTCGGTCACATCAGCACTTTCTCTTGTTTCTGTGCCAAAACCAGGCCGTGTGTTTGCTGCACGGTGCACCAGGAAAACCAGACAGAAACGAACGCAGGAAATCTCACTTTGCATCTGCCCTGTTGTCGTTGTTGTCACGATTTTTTCATGGAGATGCCCTGGCCATGTTACAGTCTTGCAGTCCTCTGCTCAGTCTGCTTCCCTGGTGTCCTCAAGCCACCAAGGTGCAGAGCATCTAGCACGTTTATTTTCCTCTGGGAGAGGAATTTGGGATGACGTAGAGCAGGCAGGATGAAGGACTGAGTCCTGAGCCTGCAAAGGGAACCAAGTTTTTCATGCCTGTGCCCTGCTCCACGCTGGCAGTGTTGGGGGTGGCTCTGGGGTGGCGGCAGAGCCTTGTCACCTGGCCTGTGCCTTCCCAGAATTGCCACAAGTCCTTGGCTCAGGGCAGGCTCTGCTGTGCTGGCCAGGGCACAAACACTGAGAAACAATGCAGTGGTTGTACAGACGGCTCCCTGTTGCTCTCATAGAGCTGCCATGGGCCAGGGCCTGGATAACCTCCCTTTTTCCCTGGAAAAACCCCTCCAAGCTGCTGACACATGCTGTGGCAGGCTCCAGAAGACACGGTGTGAAGGGCTGCCTCTCCCACTGGCTCCATCCCTCCCTCCCTGGCACAGCTGCTCCGCGTTACCCTGGCATTTCGTTCCACGAGGGGAGAAGCAGCGGGTTGGTTCATGGCAGAAAGCCTGAAGGAGCTCAGCTCTGGTTGCCTGGCTCTGCAGAGTGGGCTATTTTTAGCTTTCCATCTCCTCCCTGCCTGCACCAGCATCCCAAATCCAGTGCAGCCATTGGCCCAGCACCCCGTGGTGCTGCCCAGCGTGTCCTAGTTACGGGCTGAACTTCACGTCAGCGTCGGAGGGGGAAATCAGAAGCTTGTAAATATCTGTAATATATTTATTAATATTTAGGAAGTCTCCATCAATCATGCAATGGGAATTGACTTTCCCATGATGTTTTAAAAAGGAAACGCATCTTATTTATATGTGTGTTGGCTGTTATCTTTTATTAGAGTTAACGCTTTCAGCCCCCTAATACAGTTTGCACATCTTAGAGTGAATTACTGCTGAAAGGAACGCGGCACTAGCACAGTGAATTCCGTTCCATGAATTTTAAATTTTTTTCCTTCTGGGTTTTTTTTTTTTTTTTTTAGCTTTATTAGTTTGCCCAAGGTCTGTTAAAATATATCATAGGAGACCCAAGGAGCTAAAAATGCCTCTGGCAGCATCAGTCTTGTTTTGTATGTGAACCTGGTTGTGGGGAATGCGAAACCAGCTCTGCCTCACGGTGGTGATGGAAGATGTGAGCAGGCTTTTGCTGCAGCTCTCAGACCTGACCTTTCAAGTGTTCATGGTGACAGTAGTGTTTTGAGGGGTCGTTGGGGTTTTTTTTCCCTTTCTCCATTACTTCCTTTATACAGGGAGGGGTGTTACCTGGTAAAAATAAAATGCCTTTCCATTATAACCCTTGTCTGTGTTAATTATTCATGGGGAAGCTGATTTAAAAGTTCTGTCTCTCTCTTTTTCATGCTTTTATAGTTTTGTAAGATCAATCAGATGTTTCTTTTGGCAAAGAATTGTTAACGAAAATGATTGGATAACAGCTGAACACTGGCTGGGCTGCATGAAGGGATGAAAACCTGTTGAAGTACCCTTAGAATAGCAATAAAAACTGCTTGTGTAACCCCAGTGATGTGATTAGCTCCTTGTTACCATCTGCAGCCAACTCCCTCTGTTACCAGTGTGCTGCTTCTTCCAATACTGGTGTGCTCTACCTGAGGCAGCACGTTTGTCCTGCATGTGATACAGGCTTTGGGAGAACTCCATCCCTCCCTCATCATTGGGAGAGAAATGCTGACAGTCTTTTGGAGAGGTTTTTGGTGGATTTGGTTTAATTTTTAAAGCAGAAGTGGAGAGAACATTATGACAACTCCTGCATTGTTCTCTCTTCTCTCCTGAGCATCCCTTTTTCCCCAGGCAAGTTCAGCATCAGCTTCTCTGGTTAGTTACTGGCTGCATGCTCTATAGGTTAAAGCATAATTAGGACCTCCAGCTTTAAACTCCTGAATGCTACCTTCTTGCTTTACTTCATCCAGCAGCTCTGCACAACTCTTAGGAATGTCTTACAGCTCAGTCTTACCAGTGAAACAGTGACAGCACACAGGCATGAGAGAAAGGTGCTGCAACTCTACACTCTGGTGCTACAGCACATGGATTATGTTCATGTTCACCAGAAAGTTTTATACTGTTGCCATGTTTATAACTTGGAGCAGCTCTGGTTTATTTCTCCTTTTGTATCTGTGTATCTTAAGGCCAGTCTGAGAATGTTTATGGATACCAGTTCCAGCTATAGTAACCTCTTTTGTTGTTTCTGTGTGATTTTTACTACTGTATTTCATAATTTTTGGGTACCTGAAATTGCTGTTCCCCAGAACTTCCTTGTAGTGATGAGGAGGAGAACCATGACAGAGGGGCATTAGCGGAGCCTGATGTGATACACAAAGCCACAGAACCCCTGATGTGATACACAAAGCCACAGAACCCCTGATGTGATACACAAAGCCACAGAACGCCGTGCTGAGCGGCACCCATGAGATCCAGCAGCCCAGAGCAGAGGCAACCGGGGCCCTTCCCTGTTCCCTCACTTTGACACTGAAAAATCCTAGAGATGCCCATGTTTCTCAGCTGCCCTGGCACAAGATGTGAGCTACTCCGTGCCCCAGGGTCCCCAGCTGCAAAAAGATGCTTCAAAGTGGTTACAAACTGTTTAAAGAATAAAGAATAAAAAATAACTATTTAAAGAGCTGCTGCTGAAGACCTGAGTGCTCAGTGTCAGAGCTGAAAGGATCCCTCAGTGTGCAAGTTTCCATCTGCTTTCAGTACTTGAAAACAATTAGCCCTAGTTCCAGGTGAAACAAATTCCAGAGAGGTGAAACTTTACAATATTTTGACAAGCAAAGACTTGTGAATGAATTTTTCTGTGGTAGGTCTGCATCCAACAAATGTCATGGGGCATAATCAGGAGATGGAGCTGAACCAGTATCAAATTTTATGCAGTAGTAGTTTAGTTGGTTTATTTGCAATAAATCAATCCAGGAACGTTCCAGTTTTTTCCCTGGTCAGGCTGTTTTGCAGTGGCAGTGCCTGGCTGAACAGAGTGTCAGATGTGAGGTAGCCCAGGCTCTGTGTCCTGAGGTAATAAGAGCTGCTGCCGGCTGCAAAGGTCAGCGAGATGGGTTCTGTAGAACATTTCTAGAGGAAGCCCTTCGGAACAGAACCTTCAGAACAGGCCTTACTATAGCTAAATAAAAAATACATTTGTAAGCAGATCATCTTCCAAGATGCCAGGCTGCTACTATAAACTCACAGCTGAAAAGGATCTTTTTGATTATTGATACATTTGATTTTTTAAAAAGCCAACCCAAAAGAGCGCTCAGTATGAAAAAAACAGCCTTGGTCTCTCTGATGCAGCTGAAGGTGTTTCCATTAAGCTGCAGGTCCTCTCTGCATTTCTCTAACCAGTGACACCAGTGCTTAGAAATGGGAGCCAGCAATGCTTTGGCTTTTGCAGGATGGGCCCTGGGCCAGACAGCGCAGTGTGGGATTTTTTAACTGGATTTCAGGAATCTGAGTTCAGAAATCTGCTAAATCTAGAATTAAAGCACATGGGCATGATGTAAGTTCTGCAGGAGGTGGGCTTCCAAAGTTTGGTGGAAATAAGCACCGGTTCAGCTGGCACAGATCTATAGAGGCAGCACTCTCATGGCCCAGCTTTCAGGAGAGACAGAGCCCAAGGGCCAGCTTCAGCTGAGACATTTAAGGTGAGCATGTTCCTACTGCAGGGCTGGTGGTTACACTGCCTGTGAATCAAGAGCAAAATGAAGATGATGAGAAGGGGTTTTGAGCTGTGTTTCTGTTAAAGCTGGTTCCATCTCCCTAACCCCCTTCTTTAATTAAAAAAAAAAAAAAAAGAAAAATTCCAAACAGGAGGTGCACTTTTTGGACATGAACAGGCCTAAAGCACAAACCTTCCCCTTGGAGCTTCCCCTGCTTCTGTGCTGTCACTGTGCATGTACCGTCTGCGCATCTTCAGGGACACCAGGGGCATCAGCTCTACCAGCAAAAGGCAACAGAATTGTCTTCTGCTTGTTTCCATGTTATGTGGTACTGAAATGCCATTTCTTGTTTATGAGTTACTAATAAAAAGCTCTTTAAAATTACTGCATTGCTTTCGCCTTCTTGAAGGAACGCTGAAGACCACCGGCACCATTTCTTACAGAGCACAGCGGGCAAGGCCATGTTCCACATTTGTTTGGGCAGGCTGAGCCCTGAACCTTAGCTGCTGCAGATCTTAGCAAGGTCAGAAACAAAACTACAGCAAAGTAAAAGAGAAAAGTATTGGGCCAGCAGGGCCCCACATTAGCAGCCCTTACTGATCATCTCACTTGCAGGTGCCTCCCAGTAAAATGACAATCATACCTCAATCATCTCAGTCGTGGAAAAATTAAAAGGACAGGACTTGTGTTTCACAGAAATGCCTTCTCAACTGAACAAATCCATAGTGAAAGCATGACCTGCTCCCTGGAGCTGCAATTAAAAGGGTTAGCCCATAACCTGCATGATTCTGACAGATGGTAAGTAGTGTTGGTGGGGTAAGAAGGTAGTTTATTAGATAAATAAGCTCTTATTTACAAGTCAAGGCTAGTGATTTTAGATTAGTCTTTCCTGTTCTAATGCAAAATGAAGCAGCTGCCAGTCTCAAATGGAGTTAACAGTCCCAAGGCCAGATGACCCCTGCAGAGCTTTTGAGCCGTGTGTGGCTTACAGCAAGCTCCAGGGAGACTGGTACTGGATCCTGCTGCCTACTCAATACGGACTAGTGGAAATTATTTTTCTGCAGCTTTCTCAAAAACCAACAGTGCATTAGATATTACCACAGCCACACCCAGAAGTGTTTTTTTAAACTGCACATAGCATTTATTTTGGATAGCACCACGGGGTACACCGACACTTTACAGCCCTGGTCTTCATGGTTCTCAGTCTAGGGAGGAGCAGCAGTAGGAATGGTGTTGCCTCCCCACCCCTGCTCCACCTGAGGATTTGAGTGAGAAGTGTCTCATCAAGGAACATGTCTGGTCATTGACTCACTGCTAGGTTATTCCACTGTCAGTACATCAGTGCCCAGTTTGTGCTCTGCAGCAGTTCCTGACACCACCTGCTGCAGCTCAATGCCTTTGCTTACTTGAAGCAAAACTTTCAAGAATATGGGAGCTTTCACTAGGATTGCCTGTTGTCAGAACAAATAAAACCCTTCCATTGCGCCTGCTGACCTGATGGAGGAGAAGAAATAAGAAGCATGGGGGAACATGGAAGACTCACACTAGTACAAGGCCAATTTAAGAACGAATGGTCTAAACAAACCCAATTAATTACACACCAGACCATTTGACTACACTGTTTTAAGTTAATACCTTTGTTGCGAACATGAGCCTGCACCAGCACAAAAACAAGACATCAACCAAAAGCCAGTCTACTTCGAGTCTGGGGTCTTCAACATCCTAACATCCTTCAGGGCCAAGAACCAACATGCCCAGTTTGCCATGCTCTGGGAACCACTGCTGCTGTCTTCCCTGGTCAGGAACCAGCTCTTCCCAGCTTCTCCCTTCCACAGTAGGCGCATGACACAGCTGTAGGAACAGGGAGAGCGGCCCCACTTCTATCCAATGTGGAGACTTGACGTGCTGGCACCAAATTCTTAAAATCCAACCACCTCCCTACATCACATGCCCCACTCTGTTTCCCTTGAATTGCAACCCAGCAGCCGAGAAACACCAAACTGCAGCTTGAACAACAGCTGCAAACCACCTCTGTCTCACAGCTCACAAAACGCCACTTCATTCCCCTTTCAACTCTCAAAGTGCAGAATTCTTATTCAAGATGGCGTTTGCTACCTATTAACATGGTTACAAACACTGAGCTTTCTTCTGCTTGGCCCCCAGCACTTCAAGATCCCTCTTTGTAAATCAGTGCTGAGTTGACACCATTTCTGCTTTACACGTTTTTTCCCTCCTACGTATCCTTTTCCTCCTGCTCCAATCCAAAAAGCTGTGCTCTGCTGCTCCCACAAGCAGCCTAACACTTTCCCTCACATGCAGTTTCTGTCTTTGAGACACCTCAGTCAATGCATGTGACATAAAACTGACTTCAGAAATATTTTTTAGCCATTTCCAGTAAAGAACGAAAATAAGGAGGAATTTCTCTAGTGAGCAATGAAAATAAACAATTCCAAAGGCAGGGAGTTTTTTGCCTCAAGGGGCAACTCAGTCTAGAACAGTCAAAGAACTGGAATGGGAATTGGGTTGCTTCACAAACAGCACAGACAGTTATGCACAGCACAGACAGCTAGAGATCCCATCGGTCTGACCAGTCACATAGCCAAGGGAGAAGGATGGAAGCCCCATATGTCAACAATAAGGACAGAGAGCAGGGCAAAAACTGCCCAGGAAAGTTTATGGGAACTTAGGAACCACTTCATCTGCTAAACACTGGAGCCTACCTGGTTCCAATGTGACCCACTGCAAGGTCCTTTGTACAAACTGGCAAAATGAGCAGCTGCAGGAAGATCAATAATCCCATGGATGCACAACTGGCACCTACCACTAAGACAAGAGGAAGCCGAGTGACGGAATGGGCCTCCAGAAGAAATGAGTCTTTTCCCTACCCAAAGCTTCCCCGCTGTCCTTTAGCCTAGAGAAAAGCAGGAGAGGACTGAGGACAAGTAGGAAAGGTGCTGATGCCTGGTAAGTGGAGCAGCAGACAAATTTGGAAAACCAAGTGTTTAGCCACATAGTTCCTAAGTGGCAGGAAATGGTGGAGTGGAAGCAGCCCAAAACCAGTGAGGAAGGAAACAGAAAGGAGATGCTGCGACAGAAGCAGATAGGGATCAGTTCCTGCAAGAAGGAAACACAGTGCCAAGAAGTAATCCAGGAAACTAAGGTGTAATTGGTACCGACCTGAGGGCGTGGCTGAGGAGTTTGGCTCCGAGAGCCCTGTGGTGACTTTTGTGGGAAGCCAGTGCTGGAAGTGCTATGCACAAGTCAGCCAACACTAAGTAAATATTTCACTTCTGGTGCAAGAAGCAGCTTCAGACAACTCTTGTCCCAAGCCAAAGCAGTACACGAACCTCTCCAAAGGCTTTCCTACCCCTGTTGACAGTCGTGTTTTCATCCCATCCAGCAGGCGTGTATGGAAATGCTGCAGCACAGGTTTCCAAATGTACACACGCCACCAACTTTTCCCTCTGCCATAGCTGCACTCCCTTGCCTAGCAGAACAACACCAGGAGCTAGAACACCTCCTGTGTTCCTCACCCAGGAAGTGGCATCACTCCTGAAAAAAGGACAATAACTGACCTGCACCTTATCTTCCAGACATGGGCTGCTTTAAGCTCTAGGTTTCTGTTTCAAAATAGGAAGGTCCACATAAAAAGAGCAATGTAAATATTTGCTATTCATTTAATTGCTTTCAACTGATACATATTTTTTAAGTAGGTTTATTCATTAGGATCATGTAATTTAGTTACACCCAAATTAAAGTTTACGTTCAAACTCACCAGCATATGAATGCTGAAAACTCCCTTAAGCTACAAACACTTTAAAATTATCAGATCAAAACACTGACCAACATTTTACTCTTCCATGTTTTTAGAAGTTACTCATGCTCTTTAACAGCTTCCTGAGCACATGCTTGCCACTTGAACAAGTAAGCATCCTTGAAACATTTATTTCACTTTGTGTGCACACCAAAAAATAAGCTAAAATGCCCTAACAGAAGGTTCAGTCTGAGAAACATATACTACATCTGGATCAAACATGACAATTCTGTAAACATCAGACAAGGCTAGAATCATTACCGGTATATATTTATGCATATTTAATAGGAAAGTTTCTGCAGTTATTGGAGTATTTTTCCAGATAATGAAAAATAATTTTAAAACCATTTGGTACCCACGTGGAAAAGTGGTGCAAAGGTTCAGTTACACTGGTAGTCAGTAGTTAACAGAAAGCATTTAGAAAGGAGAGTCCATTTGTAGTTCTTGTAGTCTTGTTTTTTCCATTCAGGGAATGAAAAGTTTCTCTTCATTAAACCTTATCATTTGGACTTAAAAAATTCTGCTCATTTCTCATTTCAACTCTTCTGTTTATTGCATCGATTTCTCCCTTAAGTTAAGACATGATGTGAAGAGAAAGGACCACTGGAACAGCACGGTCTCTTCATTCCAGCAGCCTACAAATACACTTCTTAGAGATAAATAAGTTTTTTTCCAGCACCTTCCAGCAATCACTACCCCGTCCTCATAGGGAGAGGAGGAACTAGGACAAATTAATAAATAAGAAAATAAATTATACCCTTCTCCCCACCAGAAAAACTATTTTAGGCTACTAACATCAATAGAAACTTTATCTTTGTCTGGATACAAACATCTAAGAGGTAAAGTATCCATGTGTCATGTTCAGCACATTTAAACAACCTAAGAAGAGTTAGTTCCACACAAGATGTACCCTTTCAAGATGATCCTCTAGATAAATACCAAATTCTAGAGTATCATGTTCTGACTCATGTAATTCCCTTTAACTGGCCATAAGACATTATCAGATTACAACCCAGACAAATGCAGTGCTCTAGGAGCTATCAGCCCTTCACAGAACAAAAGTTCACACGGAAAACCCTTAATCCCGCACGTGCTTTTTTTTCAAACTCTTCAGTTTGAGATGGTGTAAATATAACATGCCCACCACCCTTGTTTAAAAAGGCACATTTAGGCCATTTTAAATGTGCTAAATGTTTTGTTTCCAGTGTTAAACATAAACTGTTCAAATGAAAAAAGCATCTGCAGGAGGTCAGTTTAATCTTCAGTAGGCAACAAGAGCTGCTGCGGAGGTGATGGATGAGGTTATTTTCTGCCGATCTGGTACTCTTATAAATGGATGAAACCTCTGCAGACCAGCCTTGGGAGGGAGCTCTACAGAGCAGTCTGCAGAATAAGACTTTTCTGTCATTTACTTGGTTTTATTTGGTGAACCCAAATCTTTGGCTTTACTTTTCCGTGGACGCTGCTGCCATGGCTGGTTTGATCCCCTCGCGCGTGGACTTCAGCTCCTCTAGTTCTGTGTTTAGTTTGCTGATCACCCACTCCAGGGCATCCCGACCCTGCCAGAGAAATACCGGAATTTAGGATCAGAACAGACACACCACCACTGCTCATGCTTCTATAGGTCTTCCTCTGTCAGACATGAAGCTTGTTTTAAAATCAATGCCATGCCCTGCACAGTTTGATACTGGATTCTATCGATAATTTCTTAGCATCTTCTGATAGAAACTCCACTGCAAAGGCATTTGCTTCACCCCTAAGCCAGGAGCAAATGCAATGCTGGAGTGAGCTCCCAGCAGCACGACGAGGCAGGTCTAATTCAGCAGTCGAGTTTCCTCACCTATGAGAATTGCTGGATTTGCTGTTTGCTGCTCCCACCACCCAAAGAATATCAGCAGATTTATGGCAAAATCCAGGTACTGTTCTCAGTTTCATTAGACAAGTTATACAGAGAGTTTTTGAGAAGATCCACGACAAAGAAAGTCTTCAAGTGCTCTTTGAAGTAGCAGCTAAGTGATCTGATGTCTATCAAGAGTTCAGAAGTGGACTCACACTGAATTCTACGTTTGTACACAGCAACTTTTCATCAGATAAATCAGGCTAAATGAGAGACTGGAGCTGCACATTTTATATCAAGATATGGGAATGTCTCAAGCTCAGAACTGACAGCCAGTGCTTCAGTAAGAGCTGGAGAACCCAGGGCAATAAGCCTGGCAAAAACATTTTACCTGAGGAAGACTCTGTAGCAGCTGCACCTCAATGACCACAAAATGCAGGCAGCAGCACAGTGAAGTCAAGAAAATAAAGAGAAGGACTTTAGACAAAAGTCAGGATTTTAGAACTCTACCAGCTCAGAATAGCAGCTTTTGTCAAAGCAAGCAGATGGGATCAGACCAGGAGAACACCAGGCCTTTTCTCACCTAGAAAGAAGTCACATTTGCCTCTATTACTCTGCTAATAATAAGAAATACAAACAGTGGAGAGCATTAAGTGCAAGCCAATTAAGCATTAAGCTCGGGCCAGTTTTAGAATTCTGGAGACAGAGGTTTGAGCCCAAAAAGTCACAAATGTTCAGGAGAGCCATCTCCTCAACAAGCCTTCCTGTGTGTTCAAGCCTTCTGTAGACACTGACAGAAAGGACAAGCACGGCCTCCTCTGCACACAGAGTTTTGTTCCAAACTGTAATGGGCTAATTTTGTTGTACTCATTAAAGGTGATAAAGTGCACAGGAACATCACAGTGTCCAGAACCTGCTGTTGTCCTTTGTAGACTACTGAGCATGAACAAGGATCTGCACAAGCAGCTTTGAAAACCTAAGGAAAAAAGAATGTCAGAAGAAAGCTCATACACTCTTCAAGGATTTTTTTTTTTCCCAAGCTAGAAACATTAGTCTGGAATAATATGAAAAGCCCAGATCCAGAAAGTGTAACCTATTAAAATAAACACAGTTTTACTGTGAATAGGAGCACAGTTATCTCAAGACTCTCACTAAGGTCAGTGAAGGGCTGACTCTCTTCCTCTTTGTTTTTTCCACATTCCAGGGACTCACAGAATAAACACTATTGCCACTTCTGCATTGGCAGTCCTTAAACTGAGAAAAGTCATCCAGGTATCACAGTAAAGTGTTCAGCTCTTGGTCAAGGCTCAGAAAGGAGATTCATTTCCATCCCATACTACCTCAAGAACTAGGATGTGTAAGTTAACTAGTTCAAGAGATGACTTTAAAAGCTGCTAATAATATTCAAGAAAGCATGATTGAAATTGTCCCCTTTAAGTACAGGTTGCAGATAAAAGACCTTAGAAGGGATGATTTAACTTCTGAGCTCCTTCCATTTGAGCACCAAAGTGACTGTTCTGCAGCAGGGAGGAACTTCCACCTTCTCCACAGGCTGTGCAAGACCTGGGAATGCCAGCAAAGCACAAATAAAAGCACCCAGACATGGGCAAGCTACTGCACAGCAACAAGTTGTAACCAGCCGTGAATTAACTGAGATGAGTGCTCAGTAAAGAAAAAGTGGGGGGCAGGGAAGGGGAATCATCTTTCAGTAAGCAGGCATTTGGACATTTAAAAGTCAAGTTTAAATATCCTCTCTGAGGTGACACAGGCACACAGAACTGAGACAGCAACAGCTTGGATGTTATATTTGTTATATTGCTCAAAGAAGATTGGTCAGAAGGTCAAATACCCCTGCCATAGAAAACACTCAGTAGAAAAACACAGATTCTTTCCAAGCCCTGACTTGAAACAATCACATCATTGTGTTTTACTTGCTATCTTTGTTGATGAGATAAATTCATTAAAAACATCCATGACATTCAACTAGAGCACCAAGATATTTCCTCCAGTTTTTGAGAGTACCTAGGTCTGTGTGTATCTCCTTAGACTTGCATACACTGTATGCCATATTTTGCAGCTAAGAATAAACTCATGATTTTGGCAAGGAAGACTTCAAGAGCATTCTGCACAGAGAATTAAATGAGAAATCTCAACCAGATCCAAAGCCTCCAAGTGCCACGAAAGCTACCAGTTATCAGAAAAAATCTGACAGAGGACTGTCTATAAAGTCTCACACTGTGCAAGTTCTGCAGTCAGTCATTGCACAAGCACATTCATCCCCAGGCATGCACGCTGTGTTGTTCATTATTGCAGGTGTCAGCAGCATGACGTGGCTGGCACAACAAGCGCTGCAAACCAAGATTTGTTGGTAGAGCTTAAGTGACTGATAAGTGCTGAGCCTTTGTAGCTGATGTTTTCCAGAAAAACAGCCATAAAAGCTTAGTGGAATGAGAGCGTAAAAGCAAACACTCATGGCATACACAGATCTCAGAGTAAGCGGTGTCAAAAGCCCAACTTTCTTAACTAGGAGAAGCAGCAAAATGGATTTCTTCTTACTGGTTGAAGCAGAAGCCAATACAGGAATGACAGGAACAAGCTACACTGACTAGTGGAAGAAAAACAATCTGCACAGAAGTCTCACAGAGGTAAACACACTCAGTTCTCTCAACCTTGAACTCAGATTTGTTCACAGTTATATAACTGCAGGGACATGTCACTACCAAAATGAACTATAAGACCAATGAAAAGCAGGAAAAGTCTGGCATCCTGACAGCTTCAAGCTTTGCACAGATTTCCTCAGAAGGGCAACACTATTCCTCAGGCAGAAGACAAGCAAATACGATCCCGCTACACAAAACATCACCCCTGTTAGGCAACCTGCTTCAAGGGATCAATTTTATATCTTTATAACCCAGTTCTGTTTCATTTTTATAAAGCCAGTTCCACTCACCAGCCAATTTATTAATTTCTTTAGGTACCAGCTTTATATACTGAAATCTCAGAAACTAGGACCAGATCAGACACTCGGTGGAGGGGCTCCTTCACATCCCCAGCTGTCTGTAAGACCGTGTGCCACAAGACCCGGCTGCGGCTCGCTGCCTGCCCAGTGGCACGAGCACAGGGCCATGGATCCAGCCTGGACTGGGGCTACGCTCACCCTCCACAACTCAGTGCAACCAAGGGGTCTGCCATTCCTGTATGCAAGGGGTGTAAAACAGACATGCAGGGTAATCGATGAAATCCGCAACAATCCATGCATATATTCGCTAGGAAGCTGAAATGCTGTACCAAGAAGAAGAATGCTGGCATTACCACTAGTTAGTACAAACTGCAGGTGTGCAGAACTGCTAGCTTAGAGCGCTTTCAGAATTTTGAATTATCCACTCAATAGCATCCCACCCCTAGAGTAACACAAAAAGAGTTAAAACAGACAGAAAATAATTTTTCATCGTCATTAAAAATAATAACGCATCACCTGCCGCTGCTCAGACTCAGAGCAAAGTCTCAATAATTCCTATTTCTTCAGAAGAACAAAACATTTTTCAGTAACTGCCATGAAGTTTAAGAGGGGTGTTTAGAGCACAGAGGCACAGCACAGCATGCAAGAAGAGCTAGTAGGAGCACAGTAGGAACTGGTTAGCAAAGAAAGGGTTGGTAACAGTAACTGCAAACTCCTGCCAAGTTCAAAATCTGTTGAGACTTTTCAGGGAAATATACAGGAAAAGAAGATCTTTCTGATTTGCAAGAAGTTTGTAAACCAGTGTGTTCCTTGGAAACGGCAGAACAGAACAACCTTTGTAAGAAATTCAGCTCTCTCACAAGCAACACGTCAACAGGTACCAAGAAATATTTACAGTTTCTCTGATTTCAAAAGAGACATGCAAATGTAACTGATGCCTCAAGAGAAATTTTGCCAGCATTTTTCAGTGTGCCTAACTTGATCTGGCACACCAGCCAACTAGACAATGCTTTGTTACCTCTGGATCAGCCTGAAATTTGGTTGTGAGCCAGGTTTTGTTTCTCTCTTTCAAGAATATATACTCCACACAGACTTCTAAATGGAAAGCGGTTCAGAACAGAACTGTAATTTAACTGAAATACCTTCCATTTCAAACAGAGAGCACAGCTAGGTGAAGGTACTCTTCCGTGTCTAGAAATGACCCATCACTCCTTCTCCATCCCCTGATTTTAACACGTTTTCCTCTCCCCTTAGGAGCACACAGAAGGGTGGGAAAGGAGCCTTTCTCCTCTCTGATCTAGTTGGCCGTACCAGGTTGGCTTACACTGGCTTGGTCAAGGAGCACCCCTCACAAGGGTGAAGGGGTGGCCAAGGCACAGGATCTCTGGCACAGCAGGAGTTACCTGGGCCAGATTCCCACAGTGCTGAACCCCTCCCGCAATGCAGAACAAAAACTCCTAAGAGCACTCATCCTCCTGTCAGGCAGCAAGGCCTATGCCTCTCCAGCAATTCCATTTCTTCCCCAAAGAACTGTAGGACAAAGTGCCCAAGAATAAGCACTCCCACAGCTCTGCCTGTGCTGAGGAGCAGCTCCATGGCTGCAGGCCAAATAGGGAAAGCAAGCACAGGACAGAGCAGTCAGTGCAGCGTTACCCAGCCAAGCCAGCACAGAATCACCTCCTCAAAGAATACGCTCCTGCTGACACTACATTACTTTCAGCCAAAGGCAAAGAGACAGGTCAGTAACGGATATGAACTGGAACAACTGACAAAAGCAGCATAGAAAATGTGCTGATATTAACTGGTAAATCCACATTATAAAGGCTGAAAGTGAACTTACGTTCTCTACTAGGACTAACTCCTAGAAATAAGTTGCTGAGGTTCTGTAAAAAACCTACTAAAAACACTGCACAAAATCTAGAGAAATAAATATAACATTCAACACACACCATTGACAATTACTATTTCTAAAAAAAGAACGATTGGGTGAGGGGGAGAGGGAGAAAACAGAATGAAGACGTACCTTTCTGGCGTTAGAAGATATTGTGTTTGCCATCAAGCTTTCCAAATAACTGCTCAAGCTAATGCCTTTAACAGTAATAATTGCTTCTTGAGTTAGCACAGTCCTGTAAGGGATTAAAGAAAGGTTAACACCTAGGCTGAACTGGACTAACAAACTGTCTCCTGGACACAAAGACGCACACAAATATCCCTACTTACTTTTCCGGGTTTTCTGGATGAGGTGTGTAAACCAGTCTCTCGTCAACAGACACCAGGTTTGTGAGTGTAATCTTAAGAACAAAAAACAGAGCTGAAATCCTCGCTTCCCACCTTTCATTCTTCTGCTATCAGCAGCACTACTCAATAGCAGAGCACTCAATTTAATTTCAAAATACTGTACACAGAATATAAAACCCGTAACACAGTCAATAAAAAGACCTATAAAGGGTGATGCATCTTCTCCTATCCTTGATTTAATTATACCAAAGTTCCCATTCACAGGACAGAGCACCAACAGCCTTCTCTGAATGTCAAGTCTGATTTATGGCCAACAATTGTGAGAGGCTCTTCCAGACCCACACAGCACTACCTGGGCTAGACAGAAAATCAATACTTCGGAAGGACAAGGCCTCTTGTATGGAGACAAAGCTCTCCTACAGACAACCCCACGTTACACCTGAGAGTTACAAGTTACCAGGATACCAAAATACAGCACAACACTCCATTACATTCCATGAAAAAAGGCATTTCACATTAAAACTTTTGTTGGAAATGACAGAACTCATTCGTCTAGAAGCCAAACTATTTTACGTGCATTCCAAGAAATAATCTTACATTAAAAACAGAATCACAAATGTTTAATGACAAAGTATTTAAATTATGAGAAGAAGAAAAAAGAGTCATCTAAGACACTGATTAAGACACGTAAGTTGTTGCCTCTAATGAAAGGCACAGATACATTTCCAATCTAAATGTTAAGAGCAAAACATCAAATTTCCAGAAGTAATTATCAGAAACTTCTTAAAGCCACCACTCACATTAGTTGAGCAAAGCTCCATCTTCTTTTCCACTGGATCTACCACAGAATGTTCCTCTATGTAAGTCAGAGTTCTACTTGTTCCTAATATCTGAAGGGGGGAAAAAATGGTAACTACCAAAATCCAACAAACAAACTGAACCTTAAAACACATAAATGCCGAGTTCTCGGTGACCCCAAAGGAATTCATGGATACCAGAGGATTGTGATCAGTGGCGAGACTTCATTGTCCAGATTGTCTCAGCCACAGAGCACGGCACAGACCAGCCTGGAAGGCATTTATAGACGTACACAAATTTCAGCTTTTACTCTGAGGTCAGCTCCAATTCATGGGATGACATAAAAGGGATCACACCCTCAATAAAGAATGAAGGCTGCAGAAATGTACCGCTTTGACAATACTGGGCAATCCCCACTCCGTGCTGAGAAGACGGTGACTGTGCAGCCTCCCCTGGTTATCCAGGCTCCTGTCGAGGACATCCACTCCTACCACACATGGATTCATGGGGTTGGGGTACTTTCTCATAGCAGCTTTGATCACGGTATCCCAGGGATGTCTGCAACAGGAAGAGGTGAGAGCGTTTGTAAGTATTTTGTATTGAATCGCAAGTATTCAGATCAGGCTAAATCAAGATCTGTGTTGTGCAATATGGTACAGGCTGTACAGCTTCATAGCTCCCAGAAATCCCTCTGGAATACAGTTAGGCTTGGAAAGGCAATAAGAGAGGACTGACACAAAAACAAAAGGAAAAAAAAATCTTCTCTCCAGACTGAAGCAAGGAACTATTAATGCAAGACAGAGAAAAATGAAGGCAAGGGGCAACAGCCACTCACTGCTACAAGTGACATTCCAAGGAGTGCCCACAGAGATGGTGGAAATCTCAGTTCTTTCCAGAACTCCACCAGGAAAGCAACCTGACCTAACACTTAAGCTTGCCCTGCTTTGAGAAGAGAGCTAGACTACATGACCTCCAGAAGTCCATAAATTTTTCTGTAATTCTAAGCATACCAAATAAACTAACAAGGAAATCACTGGCTTCTGCTCCTTCCTATAGCAAAAAACCCAAAAACAAACAACAACAACAAAAGAAACAAACAAGCAAAGTGAAATTAAATTCTACTGAGAAAAGGATGACTGGGAAGTTCAAAATTAACAGATTTTTAGAAACCCCCATCAGCTCACAGCCTGATGTCTGCACCTACACTACTGCTTCCAGCAGTCTGTTAGCATGAATTCCACTTATGGATACTCTTCTCAGAACTTTTGTTTTTATGAAACGAATTTTGATAACCTCAAATTCCTGGGATCGGAGCAGTCCTGCTACTCAAGGCCAGACTGTCCACACAGCTCCTGAGGTACTTCAGATACTTCCTTCTACAACAGAAACCATGGACTTGATCCAACAGAGGAATTATGTTCCTAATTATTTCTATATTCAGAATAACTGACTGTCCTGACATGATAGCCTCAAAGCCTTTAAAATTATGTTTAAAAATTCAACAATTGGTATCTAACTTAAGAAGGCTTAGGGGTGCCAACCTGTACTTAAGAGTTGCACTTAGGGCCCTAAATGGATTTTATTCTAGTCTTAAAATAGACTGGTACAGAAAGGCACTGACAGTACAGAACTAGATGAACAAACAGAAAGTTGGAAAAATAAGTTAGTTTTTCTATGAAGAAAAGTGTAAGAAAGCTTTACTGGTGCAAGCAGGAGAAATAAGAGCCTCAATTCCTGCAGCAGAAGGAGAGCTGGAGGATTGTTCCTTGTTCCAACTTTGGTGACTCTACACCTCCATCAACAGAAAATACACAAACTGAAAATGACAAATTCTGTTAAATGTCCCTAAGGGATTGAGTCAGAGATCTGATAAGGCACAACAAGATTTCATTAACCATTCAAATGAACCACCTACACCCACACACATTACGCCATAAGATGGGGGTGTTCTAATACAGAACTTGATGAGAAAATGTCAAATAAAAATAGTTTTCCCATTCCCTAGGTGACAGATACTCATCTCAAACTCGGGAGTTGTGTCATGCTTGAGCAGCCTCTGCCTGACATTTCCTGCGAGAAACCACAGTTCACTTACATCAGACCAATGCTGAAGTGGAGCACCGAGTACCTGCATCAGTGCAAGGAATTCCGTTGCGTTGAGGTAATTAAAGAAATTCAGAGCAACGCATCTGGGATATTTCGTAAATATTTTAAGAACTATCACGCCCGGTGCTCTTCGGGCTTCAAGACTTTTGGAACACCTGTGGCAGAGGAATCCTCAGCGGTGGCAATCCCAGAGCTGCACCGGCTCTGCTGAGCCCTCCACGCCAGCTCCTGGGGCCAGCTCGTTACACACCTCCTGACACTTTTCCCTGCTGTTTCCTCTTTACACCAAGGTGGGACCGGACGGCCAGAACCACATTCCATGCAGAAAAGCCCTGATGGAAAAACACTCACTCACAGAGCTGGCTGCTGAGCACCTCAGCAGAAGTACCTGAGGCTAAGCTAAGGGACACACAGTCACTCTGTCCACACCTCCAGGAATATATCATCAGCTACATCAGTAGTCTGGGATTTGTTCTTATTTATAGTATGAAAGTTGTTTTTCCTAAACACCCAGCCTTTTAGCAAGCCATCAAGCTGTCAGGCCAGCGCTACCGCTCCATCCTGTTGGAATGCTATTCCCGAGCTAGAAGAAGCCCAGGCGCGGCGTCCGGCCGCGCAGGAAGCAGCTCGAAGCGATGCAGGACCGGCACTGCCGAGGGCCGTTCCCGGCCTCCCTCCTCCTCCTCCTTCTCCGGCCGCGCCCGCAGCATTCCTATTTCCGCCGTCACCCAGGCGGGCCCCGGCTCGCCCCGGCCCGGTGAAGCGCCGGGGTCTCGCCGCGCCGTCCGGCCCTCCCCGCCCGGCCCCCTCACCCGAACACGTGTTCCGAGCTCCAGATCTTCATGGCCGCTCGCGGCGTGTCCCTCAGAGCCCGGCGGGAAGGAGCGCGGGAGGGAGCGCGTGCGGCGGCGGCCGGCGCGCGGCGGCGATGCCCGGCTGACTGACAGCCTCGCGCCGGCACGGCGAGCACCAGCGGCCGCCGCGAGCGGGGTGGGGGGCGTGCCCGGGCCGGCGCGCGCGTCACGCGTTGCGTCACCGCCCCGCCCCTTGCGCCCATGGAAGAGGCGGTGCAGCGCGCATGCGCAGGAGCGCGCGCCGGCTGGGCCGGTGTCGCTCGGTGTTCCGGGTTGGACGCGACTCATCGGGATCGTGCAAGTTCGTAGCCCTGCACAGGACAGCCCCAGGCATCACACCGTGGGCCCGAGAGCGTTATCCAAACGCTTCTCGAACTCTGTTAGGCTTGGTGCTGTGGCCATTTTCCTGGGAGCCTGTTCAATGCTCGACCACCCTCTACGTAAAAAACCTTTTCCTGATATCCAAGCTAAACCTCTGCCGATACAGTTCGTGCTGGAAAGGGACATCCTGAGAAAGCAGTTCTGCATGACCATTGACTGATTGTTCCCCCTGATCCTCACAAACCCTCACCACCAACTCCACAGTACAAAGGAGACATGGAGCTCTTGGAGGAGGGCTAGTGGAGAGCTACAAATATGATGGAATTGGAGCATCTCTCATGAGGGAGGAAGGGCTGAGGGACCTAGGCCTGTTCAGCCTCCAGAAAAGATGGCTCAGAGAGGACCCCATCAACGTGTATATATATTTAGATGGGGGAGTGCCAAGAGGATGGATCCAGGCTCTGCTCAGTGGTGCCAAGCATTAGGACAAGAGGCAACAGGTGGAAACCAATGCACAGGAAGCTCTCTCCAACTGCATTTGAGGAAGAACTTGTTTACTGAGTGGTGACCAAGCACTGGAACAGATTGCCCAGAGAGGCTGTGGAATCTCCCTTACTGGAGATATTCAAGAGCCATCTGGATGCAACTCTGTGCCATGTCCTCTGGGATGAGCCTGGTTGAGCAGGGAGGTTGGACTTGATGACCCACTGTGGTCCCTTCCTTTCCCGTTTTGTGATTCTGGGAGTCTGTGAACTAGCAGCATTTTGGTTTAATCAAACCAGGAGTTTTGATTAAATACCCTATTAAGAGCTGTGGAGGTGACACGCAGCCAGGGACAGCATGTGCAGGGCTGTCCCATGGGATGAAGTCATTGTTGAGGAGTACATGTGGGGCAGTAGCTCAGTTTAAGTAACTCAGCTCAAGCTGCAGATTGAGATGTAGATGGAGCTCTCAGTGGAGGCCTGGGACAAGAGGCAATGAACTGTCAACCCTTTGGTTGTGCCAGCCAGGTGAATGGACACTGGGAGACACAGCAGGAGCAAAGACTCGTGAGTAAGAGCAAGAGCTGCATGTGGCTTGGACTGTGGGGGTATAAAAGCCTAGGGGTTGCTTTGTTGGGGTCCCTTGTCAGAGGCATGACCTGGGGCTGTTTCTCTGTTACTACACCATGAATAAATTGCTTTTGGAATGAGACATTTGAGACTCTGCCATGAGAAACCTGGGGTAGATCCAGTAAGGAAGCCTGGCCAGACTGAGGGGAGTCAAATGAGGTACCTGTGGGCACACTGGAGCTGCCCACTGGAAAGGGGCTCTGGTCTCAGCAGTGGAAGTCTCTGGCTTTAGGAATGTGTCTGACAGGGAGTCTTGTGCGTGATCAGACTGGGATGTTTCCTTAACAGTGATAATGCCAAATGCCTGAGTTCACCTAGAGGACTTTGCACGGGCTCATTCTACAGCAAACACATTGATATGAAATGCCTTACATAGTGGGGCAAAAACAGGAGACAGGTTTCCTTATTTCCTACCTCCAGGCTTGGTAGATCATTACTGCAGGCTAAACCAGCCCTGGCAGCAAGGAGACCCACCCTTTTTAGTGATGCTGGCCAAGCTGGGCTGGGCTGGGCCATTCTCCGCTGACTCACCTGCACCCTTGACTCAGCAAAGGGATCTGGACAAGCTGGAAAGATGGGCTGGGGCCAAGGGCATGAGGTTCAACAAAAACAAATGCTGGGTCCCATGCAGCACTACAGGCTGTGGTCAGAGTGGCTAGAAAGTGGTCCAGTGGAAAAGGGCCTGGGGGTGCTGGTCGAAAAGAGCTGAACATGAGCCAGCTGTGCCCAGGTGGCCAAGAAGGTCAGAGGCACCCTGGCCTGTGTCAGAAACAGTGTGACCAGCAGAACCGGGGCAGGGATTTTCCCCCTGTATTCAGCACTGGTGAGGCCGTATCTCAAAAAATTGAGTTCAGTTCTGGGCCCCTCAGTTCAGAAGGACATTGAGGTTCTGAAGTGTCTCCCGAACAGGACAATGAAGCTGGTGAAGGGTCTGGAGCACGTGTCCTGTGAGGAGCAGCTGAGGGAACTGAGGGTGTTTAGCCTGGAGAAAAAGCGACTCAGGGGTGACCTTATCACTCTTTGCAACAGCTTGAAAGGAGGTTTTGACCAGGTGGGGGTCGGTCTCTTCTCCCAGGGAAGCAGGACGAGAGGACATAACCTCAAACTGCACCAGGGGAGGTTCAGGCTGGACATCAGGAAGAAATTCCTCACAGAAAGGGCGACTAAATATCGGAATGGGCTGCTCAGGGAGGTGGTGTTGTCACTGTCCGTGGAGGTGTTTAAGGAGAGACCAGACGTGGCACTTGGTGCCATGGTCTAGCTGACGTGGTGGTGCTGGGTCACAGGTTACACTTGATGATCCCGGAGATCTTTTCCAACCCGATGGATTCCGGGATTTTGGAACACCCATCCGCCCCGGCGGGGCGGGGCTCCGCTAGTGACGGGAGTGGGCGTGACCAGACGGCGGCGCGTGATCTTATGGGGGCGTGTCCTCCGCCAGGGGGCGGGGCCGGAGGGTGCCCTTCGGACGTAGCGGAAATGCACGCGGCGGCGCGGTGACGTCAGCGGCGCGGGCCGGTGGTGACGGCGGGTCCGGGCGGCCATGGCGCACCGGTACCTGCTGCTGGCGCGGGGCGGCGGCTGCCGCCGGGGGCTGCCCGGGGCCCCGCTGCAGCAGCTGCTCTGCGGGAGGAGCCTGCTCGGGGCCGCAAGGCCCTCCCTGGCGCAGGTGAGAGCGAGCACGGGGGTCGAGGGAGGGCCGTGGTGGCGGCGGCGGCCGGGGCGGGGAAAGGCTCCCCGCTGCTCGGAGCCGAGGGCGTCTCCGCTGCCCGCGGCCTTCAGCGGCTCGTCCCCACCCCGTTCGGAGGACGCAGCCCCGGCCTGCTCGGTACCGGCGCTTCCGGGCGGCGGGGAACGAGGGCCGGTGGATGGGTGAGCGGGCGGGCCGGAGTGCCGTGTCTCCCGGGCTGGAAGCGGCAGCCGGCTCCGTGCGGGAGAACCTGCGGGCTCCTTCGGCCGCAGCAGAGTCGTCTTGCAGGAGGAGGACGAGGCGACACCCCAGAGCTGCTGCTGGTGCTGCGTCCCGCCGGTGTTCACAGAAACTTAAAACGTTAGGAGGTTGAAGGGAGCTTAAGGATTTTCTCTTCCCAACTCTTCTGTCATGGACAGGGACACCTCCTGCTACACCAGGTTGCTCAGAGACCCATCCAGCCTGACCCTGAACACTACGTCGACTGCTTCTCTGAGCAACCTGTTTCAGTGTCTCACCACCCTCACAGTAAATGATTTCTTCCTAATATCCCACTTAATTTCTCCTCTTTCAATTCGTACCCATTCCTCCTTGTCCTAGCACTACAGTTCTCTGGCTTCTCTGTAGATCTCCTTCAGATGTAAGGTTGCTGTGAGCTCTCCATGCAGCTTTCTCTCCTGCAGGCTGAACAGCCCCAACTTACTCAGCTTCCCTTCGCAGAGGAGTGTTCCCAGGTTCCCACTGGGTTCCCAGGTGCTGTGTCCTACCTAGTTCCAAGGTTCTTCCATTGCTTTCTCAGGGTGATGATTTGCATTAGGTGGGTTTGTGGCTGCGTGAGGGTCTGAAATGTTAGAGATAAATGACTGAGTGGTTTGTTTTGGGTGTCAGTGCTTTGGAACAAAGGAGCCTGGTTGTTTGCATCCCAGGATTGCCCAGTGCAATGATGCCATGAATCTGCACCTACAGTTGTGGTACTAACTGATAAATCATGATGTCTGTGTGTCCATTCTTAGTAAAATGGCTTTTACTGTCAGCTGTTGCAAGATGTGTATTATCCTTGTTCACAGCTCTAATACAATGCAAGAGTGACAGGCCTGTGCGGCTGCTTGGGAAAAGGCAGATGTTTAATTCCTCTCTCTTTCATTGGCATCTTGAGAGGTTTGCTTTGTTTTCCTGTAGCATAGAGTGGTGAACAGCCACACCTTTTTGGGTATGAAGGTTACACCTGTAGGATATTTCTAGGATAATGATAATTGTGAGATGAACACGCACAGAAGGGTGTTAGTAGCTTTGTTGTCAGCATGAATATGTGGCTTGTTTTTAATGATGAACTGGGTTATGTTTGATCAGAGCTGAACATCATTTCAACAATAAATGAAACATTGTCAGCAGTGCTGCTGATCTCTCAGGAAGCTACTTCTTGTTTCTTTCAACAAAATTTAATGAGTTCCAATTTGGAATCAATCTTAGGAAGGGGACTTTGTATTAATTCTAGCATCTGGCTGTGTGTGTGGGCAGAAAAATTAGCATCTTTGTTCCATAAAAACCATTGCTTTTTTAAAATTGATCTTTCCTGAAGAAGGAGTAGCTTGGAATCATAGAACCTAAAGGCTTGGCTTGGAAGGGACCTTAAAGATCATCTAGTTACAACCCCCTTTGCCATGGGCAGGGACCCCTCCCACCCATCCAGGTTGCTCAGGGCACCATCCAGTCTGACCCTGAACACTTCCAGGCTTGAGCGTCCACAGCTTCTCTGAGCAGCCTGTTCCAGTGGCTCACCACCCTCTAGGAGTAAAGACTTTCTTCCTAATTTCTAATTAAGTCTCTTCTCTTTTAGTTTAAAAATCATTTCCCCTTGTCCTATCACTATTTGCCCATATAGAAGTAATTTGCATTAAGTTACATTTCTTTAGCAGATTTTTGTTGTGTGTTGTCCCCTCTTCCTGTTATGTTCTTATGTAATAATGTGGTGGCTGTTATATAATTAAGACTTTTGTTTTAATTTTACTTTGATTTGGAACTTGATAATGGATGAAACTCTAAACTTCCAACTTTCTAGAATTAATGGATTCTCTATCCTATTTGTATAACTAAGCAAGTGAATTTTCTGTTCCTGCTTTGTGTAGCCTCAGTTTTTTTTAAAAAAGGATTGCGCTTACAGAGTTTTTGTAAACTTTTTAAGTAGTTTTGCTGGTGGTCTTGGGTTTATGTGGCACTCTGGACTAGTAACCTTTTATGGATTTTTTTAACTCTAAACCTGATTTTTGTGTATTTTGCTTATCTAGAACTTACATTTTAAAAAGTCTTGATTCGTAGTGTGTGACAAGGTTTGCCCGAAAGAAAAGATCAGATTTTTTTGCTTGGTTGGTTGGTTGTTTTTGTTTTACATGCAGTGAATATTTTTTTACCTCTGACTGGGAGACACTTGGCAAGAGTTTCCTGGTAGACAGCCCAAAACAGCATCCAGTGAAAATGTGCTCTGTTTGCTTTCTCTCTGTCCAGGCAGTCAGTGTGCTTATATCAGCTAATGTGGCATTCCCATTGCCAGACAACCCAGGAACTAGCCCTGTATCAGGATGATCAAATTTTGGCCTGATGTTTTAGAGAGTTCTTGAATATTTCCAGTGAGGGAGACTCTACAACCTCTCTGGGCAGCCTGTTCCAGTGCTTAGTCACCCACACAGTAAAGACGTTCTTTCTCCTATTCAGGTGGAGCTTCCTGTGCATCAGTTTCTTTCCATTGCCTCTTGTCCTATTGCTCAGCACCACTGAGAAGGGCCTGGATCCATCTTCAGATTCTTAAAGACAATAATGAGGTTCCCTCTCAGCCTTCTCTTCTCGAGGCAGTCAGGAGACACTGAACATGCCATATAGTCAGTTGTTCCTTTTTCTCTCAAAGCAACTTCAAAACACTCAGCTCTCTGCATAGTAACTTGACAGGTGGCACTGGAATTTAGGATTTCATGGAATTTAGGATTTGTAGAGACAATCCAACAAGAAGCCAGTCCCATTATTCAGGTCTACCCCAAAGCTCTGTCTGCTTACACTTCTCTGTCCTTTACTTAAACTATAACTTAATTCTGTAGTAAACCTGTGCTGGTCTAGCTGAGCCAGGCAATTAGATTTGTCTTCCTTAAACTTTTCTTTTAAACATGAGCAGCTGTTTTGTCTCAGTCGAAGTAAAGCTTTCAGAATATTCCATTCTCTTTGCAAATGAAAAGTAATCTGAGTTTGCAGAAGAACTGTCTCTAATTTTTGTGTGTTGTAGGGGACCACTGACATAGGAGAAAACCGCATTATTTCTTTGAGTTTCATCAGTCACTGCAACATTCACTGCCTGTCTGTATTTGAACTATACATGATCTGTGGCAAGCTCTTTTTATTTTATTGCTCACATGGCTGCATCCCACTTGTCCTAAAACAACTTCTAGGAGCACAGATGGAATTGCTCATGTTGGTGGTCATGGTGTATTGGACTTAGTAGCTGTTCTCTACATTAGCTTCTCTCTAGACTAGCTGTACTGCACACACTTCTCATAATCAGTGAAATAAATACCCTCTTGGATTTTCAGTACCAGGTTTTAGTCAGTGACATGCAGCGGCACAAAACTAATGGCTTGATCAAGCAGCTCAAGAATTCTTAGTCAGTCCACAGCAAAAGCAAGGAATGAGAACATTTTGTTATTCTTCTTGGTTCCAGCAGGTGGAACTACAGGGATGCTTGAAATAAGTCTAATGTATTTCATCATTTAATAAGGGGTGGAGGAGAAAGCTCCAGACAGAAGATTTCAGCAGAGTTACAGCATTCAGTTAATGAATGGGAGCATGCCTAGGGTAGTTCTAGTGTGCAATCAAATAATCAAAAGTTTCTTTAGTGTGCAAAAATAGGTTTTGTTTACAGCCACTGTACCTTGGCTATAGCACTGGGCTTCCCTTCACAGAAATAGTCCTAGAGGTGTTAGTCCCAGATAGATATTTGCTGTCTTGCAAGGATACTTGGAGTCATCTTTTCAGGACCTGTTGCTTTTCAGTTAGTGTTGCTTGGTTTTTGCGTTTTACTATTTCTGTGACTCTTAAGGTAAACAGCTTCCAAAAAGAACAGAAGCCTTGAGTGCCTTTATGTGCCGGAAGGGAGTGGAGGCAGAAGGAAAGTCAGTCTGTGGGGAAATCTTGGCATGGATAATATTTTGTTTCTCAGAAGTTTTAGAAAAGCTTATGAAGGGGATTTTATCTAAAATATGTCCTTCTTGAAGAAGTCAGGTATGATTTCTCTTGACTAAAATTGCAGTTCACACTTTAGAGTATGCAGCTACAGGAGCAAAATTTTGTTAAGAATTAGTGAGTTTAAATATTTAATTTTCCCTCATTGCACTTAAATGATGAATAACAGTAAACATCCTTGGAACAAGGAGCAGCAGGCTTAGATTTGTTGTGGTTTTATAACTGGATGTTTACCCACACTGGGCTTTAGATCTTCTTTTTGAACTGATTCCTCATCTGTTTTAGTTTCTTAGCTGGATGTAAGCATTGACTGCCACATCTCTTTCTTTTAGATTCAAGTAGATCTTTCATATTCGGTAGCTACAACTTCTTAACTATTTGAAAAAAAGGTTGCAGACAAAACATGATTCAGTACTGTTGGATCATGCTTGTACAATCACAGTTAATGTTGCACTTTAATGTCATTCAGCTGGTATGATGAAATGTTTCCCTTAAATCAGTGTGTATTTAATGTTAGTACCTTGTAGTTTTCTGCTTGATTTTTCTCTTTTAATGAAGAATGTTTTGTTTGTGTGTTAAGAACTCTGTTCTTAACAATGAGAATTAAAATCTCCATGCTGTACAAATTCCTCATTTGATGAACTTTGCTTTTCCCACTGTTGTCTTACTTTCTGGTGGGTGCACAGCAGTTACCACGAGGTCTGCTGTAAAGTAGTGTCTGACTAGTTGCAAGGCACTACTAGAGAGCTTAAAGATTTTTGTCGTCTGTTCTTGTTGCTTTATATTTCTTTTTCTTCTTTCAGCTCTGTGACCACGTTACCCCTGGAGTTACTGCTGATAGAAGCACTGTTTTGGCAAGTGTCATCGCTGCTTGCAGGAGGCTTTTCTCTCAACCTCCCAAAGGTGACTGTAACTTTGATTTGTGCAACGAAGCAGACTGCTTACATACCTTGCTGAGAACTGCACTCACGTGCCGTTTAGGTTTATTGTCTGTGGGGAAGTCAGTTCTTGTACTAAGCAGCCTTTAATCTTGAGATGGAACATTTGATTTATGGGATTTTTAGGAGCTATTAGAGAACAGTGTGGTTTGCTCAACTTCACACTTGGCAGTGGAGCTTTCTGTTGACCTAAGCTTCTCCATCTCTGGTTAAAAGGTAGCTTTACTTCAGGACATTAAATACATGTGGTATTCTCTCATCAATGCAGTAGATTTATTTATGGAGACTGGCTAGAGCTTTTCAACAAAAAGAAAGAACAAAGCTGTTTTCGCTGTCTGCATGTTGCTAGCTTCCTTGCTGGTGTATACATTCAGCTTGTGATGAAAGAATTGTAAAATAAAAACCAATTGTGAGCTCCTTTCGTCTTTCTTAATAGGATTTGAAAAGTATTTTCCCAATGGGAAGAAGTCTAATGGAACTAAAGGTACACCTGGAGAAACAAAAGGTACAAAAAGCTGCATGATTTCAGTTCTTTATGGAATGTATATTCATTAAATTAGACTTTGGCATAACAATTGTTAGTTTGGGGTTTAGGCTTTTTCTTTATTTTTCAGGGAAGATGTTTCTGTACCAGATTAGTTTAGAAGTGCAAGTTGATATGTTATTATTATACATAATATGAGAGCAAAATAATGTTTGTCTTCTGGGCTAGTATTTATGTTTCTGTTGGAGTGCTGTCCCTCAATTATAAGTTAACAGACCTCTCTTCTGACACTTAATGGACTATATATCTGGTTTTCTGTGGAAAGTGCTGTTTTTTACATCATCTAATTATTGTAGTATTGCAAACTAGTACATTTTTCAGAACATCTCGATATAACTAATGAAAGGTAATGTGAGATTGGCATAAGATGGTTTTCTTGTTTGTTTTTTGTTGTTGTTAGAAACAAAGCAAGCTACTTCCAGACAACCGAGTGGGACTAGTAGTGGAGGAGGTGGCAGTGGTGGAAAAAAAGGTGGCAAGAAAGAGGAAACTAACTGGTGGACCAGATTACAAAAGGTTTTGACTTTAAAATATCTTTCTTTACGTCACTGTCTTGTCTTCATGAAATAATCTTTCATGTTTTTTGCTTTTTAAGGCCATATTCTGATTTACCAAATCTTGCTCAAGCCTCCTGTGCCAGGCCTTTCATGGCAACTGGCTCTGGGTGGCTCTTCACTCAGTGCCTTTCATGAATAACTGTTTTGTGCATAACTCCAGAGGCATCTACCTCTGGTTCGGGAATGTTACTGATATTTAAGCTGTGTGAATGTGGTTGCTAGTCGTCAGTATTCTTAGAGTGGGGCCTTAGACCTTTAAAGGCCTTGTGTTTTGTTTCAGTGTCAGTTTGGAGAATTTTCTGACCGCACAATGCTCATTAAATGTAGTGTGCTCTTACATGTTCTGACCTTAATGAAATATTTACATGAGTTTCCCTTTGAAGTTTGCCATTAGCTGGAACACAAAGATGATGGCACCTGACAGTATAGGAATATTAAGAATGTTTTTGGTGCCCGTAATGTTTTTCATCCTTCTTGGTTTTGGTTTTTTTTTTTTTTTCCTTCTGTTAGTTTTTTCCTTTATTTTTTGTCAGTCTTGCATGTACTCACCAAGGATAAGAATAATTGTTTTAGAACAGAGGAAGAAAGGTCATGTGAGTTTTTGGGGTTTTTTTAACAGCAGTTTATAGATCAAAACTCTTCAATTACTATTTGTATAACACTTAAAGATTTTCTAGTGCTGTAATTCCTCAGTTCTATGAGAAATTGCTGAAGTGTATTCATACAACAAAACAGACCTTTGTTTGACATTCTCTGTGGCAACCTTGAGGGCAGGGAATAGAAGCTGCAAAGAAATAACCAGAATCTGTTTTCTATGTGTTTACTGTATTACAGACTCTAATTTTTTTTTTTTTTTTTTTTTTTTTTTTTTTTTTTTTTTTTTTTGTCTTCTCCATTTCCTAGGGTGACATTCCATGGGATGTCAGGGAGTTTCGGATGTATGTAGTGGGAAGTTCTTTTTTCTGGACAATGGTTGTATACTACTTCTTCTTCAGGGTCCCTGGGAGAGAAATCACTTGGAAAGACTTTGTCAACAGCTACCTTTCTAAAGGATTGGTGAGTGGGGAGGGGAGTCAGTGTGAAACATCAGAGTGCTGAAGATGCTAATTTCTGTCTCCCCACTTAGGCTTGTGCCTGTAGAGTGAGAATTGGCGCAGTATAATTTTTGAGGGAGAAAGGAATTAGCTTTCATTTTAATCAGTTCCTAGATCTGATGTTTTGGATGGATGTGTGAAGATTTATGTCATTTCAAATAAGGAGAGGGAGTAGCAACTCAGGACAAAACTTCTGTTGGATGGCTCATGTGGGTGCTGGTATGAAGGGGCAGTGTAGCCACACTCTCTCTGGGTGTGGCTTTACAGTACAGGTAAGCTGACATAATAGCTTAAAGAGACATGCCAGGCTGCCTTTGGAAGAAGTTTACTCCTAACCTCATCGCTTGCATGAGTCTCTCCCTCTGAAAGAAAAGGTTTTCTGCTTATTTCATGCCTGAAATCATTGGGGAATCTGAGAAGCAGAAATGAGAACAGAAAGGGATGGGTGGGGAATGGAAGAATCCTTTCAAGAACAGTACATTGGCATCCCTTCATCATCCTGACTGTGTAGTAAAGTAGCCTCCTCTCTTTGTTTCTCCTCTCATTTTTCTTACCTGGAGCCGCTACTGGAGCAATCAATTTTATCATCAGTATCCTATCTCTCTGTAGAACTTGGGCAGCTTTCCATACTTGGAGTAATAGGTTGGTGATGCCCTGAAGTTGAGGAGATTGTCTCTTACAAAGGCCTTTTCCACTTCAGGAGCCACTAGTTCTTTGCTGTGTTCCCTCCCTGCTTGTAGCTTTGCCTAAAGATTAGGAAGGCATTGATTTGCTTTGTCCTCTAGGTTTCAGACCTAGAGGGATTTTGTTTTAACACAAAATTAACCTTCTATTCATTACTTTGGTAAGCTGCTGAACAGGGTGTCTCTTACCTTTCTTTTCTAACTGATCTCTGCAGAGCTGCTCTGTATGCTTCTGCCTAGATTGTCTTACAATCAGTCCTGTTCCAAATTGGTGATTTTGTATGTTTTGTGGAAAAAAAAGGCATACTGATTAAATTTCTGAAGCAGTAAGACACTTAACTCTGTAAAAAGATAAGTTTAGCTGTTATAATGAGCAAAGCCGAAGCCTCCTTCCAGAAGAGCATTATAAAAGTAGGCTGTTGCACAAAACCAAGTTTCTTGTGTCTTTATGAGATGTAGTGTGAGTATTCAGACAGGCTAAATGTGTAGCTATCAAGTGCTGTTGGCTGCCATAGTGGTTGGGAGAAGACTGCTCTGGAGTCATGTGCTTTTCAAAACAAAGGTGTTCAGGTAGTGTTGTGTGAAATCAGGTTTTTTTCTAGAGTGACTTCTTAGCTCATGTTTTGCTTCAATTCTGCCTGAAATGGCCACATGTAGCAAGTTCAGGGAACAACCTTACTAACCTGTGTGCAGTTCAGGCCCAACTTCTAAAACTAGTTTTAAAGTTATTAAAAACATTTATTTTATGGAAAGAGGAAGAAAACAGAGAAAATCTTCAGCTGACTTCTAAAAAGACCCTGTCAAATCCAAGAAACTAACCATTGGAGGAGACATGTAAAAAAGATCTTAATGGTATATAGCTCCTAAACCTACAGCACGGTTCCTAGGTTTGTATGGTATCTGTTATCTCAGCTAAATACCTCTTTATCTAATTGATGTTATTTAATATTGTAGCACAGGAAGCCCTTTCTAGTAGGGAAAACAGTTGTAAGAACAAAGTTCGGATTTCCCCCATTTTGTTCAGTTGGTTTGTTTTGGAAGCTGCTATAAGAGTTTGGAATCTTATAACTTACTGCTTTTGGTGTTTGACCACTGAGACAATTAACTACTGTTTAACTATTTTACTGTAACTGATTTTTGCTGAGGCATGCATTGGGTTTTTCCTTAAGAAAAAGGTATGATGTCAGTCCTTCAATCTAAATTCTGATGTGCCAGTATTCCTTTTTTCCTGATTGCATATGTGAATTCTAATGGCAAACTGTAGACTGTGGGACTGTCCTGATGTATATGATTAGTTGTAGTCTCCTAACTGGAAAACAGAAAGATTCACATCTGAAGCTGTGGTGGAAGCACAGTGACTGTACACTCTTTACGCAGGTTTTATTCTTTTCTCCTCTTACAGGTGGACAGACTTGAAGTGGTGAACAAGCGCTTTGTTAGAGTCATCTTTGTTCCTGGAAAGTCTCCTCATGAATGGGTAAACGCTTTTAATACGTGTACATGAGATAGAAGCAGCAAACCAATCTTATTACGTAAAGTTTGAGGCAGAAATTCGGTCTGCATCATCGATAATTTCTTAATCTAAAACACATTTTCTTGTCACTTTATCCTACATCAGGTATTTTTCACTTTATCAGTTGTTTTGCCATAGATACCTTTAAACTAGGACAGGTGGCTCCTTTCCAGCACCATGCTCTTTAATACAGATACATAAACAGGAAGAGCTAGAAATTGCTGAATTTCTCGCTATCTGTTAATCCTATTCAAGGGTTTTCTCCCAAATTTGTCCCTGAACCAGGACAGTTCTCTATTTTTAGCTGCTGTTTTCCATATGCTCAAGAAAATCCCAGACTTAGGTCCACATACTTAGGAATCTTTTCTGTTCCTGACTGCTTTTAGCCAGTTGCTTGAGAAAACAAAGAGAAGTATTTGTTTCCAAAGTATCTATTTCATGGAGTTGCTCTTCTAGTAGTACAGTGAGGAATAGACTGATGCAGGTGAAAGTTTTCCAAAGAATGATACGCAGTGGCAGGGACCTATTAAAAAAGAAATAAAATTTTCATGGAAAATTCAAAGAAGCATTGGAAAAGCTTGATCATGTTACCTCTTCTTAGGTGGTGGAGCTTTTCTTAACTGTGTTTCTGAAAGAAGGTCTGCAAGTCCCTCCTGGGTAAAGTGAAATCTGCAGCAATTACTTAATCAGTGGGTTTCAGTGTGGCTTATTTATACACCTACTCTTTAGCCCACTTACAACCAGTTGCCTTCATTTCCCAATCAGTTAGCTGCTCTGTTTTTTCTTTTTCAGTGGTGGGTTAAGGAGGGAAAAGTCAGGCAGGTCACGGTGCTAAAGGGGAGATTTTTTTGAAAGACCAGATCTCAACACATTTTGAAAGTAATGTCTGGATTTTTCTTTCTGGTCTGTGATAATTTTCACACTTGCTTTTTTTTTTTTTTTTTTTTTTGTGACGACAGCTGACTTTAAAGCTCGTTTAAACCACAAAAGTTTTTGTTAAGAAAAGCAAAAACCTTTCTTAATCAGAAGGGCTGAGACCTTCAAATGAAACTGTAAGTTGTATGACTGCTGTGTTTCCAGGTTCAGTGCTCTGTATTATTCTGACTGTATAGCTCCCTTGTAAACATCTGTTTATTACTCCCTCTGTTTTCTGGAGAAATGCCAGATTTCCATCTGTTTGAAGTGCCCTAAAACTAGAGGGATTTATCGTCTCTGCACAAGCAGTGGTGGATACAGTGTGTTCAGGTTGGGAGGCTTCACATTTGTTGTGTGCCTCTTACTACACCAGTTACATACTTAACAAGGCAGCTTAAACTTGGTCAAAATCTAACATGTGCACAAGGAATTACCAGGCTAGAATTTGGCTTGTGGTGGAGATGAAATAAGGTCGGGTACTTGATGATCTCTGCTTTTTTCCTAGCAGTACGTCTGGTTTAATATCGGTAGTGTGGACACTTTTGAACGGAATCTTGAGACTGTGCAGCAAGATCTGGGAATAGAAGTGGAGAACAGATTGCCTGTAGTCTACTCAACAGAGAGTGATGGGTAAGAAGTTGCTTTATAAAGTCTCTGGTAAAAAAATGTTTATGTTTACCGAAGAGAAGTAGGTTTGTAATACACATCCCTTATGGTTCACTAGGTGGCAGTATTATCAGAATAACAATCGGCTTGGGTTTATTTTTGAGTGTTAAGTGTAAGAGAAGCTGTTCACTACTTTATCTATGAAGAAATCCATATCCTCTTACTCTAAATATAGCTTCTTATTATATAAATGTTCTACTATAACTCCTTTCTTCATTCTCCTTCCTCCCAGTGACTTTTACTAGAGCAAGAGTTAGCCAGGCACAGCAGCAGAGCTCTAGAGATGATGCTCATGTAGATTTTTGAACAGACAGATTCTATCACAGAACCTCAGTATATTGGCTGAGCTATTCTGGGCATCAATTTTTGGCCAAAAATTAAGCCTAAGTCAAATTCTGGGGCCTTGGAAAAAAGCAAGGAATAGGTGATTAAGTTGACCAGATTAACTTGGCTGTTAGCAGAAGCTGGAAGGTGCATCATGCTCTTAATTGTTAAGAAAAATAACACTGATATTAGGTTTAAAGCACTGTTGCTTTTCATCAGGGAATAATGGCTCTGATACTAGATTTGTGTCCTTTGCACGAGCCTTATGTAGCTGAATATTATTGACCTTATTTAGAAGACAATAAAAGTACTTCTCTGATACATGTTTCCAAATGGCTTGGAAGACAAATGTAATCTTGTATCCCAAGGACTAGTCTCTTTTTGGTTCTAAGTGAGCAGTTTAAAAACTACTCCTGCTGATGTCTGTGAAACAGGTTTTGCATCATCAGGAAGTTTGACTTTGGATGTAGTAGCTCATATGATTAACAGAAATGGCTCATTTACCATCTCTCTTGTGTTTACATTCTTGGTACTTGGTTTTGATTTGGGGGGATGGAGGGGAATGTCTTGGTTTTTCTGCAGTGTGTTTTACCAAGCTGCTGCTGCCTGATGGGCTTGGTGGCAGGAAAAATGGTGGCCTTAACTCTGGGCAATCCTGCAACTTCAGACAGAGGTTTTTATTTCCCTGTTCTGCACACTGCCTGCCTCATTTCTATGTTTCTTTGTAATGGAGCATGCACTTAGGGATGGTCCATAAATACACCTGTTGAGCCCTTATTTAAACAAACCTGGGGAAAGGTGATGGTCAGGGCAATGCAGCACTTGTGCAAAAAGGCTGCATGTCAGCCTGAGGCTTCTCACAACAGACTGGGAAAAGTAGGTCAGTTCCTATGTCTTCTTCAGCCTTGGTTTTACTTCTTTACTTTCTGAATCCCTCTTTCTGACTATGGCTCTGGTCCTTTCCCCCTCAGAGTCTGTTCTTCCTATAGATATTTATGTATATTGCTCTGCCCCAGGAATGCCACAGAAAACAGGAGATAGCAGCAGCTATATATAATCAAAGTACTGCTGTTCCCTGTTGGATCAGAATCTGCTGCATACCACAGTAGAGGGAAAAATTCCTTCTTTTTATCCCAGGAATGTGGGTTATCTGTAAAGCCTGGAAATCCTGTACTCATTCATGATTGTGCTTCTTTTTGCATTTTGTTTTTGCTGAGTGTGGATGGAAAGTCTTGTGAGCTGTTTGTTGAAGCTGTTCCTTTTCACAGAAAAATCTGTACAGTGCTCAGATACTACGATAAAGAGGACTGTGTTAGGGTTTTTGGCTTTTACAGAGCTGTGCTAGAGAGCTGGAGGACAGTGGACAATGAATAATAATTTAAAAAACCCACCAAAACCACAAAACAAACAAAAAGAAACCACCCCTCCTCCTGCAATTCTGTAACCTTCAAAATGAAAATGGAAACACTGAAAGAAGGAAAAAAAAATGTAAAAAGCTGAAAGACCTAAAGAGCATGTATTTTGGAGAGAAATTTCTGCTTGAAGTAGTAGGATACACTGTCTATATGTTACCTAATACAACTTACTTTGCGAATATAAGCATTTACATAACTGGTCCTGTAAATTTACCTTTGAAAAAACAAGCTACTTCTGTTTATTAGGTCATGCAATTTTTCCTCTATAAAACTCAGCAATGTTACTTGATGTCCTTGGTTTAAAAACAAGCAACTATCAGTATAAGAATTTGTTCTCAAATTTATTTTGGTGGTTTTCCACTGTGAACAGCCTGCAGAAATACAAACTTTACAAGGTAATAGAATATATGATGGCACCAACATCTTATATGTCTTATTTGCAGTAATGGATTTTTGTGATATATTTCTCTTTTTTTGTTTGTTTTTCTCCACAGATCATTTCTCCTCAGTTTGCTGCCTACAATTCTGATTATTGGTTCACTGCTGTACACGTTAAGAAGAGGTCCTGCAGGTTTAGGTCGGGCAGGGCGTGGAATGGGTGGACTTTTCAGTGTTGGTGAAACTACAGCCAAAGTCCTAAAGGATGAAATAGATGTTAAATTCAAAGATGTAGCTGGCTGTGAGGAGGCCAAATTAGAGATAATGGAGTTTGTTAATTTCCTGAAAAATCCCAAACAATATGAGGATCTGGGAGCAAAAATTCCAAAGGTAAGGGAATGATGACTTAGACTTTTTTCTTCTAGTAGTCCTCAATATTCTTACCTGTACTAGGATTGTTTATGTATGCAGTGCTTTCCAGCTTCTGTCTTCTTCCAAGCAAAAAAAAAAGCATTAAGTGCTAGCAGTGTAGCTGATGTGCCAGAAGACTTGCCTTGTGGAATACATTGTCCGTTCATACGGAGCAGAAATGTTACACATATAGGTATAGCATAAGTCTTGCAGACAGTTATTACAGAATTGCCTTTTGGCTGTGCTGGCAAGGGGGTCTACTTGATGACATACCTTTCTTTTTCTAATACGTCAGTCAAAGGAAACACTGTTCCTGTAACTCTAAGACAACATGGTAGTGTTGTATCTAATTTGTTTTTCCTTTTGCTTGTTTAAAGGAGGTATTCATCTTCAGTTATTTCCTTGCATGATTTTGACTGTGGTGAAAGAAAAGCCAGCAGACTCAGTATCATAACATGTTATTTCACAGGCTTATTGTTATGTTTTCTTCATGAGGAAAATATACATGTTTCTCTTGTAGGGGGCTATTCTGACAGGTCCTCCAGGTACTGGGAAAACACTTCTGGCTAAAGCTACAGCTGGAGAAGCCAATGTCCCATTTATCACTGTCAACGGCTCAGAGTTCTTAGAGATGTTTGTTGGTGTGGGTCCAGCACGAGTAAGTCTTTGGCCTTGCTATTTTCTTTCAGTATTGGCTGTTGAGAAGATGTTGTCAGGTTTGGGACGTGTGTGGTTCGATTGTGCAGCTGAAGTTCTTTCTTCTATGCAGATTTCTTACAAGAGATGCCAGATGCACATTGACACACAAAAATCATTAATGTACCTTTAATAAAAGTTACTAAGGCAGTTCACTATCTGGTTTCAGGCCATTAAGGATGTGCCTCTTTTCAGGTGCTTGAGAACGCAGACCAGCACTCTTTAAGCTCTGATCTGAAGTAAATTTACTAGCTGGATCAGAAATCTGTAGCTTATTCAACTACTGCTATGGGAATGCCTCTTGCTGCTCTAAATCCTGTTTCTTTGAAGAACTTAATTCTATTTCTAGTTTGAAACACTTAGCTGTAAAGGGTTGTCTAGGACACACAGATAAACCTCTGATTGAAATATGAGTCCAGTGACTGATTTCTGGAGATCAGGTGTTTTAAATAACCAAATATATGTCTAACATTTTTTTTTGTGCTTTTCTGCCTTAACTGTCCTAAGAAAGCTCATTAAAAACATGTGAAGTGGTATAAAGAAGTTACTGATGGTATTTTATGGCAATTAAAATTTAGGAAAATATTAGGTATCCTAAAATGATAGTGGTACTCAGACTTCTGTTGTGAGTAGATACCTGAAATGCCTCAAAGCAAAGTGACTTAACTTTTCTGTACTGGTCTGTGAAAGTATTTTTACTGCCCAGTGAAATCTGTTGACACAACTTTGGCTGGGAATTGAGGTTGCAACACAGTCAATAATTTCTGATGCTTATAGAAAACAACATGAGACTTTTACTTTCAGTTCCTATTAATTTATTAAATAAGACAGTTGTTAGTGGTGCTAAATTGATAATTTGTAAATTGGAATGTGCTAGAACTAGAACTGCTTACACAGCCTTGGTTTCTGTGGTGATTTTTTTTAGAGTATATACATATGGAAACCTTCAGTTCTGTAACGTATATACACTAAAAATAGTTGTATGATTCTGGATTTCTACTTATTCTAGTGAAAAGATAGTTCACTTTAAGCATCTGACGCTTGTTTATCTTGTTTCTTCATTGTACTTTTTGAAAAAAATATGGGTGACTTTCTGTAGTACAGCCTACCATCCAAAATTTGCATCTCTTCATGTCTGCTGTACATTTTTTGTCATTAGAGAAGCTTTCTGTAATTGTATCACTAATGTATAGAGTAGTAAAGCTCTGAGCTGCATCTAATTCTCACTCAGGTCAATATTCTTCCATTAATTTTTCATTTCCTGTTTGCTCCAGTTGGATTCCTCAGTTGTAGATCTGTTAACTCACTGAACTGGTTTTAATGAGGTCTTTCTGATAACGTTTGCAAGCAGAGCAACATTGCAGTGTTGCATGTAAAATTCAACTCAGATTGTGCTGCAACTACCACAGTAGTTAGGCAATACCTTGTATAAAATATGAAATACTAAAATAATTTCAGCTATCTCCTCCTGTCCTGGGTCTTTTTTTCCTGGATTTCTAGAAGTTAATTTAACTTCAAATGAATATTCAGAGGGGAATTAAGTAACTTATTACTGCCCTTAGGGCTGCCTGAAGGCTTTGGAATGCTTTTCAGAGGCATACCCAGTTGTAGGAATACTGTTACTTATGTGCCTCGTCCCACCCGCCCCCTCAACTCAAAAGAGTTACAAATGAGTCTCTGATACATTCATTCTCTTTCTTTTGTTAAGGTTAGAGACTTATTTGCTCTGGCTCGTAAAAATGCCCCGTGCATTCTCTTCATTGATGAAATAGATGCAGTAGGGAGGAAGAGAGGAAGGGGCAACTTTGGAGGACAAAGTGAGCAAGAGAACACACTTAATCAGCTTCTAGTGGAAATGGATGGTGAGTATTTAATATCTAATACTATGTTATAATAACAAGGATATTGGAAAGAACTATTATGCTTGTTCAGACCTGCTAACCAAGATTTGGATTCTAGCTTAAATTCAAATTGTCTGTTTCCTCGTTTCCTAAAATAAAACATGGTGACTCACTTTGCTGCAGCCTGACATTTTACTAAAATTAAGTCAGAGAAAAAGAACCCACAGTCTGTATCTCTTAACTCTTTGTTACAGTTGAATAGGTTAAAAAAAATAAAATTCTTCACAATGAGACCAGTCTGTCTGTAAAAAAATACAGCTAGCCATGCTGGTTCTGCCGTTTCCTGAGCAGTTAATCTATTATTGTATTTTGAAGATAACACAGGATTTGATATAGTAATTCACAAAGCAGAGCCCAAGGCCATTTTCTTGCTTGTTATGAAAAGCTGGACAATGCAGCAATAAATAGAAATATTTCCAGCTTTAAGATTCATTTGTTTAAACTGTCAATTCTTACATGATCATGTAAAGTGGACAGTCTTTTTATTCCTGTGTTGTGGTTGGTGGGGTTTTTTTGGTGTTTTGTTGTTGTTGTTTTGGTGTCCCCGTCCCCCCCCCCCCCCCCCCCCCCCCCCCCCCCGAAAATTATATTTACACAGCTTTTCTCTTTCCCACTTTTCTTTAACAGGATTTAATACAACCACAAATGTAGTCATTTTGGCTGGTACTAACAGGCCAGATATTTTAGACCCGGCTCTGATGAGACCAGGACGCTTTGACAGGCAGATTTACATTGGTAAGTTTTACCTGGGTGCCTGTATCATCCTGTGTTTGTAGAACACTGTTGAAGTCACTGCAACTATTTGTACATGTAGCTTCCTTGCACACTCAGTTTGAATATATACGTGTGTGAAAATTAAAAGCATATGTCTTCTATTTTAAAGGACCCCCAGATATAAAAGGAAGAGCATCCATTTTCAAAGTTCACCTTAGACCTCTGAAATTAGACACTGTCTTAAATAAAGATAACCTAGCAAGAAAGCTTGCATCGCTAACACCTGGGTTTTCTGGTAAGTGACTCCTTATGCTACTATTATTCTCCATTTACTATTTAAGCTGTAGGTATTTGATTTCCCTGCTAATTCTGGTTTTCTTGCACCTGATCTTCTGGATGGCATTTGATTTCATTGTATTTACTGGCACAGCCTGAAATTGTCTTTGCCCGTTTGAGCAAGTAGGGGATTTCTGAGGGTCTCAAGTTTTATCTGCTTCAGTCAGGGTGACATGAAAAGGGAGTTTCTTCTGTCTTCAGTATGAGCAATTCAGAGGTTTCTGATTGTTATCACTTGTTCTTCCTTCATCTGTCCTTTCCTTTGTTGCATTCTTGAACACTTCGGAGAAGACCTGGGTTTTGTGGAGTTTGTGTGCATATTCTGTTGGGTAATTTATGCTTCTGGATGTAAAATCAAAAAAACAGTGCTGAACTCAACTACTGGTTAATAGAGATTTTAAATTTATTTGATTATAAACCAGTAATGAGAGTTGTCACATCTGTTCCTAATTCAACACTTGTGAATTTTTCCCTGGTTTGTGGTCTATGTAAAACTTTTTCAGTCAGATTTGACTGTCAGTGTTTCTGGCAGCTACAGTGATGATGTTTAAACCAAGTTAACTCAATAGCACTATTGCAGATAGTTTTAACAAAAAGTGGATGGCTTGAAATCAGTAATGGGAAAGGAATCTTCTGAAGAGATGCCAGTATCTGAGCTATACAGAATTCACATATAGGAAATGCATGCAGCTAAATATATACTAGTTTAACTATAGTCTGTTGCAGGCAGAAAAGGAAGGTGGGATGTATCAAACAAGTACTTCACTGGTAATAAACTTTATTTGCTGGTTGTCTACTTGTGAGAAAAATCCTAAAGCCTATAACTATAGAACATGTATTTAAATATATCTTACATAATTATCTATTTCAGAGCACATTACCTTTAATTTTCAAGCTCAGGAGGAGTTTATAGCAAAACAGTTATAGATAAGGTTATCCTTACTAAACTCAGAGAAAAGTGTTGAAAAATATCAGTAATTCTTGCCTTCTCTGCTTTTAGGTGCTGATATTGCTAATGTTTGTAATGAAGCTGCTTTAATTGCTGCAAGGCATCTCTCAGATGCTATAAACCAGAAGCATTTTGAGCAAGCAATTGAAAGAGTTATTGGAGGTAGGTAAATTGCATTGTTTCTCAAAAATTGTAATAGGCAGCTTCCTTTTTTATATGTATAGGAAGCCATGCTTTTGAATCTTTGTCCTGCTCCTCAAGGTTGTTGTTTTTTTTCTTCCTAAACACACCTGAGATTTAGAAAAGATGTATCCTGTGTATGTTGCTGACTTCTGTAATAGAGGAAGGGGTACAAAGAAATTTCATCAGGACTCTTACCTAATTTCTTGAAAACAACAAGAGGAAAAGCTGTTTGATTTAGGATGCTTTTAGCTGCTGCTAGCCTGCAATAGTCTAGAAAAGATTTTTAAAGTGCAAATGTTTTATTTAAATATTTGAATATTCTTTAGAACTTACTTTGAAACTAGAAAGTCTGAGGAAGGACGAGGTTACCGTGAAACCTGGAGGATGCAAATTTCTAAAACTTGCGGTTTGGGAGGGGTGTTTAAACTTTTTCAGTAGATCATATGCATGGCCTCTAAGTATTGCTCACCATCTTTCCAAATGAGGTAAAGGATTTCAGCGTAGAAAGTTGTGTCTAAAACTATTAATCACATTTATTTTACAAAGGTTTGGAAAAGAAAACTCAAGTACTCCAGCCAGAGGAGAAAAAGACAGTAGCCTATCACGAGGCAGGGCATGCAGTTGCAGGGTGGTTTTTGGAACATGCTGACCCTCTGTTAAAGGTAAGAAGGATAATTTGAACTTGTAATTTTAACAGTAGCATGGACAACATCATTTTCTTTGTGGGTTTTTTTTTCCCCTAATGTTAAGGAGATATTAAAATATATAGTCTTTTAAAAAGCAGTGTGTGTCAATTTTAGAGTGTATTTTGGCTTATTTCTTGTAACTTTCTTAACTGTTTTCTGACTTAGCTGTTGCGTAGTTTGTAGTATAAATGTATTTTGAAAGTGAGAGACCTGTTCTGCCCACGAGTCTGCCTGCCTTGGTGGCTGCCTTTTCTCTGAGGCTTTCAGTACTGATCAGTGGTTTATAAGTTACTCTTACCAGGTTACACAGGTATACTTCAGGAATATATAAGGCTAAATTTTAGTTTCAATCTGCTTTCTTTTGGGTTCACAGCATGACGAGTTGAATGTAGAGGAAAAAGCACCCCAATCTCCCAAACTTGCTTTAACATTCATGGTTCTGCATAGCTGTATTTTTAATCTCATCTCAGGCTTAAAAATAATCTTGTACAATTTACTGCTGAAAGAAAGGTCATTAGTAAATGTGGAAATTCCTAAACTGTTCAGAATGGTAAAGATGGAAAAACGCTATGTCTGTTACAGAGTACATAATGCCCAATACATTACATTCAAGGAATTGTGGATTTTAATTAAAATGGTGTTTCTAAAATATCATACATTTTTTAGAGAAGATATGACAGTGGTCTTACCTTTCTTTTCCAGATATTCTAGTAGTTGTTATCCCAAGTTTAGCGCTAGCCAGGGCTTTTAAGGATAAAACACAATGGGGGCAAAACTATAAACGGAAATAATTTCTGAATTAAACCTCAAGGGTGAGTATGGTGTAGGTTGTGGCATTAAAAAGTAAGTCAAATTGAAGAATGTTTTATGCTTTTGAACACTGTTTAAGTTGTAGCACTGTTAATTTTGTTTGTAGGTATCTATTATTCCACGTGGTAAAGGACTGGGTTACGCTCAGTACTTGCCCAAAGAACAGTATCTTTATACCAAAGAGCAGCTACTGGACAGAATGTGCATGACTCTGGGAGGACGCGTGTCTGAGCAAATCTTCTTTGGAAGAATTACAACTGGTGCCCAAGATGACTTGAAGAAGGTGACCCAGAGTGCGTATGCTCAGGTATGAGACTTCTTTTTTTCCTTCACTGTTTTCTTTATTTCTGACCTAATATTTTGATATGTAATTTCATCGGGTGCATCCCTCAAAAGCCTTGTTTCAGAAAACAATGCATGAATAAACATCCTGGTGTTGTTTAGAGATGCTGATGACTCAGATACTTTATTTCAGTTTCACAACAGCAGTCCATGCATTAGGCTTCAATTACTGCCCTACATCTGCCCACAGGAACATACGTGTTGCATTTGGATCCAGTTGGATTCAATTGCATGTGGAAATTGTTATACTTATTTTAAAATGGAATTTTATGCTCAGATTTGGTCATATCATCCTACATTTACAGTTGCCAGTGTGAAGATTCAGTTTGGATTCACACTTGAATTGCAGGCAACCTCCTATGAAAGCACTATTTGATGTCAGTTAAGGCTATGGGAATGAAGACATTGGTTTGTGTTCATATCATATTAACTAATGTAGATGAGCAATTTAAAATCTTATCAATGCAGTGACTCACCTAAGTGTAGCTGTGGGCTACACACAGGTGTGTTACTACATTTCCTGCATCAGCACAAAAGGTGTCATCTCATAAGACACTCACAAGGAGCAAGAGACATTTGGGGGTACACTTATCTTCCCCTGCACGCTTATCCCTAAACCCCACCTACTTCCTGGTCTCAGGCATGCTTCTTGTTGCCTCAGTTTTGGAAGTAAATGTGTAATGATATCCTTTTAATTCTTTGAGGTCTTTAGTGACTCTTGTTCAGTTTTAAATTTAAAAAGTAAGTCTACTTACAGACTTTTGTACATGTTAACCAAAAGAAAAGTATCAAACTTTTCTTAAGAAAGCAGGCTAAGATGCTTGGTTCTAATGGTGAGTTCTCTGAATTCTGAATATTTTTTGTCTTATCTACCTGGGTCTTGCTACACTGAGAAGTGCTGCTTTAGTAACCATCAAATTGATAGTAGCCATGGAGTGAATAAATAAATAGCAGTTTGAACTTGCTTCTGCCTCTGCTGGAGCAAAATGCAACTTTAAACATCCACATTTGGCAACCAGACAAGTCAGTATTCAGTACTGAGTCAAGCAAGATAAGAATTGTTTTCACATTTGTAGAGGAGTGTCTTGGGATGAGGAATAGCATATGATTTTTGGACTTGATAGAAAAAAACCCTTCAAGACCCTCTACTTTAGTACTTAGGTCAGCTTATCTTTATGGGTGAGTAGAATATGCTGAGCTTTAGAAGTCTATTGAATTGGCAAAACACTTCTATTTCTGGTAAAGGAGAAGGGTTTTACTGCTTAAGGAAGGCTGAAGTGTTTTTTGTGTGATATCTTAAAATTTAAACAGTAAAGCACTATGCACACCACTAGTAACCACTTTAAAATTCTGTTGTGTCCTTCACTTTAATCAGTAAAAAGAAATAAGTGAAAGTCAACACACGTGTTTGCTTCAGTAGACTAGAGTTTTCACAGAAAGGTTGATGTTACAGGAAAAGATTAGGTTATAGCAAAATGACTTCTTCCTTTCCTTTTTGTTGGCCATATTTTATATCAACAGACCCTAAAATCTTGCTGTCTCTCCTGTGTTTTTATTTTTTTTCCCTTCAGATTGTTCAGTTTGGTATGAATGAAAAAGTGGGGCAGATTTCCTTTGATCTCCCCCGTCAAGGAGACATGGTCTTAGAGAAACCCTACAGTGAGGCAACTGCCAGGTTGATAGATGAAGAAGTGCGGTCACTAATTAACATTGCCTATGAAAGGACATTAAATCTGCTGACTGAGAAGAAAGCAGAAGTGGAGAAGGTGAGCATTACAGTATTTTTAGCTACTAAGTTCCAGCTGGTAAGCCAAAATCTGAATCGAACTGAATTAGATTTAAAATAGTAACTATATAAGTATATGAGAAAGTTTGCTCAAACCCCATTTGATGGAATCTTGAGAACGTGTCACAAGACTTAACAGGAACCTTCTTTTGTGTTGGACTACCTCTGACCATCTCATGAGCATGATTTAACATCCTTCCCTGCTTATGTGGTCAATATTCATTTGGAAAGTTGGAGGGAAGAGTCTAATACAGGGTTTAGTAGATGTGATAAGCAAACTTAAAAACCTGAAGATGAAATACCAGGATCCCAATTTTTGGGGCTAAAGGAAGTTCTTGTAAACAGGGAAGTTCATATGACTTCTTTTCTCTGAATTCTTTTGAGTGTTAATAAAAATCTTTGTCTTCTGTTCCTGTCCCTTGTGATCTGGCTCGCTGCAGCAGAGATTCAGATTGTGCATATTCTCTTTCTTCATGCCAAAAACCTGATACAGCAAAAGGATAATTTTCTAGGATAGGCATCCAACAGGCTTACTGACAAGGAGACAAGTTTGTATGGGCTCCATAAATCCTGTTGTAGCAGGTCAGCATCCCAAAGGAGATCACTGAATGTGGTTTGTGCTGAGCACTGAGCTCACTGACCCAAGGCTGCAAACTGCTCTGGTGCAGTGTTCACACATTGGAATTTTCTGGTGCTCTTGAGCTTGTAACTCAACAGCAGCCTGACTGAACCCTCCCCACTGACTGGAAGGGAGCACTTGTTTTCATCTGTCGCTTAATGTCTTGCATCAGGAGCCTTTTGGCAGAAGCTAAAAGCTGCTGTTCTGAAGCAACAGTAAAAGCAACAGTGACCCACAGTGAGGGGACTTTGCTTAGTCTTAAAAGCAGGATTAAAAATAAAACTGTATTTGTGCTCCCTAAATGCTCAAGGGGGAGAAAAATCTTGGATCTAGTGAGCTCTGAACAACCCGTTTTTTCTATCAAAATTACTCAATGTCAAATTAACTGCCTTAACAAACTCTTCCAAATAGGACAGCCATCTTAGGTGTTTGGTATGTATGACATAACTTGTTGTGCTATTCCAGGTTGCCCTGCGGCTACTGGAGAAGGAAGTGCTTGATAAAAGCGACATGCTAGACTTGCTTGGCCCAAGACCATTTGCAGAAAAGTCTACTTACGAAGAATTTGTGGAAGGTACAGGAAGTTTGGATGAGGATACTTCACTACCAGAAGGCCTTAAAGACTGGAATAAAGAGCGTGAAAAAGACAAAGAGGAGACAACAGATGAACAGGTTGCTAGGCAGATCAGAGGAGGGATGCCATTTTAACTGTGAAGTGTGTGCCCTCGGTGACTTGCACTCTGGAAGAGAAACAAACTCACCTAGTTTGTACTTCAAAACAAAAGATATTTATTCAACCAAACTGTATTAGGGATGGGTGGAAGAGTGATCTCTTGGGAAGGAGATAAGGATTTTCTGCTTCCGACGTACGTGTGCGAGATCATCAGTTCACTGGTAAAAGGTGATCATCTTGTGTTTGCCAGCTGGAGAAGCATACAAGGCATTTGAGCTGCAGTGGAACGCCAGAACCAAGCCTCTCAAGCTTTGAAACAGTTCAGATTCATGCACAAACCTTGTGGCACTGGTCTTTATTTTTTTTTTTTCCAAAAGTCTGTAAGCTTACAAAAATCAAAGGGTTTTTTGATTATTTATCTAAACTATACCTGTATGTGACCTGTTTCCAAAAAGAAAAAGAATCATACAAAATGCATTGTCAAATGTGAAAGTCTGGTTGTACAAAGTACTAGCTTTGCAAAACTATCAGCTCTTTGATCTGACCCTATCCCCTTCACTTCATTTTGATTTTAGAGTTTGCCTACGGAGAGCTGCCATGTAAGTTGACAGTGAAACTGGACACTTGCTTAAATATCTAAAATGTACTCATGGTTCAGTGTCTTAATTTAAGCTGAAACTGTTTGGCTCCTGCAGTTTTACCAGTTTTTTACAGAGTTCTGTAAAATATTGAACATATGAATGTGTTGTGTAAATACAGTTTGAGTCAATAAAAACAGTACTTTTCTGAACAAAGCTTGCCTATTTATTTTTCCCCTGGTTTTCGGGTATAGAATTCCAAGCAATATAAAACTCTGTTATAATAGGGTAACAAGGTTCTGCTCAAAAATAGGAAAAGCAGCAACCAAAACCAGGGGTGATAAATCAGACTGTCAGGGTTTCATACTCGTTTGCTTAACCTAAAGCTATGGGGGTTTCTGCTGCTTAGTTGAATACAGTTGTCTTAGTGGTCTGCTTCTCGTTTGCTGCAGGCTAAGGATTCATTAGTTCGGAGAATTCAGCTGTTGAAAAATGAATGGCCTGTGTCCCCATCCCAGCAGAAGACAGGAAAGCATGGTTGCAGGGTGGAGTGGGAATGGGGGGAAGGAAAATAAACCAATCTTCTCTGCTGGACCAAAAATCCCTCAAGGGTTATGAGTCAGAGGGCAGGTTAAAAGGATAACTAGTGACTGATTCCATCTGTATGTTGCAACATACTGGAAACCAGTAGGATGACAAAGGGAAAAGTTTATCTGAAAGTTTAGACCCTTGGTTATAAAGGTATTTGAGTTAAACTATTTATGGAAATTATTCTTTTGGATTTTCTTTTTCTTCATGATAGAACTTTTTCCATCTGTGGTGTTACCTGGCTTTACAGTGAAGAGGAATGAGGGAAACAGTAAATATAGCTATTTGGGGCATATTTACTGGGCATTTTTGGTTGTTAAGCACTTCTGTTTATCCCTATTGCATTTGTTGAAGAATTGAATGATAAACAGGAAAGCAGCCTGAAAAAACTAAACTTCATTATCTTAATTATTGGAGCCAAAGTTTAGAATGATTTATTGCAATAGCAAAATTCTGTAAAACTCACATCTCGCACACATGATAAAGCAGTGACTGTGCATCTTACATGTATTCTGCATCAATGCCTTGTTTGTTCTTTTCTCATTCTCTCGTTTAGCTGAACACTTGTCCGGGATATTCAGTTTGTAGTCAGTGCTGAGAAACTAGCTGTGCTTATACAGTAAAGGTCAGAGTTCTGCCTTTCTTCATTCCTTGCTAAATAAAACCAACAGAAAACTCAGCAATCAACCACCCAACCCCCAAAACCCTTAACCCGACTCTTCACGGTGGCACTAGCAGACTCTGAAAGAATCATCTCCAGGAGATGATTTCTCTTACTCCCTGTTTGTGTCTACTAATAAATTCCACGCTTGTTCAGCTGCAGCATGCAGTTAATAGGTGTATGAAAATGGCCTTGTCTCTCCTTTACCTTTGCATCTGTTTTAGAACATTAACTCGCCTGCTTAGCCGTACATTAGCAGGTCTTAATATTTTGTGCCAAAAATGGCAGAATTTGATAGTGTTGGGATTTTGGAATCAAAGATACAGAAAAGTAACCAAAAAAAGGTGTTTACCCAATCTGCTTCTTTGAAGAGGATTGCTGGCCTTCTTCAACTCCCAAATTTAGGATGTCAGGTGGTTGAACATGAATCAAGAAAATCAAGTTTAGTCTGTCCGTGGCTGCCAATAACGCGGGATTAATTTTTGTTGCAAGCACACTGAGCAGTGCTGCTTCTGCTACCAGGGGCTCGTGCAGCACCAAGGGAGCTGTTGAGTTCCCTGCTCCTCCCAAGGCTGGGAGAAGGAGCAGGTCTAGACCCTCTTTCCCAACTTGGCTCTGTTCCCAAGGGGTGACCACATTTTCCTGAGGGATACAAGTGCAATAGAAGGAATGGAGTGTGTAATTGGAGCAGTAATCGTGGAATGCAGAGAAAGCAAGAGCCTGAGGTGGTTTGGTTAAGGCAGCATGTGCAAGGACTCTCCTGACTGTGAGCTGAGGGCCTGCCCCATTCCTTGCTGGCTTTGACCAGAGTGGCTTTGCAAAGGAGCTGTCCTATGGAGTTAGATTCCAATTTCTGTCCTGATGCCACACCCTCTTCCCAGGCAACACCTCGCCCGCTCCCAGTTTCTAAGTAGTGTCAGTTGTGTAGGCTGCCCTATTTTCTCCTCAGCCTAGGGTCGACATATGTTTGTGTCTGAGCAGTGGGAGCTGCACTTGCAGGACTCCGGGGGTCTGGCTTGTACTGGCAGCCTGCTGCTAGATACTGCTCTGTGGCCAGATGCAAAGCAATTAAAAAAGAGGAAAAATATGGTGGGCCAGGCACAGAAATAAAAGGTGCCAGAGACTAGGCTGAAAAACTGAAGGGGAAATGAAAAACACACAGGTGAGGAATTTGAGAAGAAGAGTAACACAGTCAGGTGGGACTCGCCATGGAGACTGCAAAACGAGAGAAGCTTCCAAGAAAAAGGCAGGAAGTTATTTGAAAGGAAGTGTGACTGAAGGAATTGCTCACTGAACTTGGTACTAAACAATTTTCAGCTGTATCTCAGGAAAGGAAGATGATTAGAGTTAGTTGACTGAAGAGAAACAGGAAGTGTTTGTGCTTCCCGTGGCTCTGTTTCTGCTTATGCACAAGCTGGTCCTCTGATGATCCTCCTACTACAGGTTCCTGGATTCATTATGGTGGGAGGGGTTTTTTCCCCCTAGGATCAGATGGAAGAGCTGTCTCTTTTTTCTAAAGAGAACATTAGTTTGTCTCTTCCACCTCCACACATTCTAGAAATTCACATCAAACAGTTGCAAGTAAACACATGTGCAAGAATGGGTGAGTCAAAGCAGGATCATTGTGAGGTCTGAATTCCACAGCCTCAGAGTCTGCATTCTGCATTTTGAGTCAAGTGTATGAAAAGCAATAAGGAACAGGCTGGTTCACCTACTTAATAACGCCATTATTTAGCAATGCCAAGATTTCTGGCATTTTTAAAGGCATTTTTTAACTTTTTTTTTTTTTTTCTTTTTCACAGTAATACCAGAATTTATACCTTGGACCTAGTTGTGAAGTCTGTGTTACAACAAAATGCAGCTCCACACACATTAAGATGGTTAATTCTATTTCATTCAGCAGAAACTATGCTAGTGCTTTAATTGGAAAGGCTGTGCCACAGCTGTGTGATGGCAGGCTCTGAGCCTGTAAGGCATCCTCCTCCATTTCAAAGCAAACAGTCAACCATTTACAAAGAATCAACTTCACTTTGAAGTTTAATGGCTTTACTCCCAATGGATTTTGCTTTGCATTGTGCTGCACAGTAATTTCTCTTCAATATATATTGTGTTATAACTGTATCTCGTGCTGTAATTAATACATAGCCAACATCTCACATTTATAAAATGCGTATTTAAAGGTGCTCTGTGGCTATTCATAAATCCTCCAGGCATCACTAGATGCAGCAAAGAATGTGGCCCCTGTGAATTTGCTGACTCCTCTATGATCCTTGTAAAGACAGTCAGCCAGGCCCTCCCAAGCTCTGCCCCTGTGCCAAAGGCAGTCTGGTTGGCTTGTTCCAGCAACCGTCTCAACCTCCAAAGTCACTTTCTGGGAAAAACTTGTACTTGATTAAAGCTGGTTTAGTTCCATTTCTGTGTGGAATAGAGTTGGGCAGACAGCTTCAGATTATGTGATTAACAGTTGCTGGGTTTATATACTTCCTAAAGAACTGTCTCGTTCCCTGAATCCCAAACTAGCAAAGCATCATCTTGTCAGGAGTAGCAGGCATTTGGTAATTTCACTATGTTTGTAAAGTGCCTTTCTAAGTATTGAGCAACACTTTTGCTTGGAAAGTGCTTCTGAAAGCAAAAAGAAAAAGCAAGAGTTCTTGAAACATTTAAAGTTTGGATTTCCAGAGGTTTTCTCCTTTGTTTGCTTGTTTGGTTGCCTAGGAACTGGCCTAAATAAGAGACTCCAAGTAGACAGAGTGTTCTCTGGTAGAGGCTCTCTAATGGAGAAGGGCTGTTTAATTGATATGAGCAGAAACATAAAGCATGCACGGAGAGCAAATGCCCAGCAGCCACTTTGTCAGCTGGCTTAGGCAGAGACTGTTCTGGCTTGGCTTTAGTAGGGGCAGATAAACGTGTTGTTCATCTTTCATTTTGCCAACTGTTTTGAGTATCATGGATAAATGCTCCTGTATTTTAACCTTTACCTGTCCAGTCGTTTAAACCTATCTTGGTAGCAAGACATGCACAGCATCTGTAGGTGTGGTGAACTTAGAACCCAGGTAGTGAGATCTGTTGGCACATAGCCAGTGTCCCCTGTCCCACCATGATCTGTGGAATATCTGGATTTCAGCTACATGGGCTGGGTGAAATAGAGTTAGGAATAGCATCAGCAGCTGGTGATAGCCAGGACGACCAGTAAGATGTTGGGGTGCCATTTTAAACCCCAGGGATTCAGGATGAACATATCACAAATGGAGGGATTTCATGTATATCATCTGTGATTATTCAGCTGCAGCAAGTGATGAAGTCACATCACACAAATCCAGCATCTAGCCTGCGGCTCACTGGGTATTTATGTAGCATCGACTGCCCAGAACACTTCTGCTTGAGAGAGTACTATTAATTTTTATTTTTAGAGGACTGGAATCAAATATCACTGTTAACGGTTACTGTACAGAGTATCTAAAACCTTTTTCTTTTATTTTGGATAAATTTTGTTTCTGGCAGTATTGTACGTTTGGTACAGAATATTTCAAGCTCACAAGATCTTCTTAGTCATAACTGGATGAAAATAGTTCAGCTCCAATTTGTAGACTTTCATGCCTATTTTACACCTTCTCCTCTATGGCTTTAGGGACGACAACCCTAAAGAAAAAAGATCACAAACTAGCAATCTCCAAGTTCAGACTTTTAGGCCAAAGTCTTAACTGAAAGCCTTACATTTGTCACATGAATAAAAATGGCCCAATTTCCAGAAATGCTGAATATCTTCAGTGATCCAAATGGACTCTGAAGAGCACATCTAACATCTGAAATTCATGCTCCCTTTTTTGTTATTTTTGAAATGTAAGTATGGATTCACAAGTCTAATTATCAGAAATCCAGATTTGAGAATTTGGCCTGGAAAAATCTCGCGCCTAATTTTTTTTATTCATTGATCTCTTCTTCATCATCTTCAAACGCTTCCTCTCCATCATTTGCTGTTGCTTCCTGGTATTGCTGATACTCTGAAACCAGGTCATTCATGTTGCTCTCTGCTTCTGTAAATTCCATTTCATCCATTCCCTCTCCTGTGAACCAGTGGAGGAAGGCCTTTCTCCTGAACATGGCGGAGAACTGCTCAGAGATCCTTTTGAAGAGCTCCTGGATAGCAGTGCTGTTGCCAATGAAGGTGGAGGCCATCTTGAGGCCACGGGGAGGTATGTCACACACTGCCACCTTGACGTTGTTCGGGATCCACTCCACGAAGTAGCTGCTGTTCTTGTTCTGGATGGCCAACATCTGCTCGTCAACCTCCTTCATGGACATGGGGCCGCGGAAGACGGTGGCCACCGTCAAATACCGGCCGTGCCTCGGGTCACAGGCTGCCATCATGTTTTTGGCATCGAACATCTGCTGGGTGAGCTCCGGGACCGTGAGTGCTCGGTATTGCTGGCTGCCCCGAGCCGTCAAAGGAGCAAAGCCCGGCATGAAGAAGTGAAGGCGCGGGAAGGGGACCATATTTACTGCCAGCTTCCGGAGATCGGCATTGAGCTGGCCTGGAAAACGCAGGGATGTGGTTACCCCGCTCATGGTGGCGGACACCAAGTGGTTTAAATCGCCATAAGTGGGAGTGGTGAGCTTCAGGGTGCGGAAGCAAATGTCATACAGAGCTTCATTGTCGATGCAGTAGGTTTCATCCGTGTTCTCAACCAGCTGGTGGACCGAAAGCGTGGCGTTATACGGCTCCACCACCGTGTCAGATACCTTAGGAGAAGGCATGACGCTAAAGGTGTTCATTATCCTGTCCGGGTACTCCTCTCGGATCTTGCTGATGAGCAGGGTTCCCATGCCAGACCCTGTCCCTCCTCCCAGGGAGTGAGTGAGCTGAAATCCTTGCAAGCAATCGCAGTGCTCGCTCTCTTTTCTTACTACGTCAAGCACAGAGTCAACCAGCTCTGCCCCTTCCGTATAGTGTCCTTTAGCCCAGTTGTTTCCTGCACCAGTTTGTCCTAAAATAAGATACAACAGGGAAAGGAAATATACAGAATTATTGGCAAGGTTTGATACTTGCACGCTGAATGGACTCACATCTGTAACAAAAACTGCTATAAATCTGTCAGGTAGATAACTGTGCTCTCCAGTTTCGCCTACAAATATCTCTGGAAGTATCAACACAAACTTTTTACATAGTCTCTGGCAGTTTTCATTAATGCTTTTAGGTGTTTTGGTTATTTTTCTTGTTATTTTACCTTCCATATATACAAAGATGGCCTTAACTCCTTGTTTTGAAAACTTTCACACTCCCAATCCTGATGATTCTTTAAACACAAGATGACTTTTTAATATTTAAATGCTTTCTGTCTGTAAGGACCGTGGTGCATGCAAAGCTAAATCACAGATACATATATCTCAATGAAAATGAGAGGTTCTTGGATTGTTCTTATGAGTGAAAGAGAAAACATTGTCATTCAAGAATAAAGCTGGGCTTCAAAATCCTATTTAACTTGTTATATCAGGAACTATAGCTTTTTAAGTTCATGGTTACCTAGCCTGCATGAAAATAGCGATCAACAGAAGCTTCAGGTACATTATTTCAAAAACTTAGAAGTTTTCGTTTTTCATCCTTTTAGGTTTTACTGATTTCCTTACAAACTCACTGTTCTTCAGGATATGCAAAATGACTTGCAAAATTGGAATACTGATGTTTCAGAAAAGTGATGAGTCCGTTCTTTTCTTCCCAAGGCTTCCCTTCTTGTTTTATGTGCCACTCAGTTTATTAAGATAAACAGTGTGGCTTATTTCCTACTGGCCCTGTTTTGTAATTGCTTAGATAACGAGGAGGATTAAATTGGGGAATCAGTTTTTTAGTACTCCTGTTCCTCACAGTGACTGCTATACACACACATTGTCCCACGGAACTCACTTAGGGTACTCCTTGGAGCGGTATTCAGACAGAGCAGTAGTTTCAGCATTAAGTAGAGAGCTGGCAAATTCTGTGCTGTTCCCCAAGAGCTTCCCCTCCCTTCCTATTACCATGTCTCATTTCAATTCCCACAGCACCATGTTGGTGTCAAACATATGAACCAGGGAAACTTCTGTTCTGGCTGGGACGCTTCTAAAATCCAACGCATTTCTTTTTCCACTGCAAAAATGCTTGGTTTCCTCACGGTGTATTTGGTTAGTTAAGGCATTGTTCTGTATGTTGCTATATTTTTCTTTCTTTGAGCCTAGGGAGCTCAGCACTTCCTGCCCAGCTGGGCAAAGCACAAAGTAATATCCTTCCAGAATTAAATATGTTTGTAAGCACCTGCAGCCTGCTTGAGCGGATCCCCTACTAGGGATAGGGCAGCACATCAGCGTGCACAGAAACAAGCAGACATCACTCCAAAATGCAGAAGGCATTTAACTCCTAATGGAAGTAAATTCTGATTTTAGGACAACTATCAGCTACTCTTGTGGCAAAACTACACTTCATCCACTAATCAGCGGCGTGCCTAGGGACTCCAGCATTTTCATTGGAGATTTCCTGCTTCCACACCCAATTATCTTATACTTCCAGAACTGCTGTTTCTACAGCACTGTAAGACCATCGCAGCACAGAGCATGTAAACATGCCCTGGAAGCTCCAGACTTCTTACCCCAAGACAACACAGTCTGGAGGTGCCATGGCCCTGACAAGGCTGCCATAAACCTGAAAATCATGATCATAATCCTGTGAAACTCTACTGCATACCCTTATCAGGTATCTACTACCTGACTTCTGAAAATCTAAGGCAAACACATAGAAGTGATCAAATTTTGCCAGTACTAAACTGTCTAGGTGGAAAATGAGCCTGTGCGCACAAAACTCAGGATCTGGAAAATCTTTTGCCAGTCCTGGAAGCCCATCCCCAGCATCCTGCGTCTGTCATTTGCCAGTATCCAAAGAAGCCTACATGATGAAATCCCACAATGTATCTGCACTCCTGGCACCTCCAGATCCTTCTATCGCTCTTTCCTTCACCAACATGCTTTAGGGTTATCACACATGTTCAGGCTGAGCTGCACAAGCAGTCAATTTATTTTTTAATCCCTAAAATGGCACTTGTTTCCTACAATCTTCTTTCATTTCTCTACTCTTTTCACTGCTCAAAATATAAGATAAACCTGGTAAAAGAGCTCAGTAGCTTGCCCAATAGCACTTAGAAGCCTGAACAGCCCTGCTGCAGAACTTGCCTTTGACTGCCAGACAGCTATTTTGTGGTTGCCTCCATCAGTTCATACAAATAAAACTGGAGCGGTATCTCTGTAGGAAATCTTAGCAATGGTGTACACAAGAAAAGGACGAGAAATGCAAAAATGTGCAAGTGAAAACTGGTTAACAGGAGACACATCAGAGTTCACAGCAGCTGCTGGGGGGCAATTGTGTGCTGTCAGAAGGCCAGGAGGCCTGCTGCTCTCATACAGCAAGATCATTCCACCTGCAGTTCTTCACCTTTTAAATCACTACCTTGTCAGCACAGGCAATAAAGTATAAGGATTATGTTGTGTCCACCTCAAATCTCTTGCTGGTTTGATATAAAATTCCTGTATCTGGAGTGTGTGACCATGTACTGAGCACACTTGCATGAAATCCTGATTGATGGCCCACGGTCACTTGCTGTGGAGACGTGGGCACATGCAGGTTTATACAAGCAGAGGTGGAAAACATCCCCATCAGAATGAGCCTGTACAGCCCGGGGTATGGGACTGCCAGCTTCTGCCACAAAATCCTTTGTGGGCCCAGGCCAGATTTTTAAAAGAGAAAACAAAACGCTTTGTTGGCTTTTGACACAGAAGATCATTACTTCAGCGCTCAACCATTCTACATTATTCAGCAGGTTGGGAGGACAGTGCCTGATGCTGGCAGAGGCCTCTGTCAGATACGAGCGGATCACATGCTGTTGGTTCATTGTTATCTTGGCAGGAAGGGAGTACAGCAAACTGGACTATTGTTGAAGACATTCTGAATTGATTTTGCTCTGGTTTTACTGGTGGAGTGCCAAACTGTAAAGCTCCAGTGCAGGTATTTCCACAGGTCAGGTGAATTCACTTTCAGAGGGCTTTTGTGTGGTTCATGCAGGTGGAAGGGAATGAAAGGAAAAACCTGAATACAGAAACAGACTTCATAAAGCTTCCTACATCTACGGCTTTTCTCCCTAAGCTTGCTACTACATGTTCTTACCTTACGGGTCCTCTGGAAGAGACCCTTAACATGACTGCCATGGAGTTTACAGGAGAACAATATGGATAGCATGAAAGTTTTAAGTCAAAGACTTTAAAGAACTGTTCATGGCTTTTTTACTCCTCTCTCCAGCCCCAAAACCCCAGATTTAAGTTTGTTTTATACCACCCAAACTATGTTTATCTTTCCTCTGTCTGCCCCTGGCAACGTTCCTTCCTTATGTTAACACAACATACCAAACTAAGTTCCAACCTAAGCTTGCCTTGTCAGGAGGAAATGTGTTTGTGGCTAGTGCAGACTCAGTGCAGACCAAAAGGACATGAAAGTTCTCATGGTAGCTTTCATTCAGACTTCCTATTTCAGCAAGTGGCTCACTTAACTTCCACATGCTGTTTCTCCTTTAGTGCAAAGGGACTGACAGTGAGGATGCTCTGAAAGGGTAATGTGCATTTTTAAGCTTTGATGGAAGGTACTACAGAAGTCCAAAGTTAATAAGTAAAAGTAAAAACAACCCTCTGCATGAACACTGCAAAACCAGAACTTCTCCACATACTCTCTGACTGTTCCTCATTATGCTAGAAAATAACCCAGTAACTGGCTACACATGTATTTTCCATATTACTGCTGATCCTCTTCTGCCGTTACTATACTGCAAGGATCTGCTGAAAAAGCTTAATTACACAGCCTAAAAACAATTCTGTGCTCGAGCATTTAATGTGAATTTAAGTGAAGAGTGGTCTGGTTGGTTTGTGGTTGAGGTTTTCCCTCCCCCCTCCATTTTCTGCAGAACCTCCATGCATTTTGTTGTGAAGAGCTGGCTTAGGATTTCTTTGGAGTTATATATGTGGAAAGCAAATGTACTTTATCTGAATTCCATAGGAAATTTCCAGCACTTTGCTAACCAAAGGAATGATTAACAGAAGAATAACTTTTTCAGTTAACAGGATGTTTTGACTGGCTTACAGATAATTGCAATTCTGTTGATAGCTATTAGGATTTCTCAGTAGAATCACTTTGGAACAGGGAGACTGAATGCTTTTTGACCATTCACTCGGTAATCAAACAGCCATTGAAGAGCTCTGCTTTTTTAAAAGAAACATCCACATACCAAAGATGAAATTATCGGGCCGAAAGAGCTGACCAAAAAGACCAGACCGCACACTATCCATGGTTCCCGGCTCCAAGTCCAGTAAGACTGCTCTTGGTACAAATTTGTGGGCTACAACAAAAAGTAAGCATGCCCTTAATGGTCAGAAATAAGCTAACACAGTTATAGCTTTTAACACACAAATATATTATGTCTTCTATTGTTAGTCTAATATATAGTTCACACATATGTAAGTGCTTCCTACACAGAAAGTCGTGGTGGTGAAAAGTTTACCTCCTTAGGAGTAAATCAATTTAGCCTGGAAAACAGACCTGACATAATTTGGGCTCTATAGATTTTACATTTTGCAAGCTCTTTATTAGTAAGAGATATTGGGGAGTTTCTGATTAGAAAAATTTGTTTACTTGTTCTTTTTGACAAAGTAGGTGGTCTTTTCTGTGAATATCAGGGTGAGTGAAGTGCTTATGTTCAAGTTATCCTAACACATCTCCACAAACTTTTATTCTTGAAGGATTCTCCTCCACTGAAGGAGCTACTTGGTGTACGTGGCAAAGAGCAGTAGTCAGCACATCTACCACAAAGCACAAAATAAACAATCCGTGTCAGGCTGAATTTGTTCAAGGAAACTCGGGCAAATAATATGAATTGACCCCAGCTGGACAAAAGATGAAACATTCACACTTTCAGGTTTGTGTCCAGACCAAAGGACTCCAGATCCCCATTTTACACTGTTAACACCTTTCAACAGCAGAGGACTCTGAAGACTTGGATGCCCTTTGGCATCTTGTTAATGAAACAGTTCTCTATTACCTGTGACCCACCCTCTCATTCATGAAAATTAAAGAGAGAATACTACAGATGCAGGCTCATATAGCCAACAGTTTAATTTGGAGTAACTGAAGAAATGCGTTTGGTGAAGTAATCACACATTCGAAGAGCAAACGCCTACTGTAATGTTAAATAATAAACAAACCTCCACCTTCAGAGCCTAAGGACAGCCCCTTGTGCCACTTCTCTGTGCCTGGGGAGACAGCACCCAGCCATCTTACTACTATGTTAAGAAAGTAGATAGCATTTCTTTGTTGAGCTGGGCACAGCTGTGGGTCTGGTGGAATGTCAGGAGTATGGCCAGATGTGCAATATGGCCTTATGGGCCCGTCGTCTTCTGATTCCTGTGCCCCTTCCTCCCACGGAGTCTCCTGTCCCGCACCCCAATTCCCGTCCCACACTTACAAGATGATTCATTGTAGTAGACATTGATCCTTTCCAGCTGCAGCGCTGAGTCACCGACATAGCCTCCGGCTGGGTCAATGCCATGCTCATCACTTATCACTTCCCAAAACTACGGGAGGAAAAGCGAGAAGTGGGTTGGGAACTTCCCTGCGGAGCACCGGGGGCCCTGCCCGGGGCCGGGGGCGGTGCCGCGGCAGCTGTCGGATTCCTGGCGCGCCCGCCGCCCCTCCCTGCCCGCGGGAGCCGGGCGGGCACCGGGATTCAAACCCAACGGACCAGCGGCTCCGCGCCGGCCGCCCGGATCCCTGCCGCCCTCCCCCGCTCCTCGACCGCAGCCTGGCCGGCTCAAACATGAAAACAGTTTCTAAAACAATTATTTAGAAACCGTCCCGTTCGGTTTCGGCACTTTCCGAGGCCTTTTATGGTCACGGGGAGCGCAGCGATGCGCGGCGCCCCGGGCGCGCCCGGCAGTGGCTCATCGGGGCACGGGCGGCCGGCGCCGGGGAGCGGGGACGGCTGGCACGGCACGGCACAGCCCGGCCCGGCCCCAGGTGTGCGGCAGCCCCTTGGCTCCAACAGCCCCGGGACACCACCGTGCGGGTCCCCGGGCGCCCAGAGGCTCCGCAAGCGGCGGGCGGGCAGGCGGCGGCTCCCCTTCAGGCTCACCTTGGTGCCGATCTGGTTTCCGCACTGTCCCGCCTGGATGTGCACGATCTCCCTCATGGCTCCGTCCCGCCGCCCAGCCCGGCTGTGCGCGGCGCCGCCGCACCGGGCGGTGCTTTATGGGCCCCCGCACCCCCCCGCCGCTCGCCCTGCGGCCGCCCCCGCCCGGCACCGCCCTCGGCACGGGGGCGCGACACCGCCCGCCCCGCGGCACCGCGCCTCGCCTGGACCCCGGCGGCAGCGGGCTCCCGGGGCGTCCTCCGGCCCCCGTCCGTGGTCTGCTGCTCGCCCCAAACCCGGCTCCGGCGTCTTCACCCCCGTGTGGCGGCCGCACATCGTCGCCTTCTCCGTCTCCTGTTCCGTGTCGCCCTACCCCGACGGCGCGCACATCGCAACCTTTGCTGCTGAGTTCTTCTTAGGTAGAATTTTATCGCAGAAAGGGCGATGAGACATTGGAACCGGCTGCCCAGGGGGGCAGTGGAGTCCCTGGAGGTGTTTCAGGGAAGACTGGATGTGGCACTTAGCGCCGTGGTCTAGGTGACATGGTAGTCTTTATCATGGGTTAAATTTGATGATCTCAGAGGTATTTCCCAACCTAACTGATCCTATGGTTCTGTGATTCTGTGAAGGGGCAGCATCCAAAAGAATGGATTTTGCCCTTCTCTGTGCCTTGCCATCTTCTTAACACAACTCTTTCCTGATTTATTTATTTATTTATTTATTTATTTATTTATTTATTTATTTATTTATTTAGGGTTTGTTTGTTTGATTGGTTGGGGTTCTTTGTTTTGTGTCTTGTTTGTTGGTTGGTTGGGGTTTTTTTGGGTTTTCTTTTGCCAATAAGACAAGCTTCTGCCTGAAAATTGTAACTGGGATGTCAGCCTGTGGAGCAACTTTCCTCACAGCTCATGTCACCACAATACAAAGCACGCCCTGGGATATGCATGGTTTGAAATGGCTTGATTTTAACGAAAAAGGAGATTTTCTTTCTCCTCCGGAGAGGAAGCCACTTCCCACAGCTGCTGAATCTGCTTTATGATACCTTTGGGCAACTGCTGCACAGTTTCCAAAGCCTGCTGCCATGCCAGCATGACTCTTCCATGGGATGCCATTGTCTATATAGAATACATGCCATTGTCTGTTCCAGAATCTAGCCCTGGTGGGACACGTTCATCTGTCCATGCACACCTGTGCTGCCCGACCCAGTCTCTGCTGGTGTGCAAGGGCAGCCCTGAGGCCGGAGTTACAGAACCTCCTAATCCACTTGTTGAAAGGTGACTTTTCTGGAGAACAAGCTTAGGTGCTCTCTGCAGCTTGAACACAGTCAAGGTAGCCCCTACTGATCAATATGTAACCTCCGAAAAACCCAAAATATTGAGAGGCCGCCTGCTGCCTGTCTGCCCTTACGTTGCTGTGACGTGACCGATGTCAGCTCGACTGCTCTCAGCTCCAGCCTTGCCTTTCCATAAATGTTCTTTAGCAGGGCTTGTAGCATCTTGCAGATGACCTCCAAGTAGCCCACATGCATCATGCCAGGCTGAGTCAAATGTCTTTCTGACATCAGGGAAGCAGCTGGAGGATCAGGATCAGCATGTTTGCCTTGCAAGCAGCCGTTGGCGGAGGACTGGATACTATGTGCCTTTTTCTCTGCTGAAGGACTCAAAATAAGTGTCCTTCTGTGTGCGATCTGCATTTTTGGAAGAGATCCACGAACAAGTCATTATTCAGCAGCCTGATTAGTGAGGTTGTCTTGGACATTGCCTGAATCTATATGTCCTTGACTATGCCTTCCAGGCCTGGCTTTCCCCATACTTTGCAAATCCTCCCGTTTACTGTTCATACTTGCCATCCTCTCTCCTGCTGCTGCTATGCCAGTTTTAAATTCCAGTAGGTTCCCAGATCCATGTAGTGGTAAGGCTGGGTGTGTGTTCCTGGTAGGCTCACACACGTACAGATATAGACATGGCTGGCCACCCTGACTAACCCAGACAGAAAACACAAACAACAAACAGTATTAATGGCCTCATCCTGTTCCCCTCTCTGGCTGATCAGAAATGGAAAATAATTTTGTATTTTTATGGAAAAATGGAAAATACTTATGTATTTGTATACATCCATACAATATGGATCCCTCTATAGCTTGTCTGAGATACTAATCCTGTTCTGTTGTTAACACCTGAATTCCAACTCTTTCCAGTTAGTGGCAGGTGCAAATGTTATCCCAGAGGCCCACAGTTCCACTGTAGTTGCTGGTAATCAGCTCTACAGCTATGAACTATGGCTCCCTTGTCCAGTGCTGGCTTTAGGACACTCAGCTGGTTCAGTAGCTGACCTCAGGATCTCCAGTTGTCTCACACAGAGATACAAACAGGCAAACCAATTTCTCTGGTAGATAGTCCAGAGTTGTGGCCTTACCAGTAGCTGACCCCAGCACAGCCTCCTCAGAAGGTGACGTAGAACATCTTGTGTCTCCAGCAGCCAGCTCAGAGATCCTCTGGTCTCTTCACTTTCTTTCCTGGACTCCTGGCTGCTCCAAAACTCAATTTCCACCTGCCCTGGCTTGCTGTTTGCTAGTGACCACACACAGACGTGCAGATGCACACAAAGTGTGTGCTCTCGTCTCTCCAGTTGCTGCATCTAAGACACACTGTGACTTGTGGCCCCCACAACTTGTGGCTCCCACCTCTAATTGGTGGCACTCAGGCCACCATACACATATAAACACATGGAATATAGATGCTTCTCTCACCCCCCAAAAAATTAAAATACAGTTTACTAAGAAAAGACAGACTGAGATGATCCAGTGCAAGGTGTATCCAGACAAACATACTCACTGACAACTGGTTTACATCCAATCAAGTCACTTTAGCCTCGTATCCTTTTATTTTTCTATATCAAACCATCTTTATCCCCTCTTACCCCCACCTTTGATTCCTCCTCCAAACATCCCAGAAGTTGTCTTGTACAATCCCAAAGATGTTCTTCCCCTCCATCCCCTAGAGATTCCCAACCTCACAGGCAGTAACTCCTCTCTATGCAGTGATCCATGGAGCCTCTCCTGCAGACTCCTAGGGATGGGTCACACCAAACCCCAGGCTGAACCCTTCCTGAGGGTCAGTGCCAGTCAGGTCAGAGGCTCCTTTTCTCTGGCTATGCTGTTGGATTTCCCCGCCTGCCTATGTCCCTTCCTTGGTGCTCCTTTCCATTTGTAGAGATAAACCTTGAATCACATAACCCAGCAGTAGGTCAAACCCATATGATCATCTGAATCAAATTATATTTTACAAATAAAAGTAAGAAGGAACAAATGGACACAGGCAGGCAGTAAGGGGAAGAAAGAAGCAAAGAGAGTGTGTTGTAGTAGAGCCTTTAGTCCCTGTGCCTTCTGAAGAGCTGTATAGGTAGCACTGTCAACGCCTGTAATTGTGAAAGGTTTGTCTACTGCTTGTGAGCAGCAGTCGGTCAAGCAACACTTAGAGTCCAAAACTTCAGCTGGTTTCCCACACATATAAAGTAATCTACTGAGGTACCTAGAAGGCTGTAGAGCTGTGTGCCTGATGGAGGTGAGCAGCAGCTTACCCAATGAATTTGTATGTACAAATTCTATAGTTACATAAATAACTTCTAATTTTCAGTCAGACCTGAATCAGCGTGCAGCTTCTCTGTGTTTTACTGCTAGTAATCTGAAAGAAGACACTTTTGTTGGTCACTGAATGTAGATGTACCTTCAAATCCTTTTCATCCCTGCTTGTGTTTACTTAACAGTTCAGCTGATTTAGGAGGTGAAGGTGCCATTATGACCTGTGTCCATAGCAGCCTGCATATTCTTCTTAAGTCTCCACAGGCTTGGTCCAGGACTTAAAAGGTACTTAGGTGTTTCAAAATCCTCCTATGTACTTAACTGTTATGGATTACTTATAGCTGTATTTTAAAACCTCACTAAACACTTCTTGGAAATTTAAGGCTCCTAAATTTCTCCCTGGGTGCTTCATCTGACTGAGTCTATGAGATTCATTCTATATTTAGGTTAATATAGAAACACACTGCACTGTAAATTCTGTACAATGGATTCTCACTTGTTATATTTGGCTCTCTCAGATATCTCTTTCTCACATACCTATAATATATATTGACCTCTAACCTTCATAACTCATAGTCTTTTTTTTTTTTTTTTTCCCCCTATTCACTCCATGTGTTAATTTAATACTTAGAGCATGGCTTTTTTTTTCCACCATGCACAAAATAGAACTTTCTTGAGATTTCCTTTGCAGATTTACTCCCTTCATTGTTCTTCCTTATTTATTTCCTTTTGCAATTTTAACTTTGTTTCTGCTGTTTAAATGAATTAATTAATATATTTAACTTGCAAAACCAGTAAAATGCTACAATATCTATGAATCACCAGCTCAAGTTTGCAGATTCATGCTCCAGGCAGCCTTTTGAAGAATCAGTTTACATGATTTACATTCTCAAGGTATGTGCTCCCAAGTGTGAAAGCAAAAGGCTAAATACTAGAAGAGGTCCAAACTTGCATTTTAGGGAATGGTGTGACCATTTATGATAGAGAGGATATGGACTAGGGAAGATCTGTCTGCTAGGCCATATCTGGATTAGTCTGACATTTCTAGCTGGTAAAACCCAAGACAGTTTATCTCCACTGGACCACTCTTTGGTGTTCCAGAGTGATTGGGCTCAAATGAGATGTGATTCTTTGTTCCTGTTGGTCAGAACTGACAAGGTATCAGACAGTAGCAGCAAATTTAAATACTCACACTGATCTTGTGTGAGATCCAGCTGCTTTGAAACAGCTGCACACATTCACAGGATGGGGTCATGGGGGGTTGTAGAGCATTCAGTGTCCTGTCTTCAGCTTTTCTCATGTTCTCATTGCTCATGCACAGGCTGAATAGAAATGGATTCCTACAAGATGATGAATTTCACGAGGTGGGATGAAATGTGTAGAGTGCCTGTGCTGCAGAGCAAAAGGATTTTCCAGTAATAGCAGTTCAAGCAACAGTCATGTCCCACAAAGTCACATGGAAATTTGCTTTAATGCCCTGGAAAAAAAAAACTGCGAAGTTCTGTATTTAGCTAGTCATATGATATGATTGTTAATCTGCTTTCTGCTTTTCAGGAAACACATTTGTGTTTATATCAGGGTTGTTGCTAAGACTATTTGTATTTGCTGAAATTTTTAAGGACTAGAGAGAAATTCATGCCTAAAGAGAACATTTAACAAGTTAACTACTCTTTTCTTTTTTCAGAATGATAAAGTTGTTGCATTTTTTTGATATTTAAGAATATCAGCAAGTGTCTATCCAGTGTTCTAAAGCTTGTTAGCACTTACATTAAACACCAAAGCAATAAATACAATCCACATAGTGGATTTACCCTGACAGCTTGTAGCAGGCTAGTAAATGCTACTAAGTCCACAGTGACCTTTAAGAGGAAGGTCCAAAGATCAGTTTAGTTCCTGTCTTTCCTCTTTAGTCTGAGGAGTTTTATGCAAGTTAAGAAAGGAAAAAAATATCTTAAAAGAATTTGGGTTTTGGTGGTTTGTGGGTTGTTTTTTGTTTGTTTGTTTGTTTTTGTTTGTTTGTTTTTGCCTGGCTTCCTGAGAAAACCAAGCATTGGAAGTCATGCTCCTGTTCAAGTATATCTCCACCACTACCTCTTTTTCCATCAGCCTCTTGTGACAAAATCTACAAGAGACACATGAGTTACAGAGACACTGCAGCTGCAGATGGGTGTAGAAAAGCTCAAGAACCCAAGAAAAACAATTAAAAGGGGAAGTGAGACAGCAAGACACACAAACACACAGAAGCGTATGGTCTGTTAAGACAAACACCAAGCCACATATTTAGCTCAGGTGTTTTGGAGCTTATATTCTGCCCAGAAATCCATTATATCTCATATGGTTCTCAGTTTCTTGCTTTGTCACCCCCGCGCAATCCATTAAACTTATTGCTGTGGCAGCTGTGGTTTCAAGAATCACCACCTATGCCCAAACACAGTATTCAGGGGATTGTTTCAGTGCCACTCATCTGGCTGCTATCAGTAGCTGTCAGTGGAGATACTGCTGATGTTTGTTTTAGCCTACAAGATGCGGCCTGAACTTTGTAATGTTAGAGCAAAGGTCACTGAGTCAAGTCAGGGCAAAATATGTTAAGGTGCAAAGTCCAAGAGTCTGTGAAGTGACACTGGAGAAATTCCACCATCTCATCGAAAGGAGTTTCTAGCTGCATTTTCACACACTTTTATCACTATTTGAACAAAGGGATGGAAAACTTTAACTCCAACCCTGAATTTTCATATGTTTGAGTACAGGTGCTTTCGCGCTTTCCAGCACTTAATGTCTTTTGATTTGTAACATATTTTCTGTCCTTTGTAAATGAGATTTTTCTTTCAGCCCTTTGTTTCTCCCCATGCTTAGTCTCAATGCTAACAATTACTCATCCAGGACTTTTTGCACTGTTGGTCATAGTGATTTTTATGCAATAGCTGTAGCACCTGGAGCAGAGGGAAACATGTACCTGCCTGTTTTGTCAGGCAGAAATGTGTTTTTGGTGTGGCTGTGTTTTTAACCTCCATTCTAATCGGTCACTTAGCTACACAAACAAACAGAGGCAGAGAATGGGCTGCACTCTGTGTTCAGCAGAGTCAGTAAAGGAGCCAGGCTAGTGTTTCCTTACAGCTACAACCAAGACTGTGGGAATACAAAATTAAGGCAGGCATTTATCTATGTTCAACCCTCCAGCCTCTCCACACATTAAATATTTTGGGGAACCAATCGGTTTGGTGGACCAAAAGAGTGAAAACCAAATTTTCTTTCACCAAAGAGTGAAAACATAATTTAGCTGGAATGTATACCACCCATTATCTGTATTGTGTGGTAAGTGAGTGGTACAGCTGTAAAGAGGAAAATGAATGTGAGATATTGACAGCTTGATGTTAGAGTTTAGTCAGCTCTGAATAGATGCCAATACAATGCAGAGCTTATCAATGAAGTCCCGGTGTTTCTCCCGGTGGGAGACATCACAAGGACAAAAAGGTCTCTTAACCAGAAAATGTGCTAAAGACTATCAGGGAAAAAAGCATGTTTGGACCAGATGAGTGCATTGATGGCAGCTGGTCTTAAATAGATGGAAGACCTGTCTAATCTAGAATTCCATCTCTGACAGTAGTGAGTGATGGATGCTAGGGAAAGAATATGGTAATGCTCCTCTAAAAGTGCCCTTCTGCATCTGGCTGTCAGTGATTCAGTCTTTGTTGAACTGCAGGAAGGATCTGGACCCCATATTTATAGTCCTTTTCAAGTGTCCTTGAAGTTATATAATTACTTTTTAACCCAGTTACACTTTCAGCCTCCAAAGTCTCCTATGGCATTGCCTTCCGCGCACAACTGAACTCCATTTTGTGAAGAAGTTCTTTCTGTTGTAAAGCTGACACATGAAATTGGTGCCCCATAACTCTTCTGTTTTGAGAAACGGTGACTACCAGTTCCTAATGACCATTGTAGCTGGGTGTAAGGTAAAGGTTTTAGTGTTTTTGTTCTTCATTTTGCCTATCTGTCCAAAATTTTCTGAGCTGAAAGTATTACACTAATTAATCTCCCCATGTTACACTTATTCATCTCCCTGCACTCCTACGATAGTTCTTGCTTATCAGCCTCCTTTACTGGCTCTACTGCAGTGTCTGTGAAATGGGAGTACCAGTATTTTAATCATGACCATCATTTATGCAGTGTTATAGGATGCTTCCTGCTCTGATTTTTATTTTCTAATATGCCTTGTGTTTGCCCTCTTGGTTGCTGCTGAGCTTTTTCCTTTGTTGAACTGTTCACACTACCTCCAAGATGTCTTTTGACACTGGTGACAGCTAAATCAAATCCCATCACCGGAAACACAGGGGTGGTTTTTTTCCTGTATAATGCAGTTAGGGATATTAAATTTCATCAGGTGTTTTTTATTCAAATTAGTCTAATGAAATACTTCTGAAACCCAGTTCACCTGATAGCCTGATTAACTGTCCTGAAGATTTTTGTACAATCACAGAGATTTACCAGTTCAGTACTTCCCCCCCCCCCCCCCCCCCCCCCCCCAGATAATTTAGAATTGAGCAGATCAGGTCCAAGCACAATCTATGGATCTCATCTAGAGTTTCCTTGTCTTTTGTTGCTAAAGCATCTTATCCCCTCCAGCTCAGTCTCCTTTACACTCTTGAGTAAAACCCCTGGCAGCAGAGATCTGTACTGCAACCTGTGTGAGGGAAGGGGGGAAAGATAGATTTAGGTTTTATTGCCCAAACTTAACTTTTCATGGTTTTATTCTCTGAGAAAAAAAGCAAAAAAGAAATAGACCTGTAAGACAAAGGGCTAGAATCCTGTTTAGACTGTCAGCTATTTAACACTTAGCAAGCAAAGCATGTATTTGAGATGAAATGTGTAGCTCTCCAGGTGAAAGTGATTCATCTCACTGTGGGAAACACTTCTGTATGAGCAGGTTTGCAGCTAAAATCGACTATAAATTGCTTCAGTCAGGCCTTGGGTTTCTCAGGTGAGTCACAGTTTTCCTCCTCGCCTGTTTTCTCAGGTGGCGAGCGGCTCCTGGCTGCCACCCTTCCCTCACCAGCCCAGATCCCTCTCATCTGTCACACATGCCACTCCTAGCCTGCTCCACGAACGATTCTCTCAGATTACATTTGTGAGCAGAAGAGCGCCATTCCCCACAAGTCCCCGAGCCGCAGGACAAACGGCGCAGCACAAGCTATGACTGACAAAGCCTGGCTTATTTTTATCAGCACAGTGCTCAGCACTGTCAGGGCTGGGGGGTGCAGCCGCGGAAGGAACACAAAAGCAGCCGAACCAGCCCCTCTGAGCAGGGCTCTCCAAGAGTTAGTTATCTACCGGGAATAAGGAGAGCAACACTCACACACGGAGAGAACCCAGCATTATTTTTCTTAGAAAAGCGCTCTGCAGCAGTGGTTCGGAGGGTGTTCACCCCTTGCCTTGGACTGCGGCCCGTGAGCAGCATTACCATATTCATGATCTAAAGGCTTCTGAATGCTAAGAATGTGAGAGGTCAGTCTGGCCCAGGGCCAGGACTCAGCCCACTGCTGGCCCGGTGAATAATAGGCTTCATGGTCGGTTTGTCGATGAGAGAACCAGAACGGGGGTGGGAAATGGGGCTACAATACACACTGGCTGCACAGCTGAGTGCCACTGCTTCGTGGGGAGGGTGTGGAGACCCAGCTGTTGCCTGTGCACGGAGGATTTGCAGGGACATACATCTGTGCCATGTAAATTTATTTCATTGTGGTGTCCTGACTCTGTTAATGAACAAGGACTTTATGTTACATGTGGCCTGAATGATCTGTCAGGTCTGTCTGATATTTGCTTAAGCTCTAGGTAATCAGAAGTGTCTTAGGACACCAGCTTGGCTAGTATGAAGAGAGTTATGCTAAAAGTGCTACAAAACAAGGAGGCTAACAACAATTTCTATGTGAAAAGACTTAACACGAACAGCTAGAGGTAGACAGATATAAATGTCTTTTTTCATTAATTTATATTTGCTTAAACACCTGTGTACCTCCTCATGCCCACCGCACCCCCTTCTCCCCTCAGTCATGAAGTATTTTTAGTTTGAATGTGGCCAGAGGAGATCTGGAACTGGTGATGGAAGGCCACAAGGGAAACAACACAACAGGTCTCATGGGTAAAGGGATCATCAGGGCAAGGTAAAGAAAAATACCCGAAGGAACTGAGTGCTTGAAGCTGGTGACATTGGGCACAGAGCAAAAGAACAGAATGTAGCAGCTGGAATTTTTCCAGTGAAAGAAAACAAAAACCAAAATGTCAAAACCAACCAACCAAAGCCACCCCCCTTCCCCCACTCATATTAAATCCCTCCCAAACGCAGCAACCTTTGGAGAGAAGTTAGAGAAAGAAAAGTGACTTTTATCTGTTAGGTTGCTACTGCCTTTAGTCATAGCTGATGCTGCAAGTGACAAAATCTGCTTTGTTTTCACTGATCACCCCTCTAGTGAAAACTGAACATGGTGCCATGTCAGGCCCAGCTAAGACTAGGAGGAATTGAGAGGCCTGATTACTAATTACAGTGGTCACAAAGGTGGAGTCATTAGAGACAGTACTTTTCTTATCTAGATGAAATATTGATCCTAATGTAGTATGCAGAAAGTGCTTATAATAATGAGGAAAACCAGCTTGATATCTCATCCACAGATGAAACAGCTTTTCTGGGAGACTGGAATATTTGCAGCAGCTATCTAATACTTTATGATTTCTGGTAAAATGGATTTTTGAATAATCAATCATCTCTGAAAAGACATGGGTTATTCTGGAAGATGGTGACTTTTATTTGGAAAGCATGATCACTCAGGTGGAAATCAGAACAATATTCTGCAACTGTTCAAGGCAGCTTTTCTATGCAACTTCCCTAAGTAGGCAAGAAAGCAAGAAAGCTGTAGCTGGGAAAGCACCTGCATTAGGCACATTTTGTACAGGAATCACAGAAATTATGGCATTTGCAATTTAGCTTCTCAGGAATAAAATAGAGTTTACCATAGACTTCAGTTTGTCTAGCTCAGTAATAAATTAGCAGTCCTTCTACTTAAATTAGATAATTTGTAGTTTTCTTGTACATTCTCTCCTTATTTTTGAGATGGGAGAAGAGTGTTTGAAAACACTCCTTAATAAAGAGCAGCAGCAAGCCAAGCTACGTACCTATGCAAGGGAAGATGCTTTGTAATTACAAGTGTTTTTTACATAAAAGTTTATGGACTTCATGATGTAATTAAAAATGTGTCATAAGAAATTACCTTTAGGACTTTAAAGGACTTCTTAGATGTCTGAGATTTCTCTGGGTCTGTAATAGACCGACTGACTACACACATCATTAAGCCACTGTTTTTTTAAACAGAGTTGTTGTCTGAGGATCTAAGCTCTTCCTTTTTTTTTTTTTTTAACACATGACAGTCACAACCAACCTGTTATAATAATTACATTACTTATTTACCAGTCACCCCTAATCTATATATCATGTATGCTAATTATTAAAGCAGCCTTTTTAGGAAATTGTTGGTAAATCAATTTTTTTATATTGGAACTGCATAAGATGCATTATTCTGATTCTGGAGTCTATTAAGACATACTTTATTTCTAGTGTTACATTTCATTTGTTGTTTTGTTTTATGAAATTACTAGCAGTACTATTTCAAAGTTATTTTCTAGTGATAATTGTTATTCATTAATAAATATTCCTACTCAAGAACAATTATAAGCGGGGCCTGCTATGAATGATTCAGACCGATGGGTGACCTTAGAAAAACCACTCTCGAGACTGAGCCTGGTAAAGTGAAAATATTAACTTTGTCTCGCATATGACTGTATTTTGTCCCCCGCAAACATTGTTGCGAAAAGCCATTCAGAAATCAGTCCAGAGAACTTGTTTTCACTTTTACTGGTCATCATTAGCACAAAAACCTTGGAGGTTTTGCTTATTTTTACATCCAGTGTTTTGTGCTTGCGGTATGTTAAATTTTGCTGTCTGCCGGGCACCCACCCGTTGATCTCTCATTTTATCCCCTCAACAGACATGGGGAGAAAATGAGATGAAATAAGTCTGTGGGTCAAGATAAAGATAGGGGGATCACTCAGCCATCACTGACATCAGCAAAACAGGCAGAACTCAGGGAAGATCAATTTAATTTCAGCAAAAAAAAAAAAAGAGTAAGATGGTGAGAAACAAAGACAAAACAAAACCACCTTCCCCTAACTCTGCTTTTTTTCTGAAGCTGAACTTCACTCCTTCATTCCCAGCTCTCCTACCTCCTCTCCCTGTCCCCAAGCAGTCCAGAGGAATGGGGGCCACGCTCACCCGCCTCTCTCCACATCCACCCTTTTGTGCTGTTCCTTCCTTCTCCCCCTTTCCCCGGCTCCGCCGCGGGCCCTCCCCACAGGATACAGCCCTTCAGTCTGCTCCGGCCTGGCTCCCTTCCGCAGCGTGTGGAGCAGACTGCTCCAGCGAGGGTCCCTCACTGCCCCCAGCTCCTCCCAGAGAAGTCGCTCGTTCCTGGGCTCCCCACGGCAGCAGCTTCCTCCAAGGCATGTCCACCTGCTGTGGGAGGGGGCGTCCATGGGTGGGTGTTTTCTGCGGCGTGTTCCTCCACGGGCTGCAGAGAAAGCTCTCTCTGGCACGTGTGGCGCTCCCTCCCGCTTCTTTTCTGACCTTGAAGCCTGCAGGTTATCTCCCGCTTGTTTTTTCAGTTCTTCCTCACAGCTGCTGCACAGCATTTTTTACCCTTTCTTGAACGTGTTTCCGCAGAGAGGCCGACAATTTGTCTGAAGGCCTCAGCTTTGGGCAATGGCAGGTTCACTTCAGAGCCAGATGGAAGGAGCTCTGTACGACACAGAGGCCGCCCCCACGGCACCCCTCTACTTCCCACTGCCAAAGCCTTGCCACTGAACCAAACACAGCTCCATTTTGTGCTTTCCCACAGCAAGGAGCCAGACCGTGATTCCCTCACAAGAGGGGAACTGCTCCATTAGTCAAGCTCTTCAAAGCTGCCCCTTAAGCTAAATCCAGGATGTACTTATTAGATAGGAGAGCAATAGACAAATCACACTTGCATGCTAACCCCCCTCAAGTTTAAGTTAATCCTGAGCTAGACAAATACAATATTCCACTAAACTAATTTTTATTTCCTGCAGTCAAATGTTTACTACTCTAGGTATGTAACTGCAGAGAGGTTTTGTGAGGCAAAATAAAGATCCTAACAGTGTTTAGTGAACACCAGAGATCACTGAAACCTTCTGTCTCCTGTACTCAGTATTTTGTAGTCTTTTGCAACTTCTGTTAAAGATGGAGGAAAGCAAACCTTTTGTATGAAAGGAAACACAGTTTGCACAGTTTCTCTGAGGCCAGAAAGTGAGTCAGCAGTAGGGAGTTAAGATTTCAGGGCCACTAAATAGTATCCAGTTACTTCCCCTCCACAGTCCAGCATTTAGAAACAGTTTGTGCCAGACCATAGATTCATTAATATTCATGATTATTTCAGGAATAAGTTATTCTGGAAATGAATAGAGACAACATCCAAAGCCACTCCTTGATTTCATTTATTAATGAAGGATGTTCCTTATAATTGGCACCACACAGTAGAAAATATTGCCAGCACTGAAAGCAATTTTCACCCATCTCAATTTTCACAGCAAGCTGAACTACTGAGATTAAAAATCGTGAAGTGGGAAAACAATATATTTTCCCTTAGCAAAACAACAACCCTTACACTTAAAAATATCTTAGCTACATATATGACAAAGTAAGGTAGATAAAGCTGTGATAAGCTCTAAGCCCCACAATAATACTTGCTGATACATAGCTGAAGTGGTATTTTAATCACATTAAGACTAATAAAACTTGAGGCATCAAATCAAAAATATGCTTTGTACTTGGGTTTTAATTTTTTAAAACTTTAATTAAATAGCTTGTGTCTTTAGTTCAAGTGTGATTTCAGAGAAGAAGCACACTGAAATGATTTAGAGTAACATTTCTGCCAGTTATCATATGAGATTATCTTCATACTTAAAATTCAGAATTACCAACATTTCCAAAATTGTGTATACATACCTCTCTGCACACTTCACTGAAAAAAATTCCAGCTCAAAGTCCAATTTTTCTGCTTTTATCTTCCCCTCCTCTGTAGGGAAGGGATTCATAATGTTTCCTACAGTATATTTCAAATGCTCTAAGGAATTTAGACCCTGCTTTTCCCTCTCTCCCTGGACAGAAGGGCTTTCTTCTGAAAAAATCGGAAGGTGCGAGAAAACTTTCACAGGTTTACAGAAGGAAGGAAATGAAGTAATGACAAACTGCACACACACAAAAGCTACTCGATTCTTCATTCTGGTCGGGAAGAAAGCAACTTTGCTCTGTCTGCAGAACATGAGCAGTGCCTGAGTCAACAAGGTCTCTTACTTCAGTGAAAATTCCTTTTTTGGTAACCAGAGAGTAGGACTTGGTGCATTGTTAGTAAGTGATGCAAAGCAACAGGCAAAAAGGGTCAGTGCAAGAAAGGAGGCAGCAAACATGTTTCACACCTTCTCCATGTCCCTGCTCCCAGCCTTGTCTGCAGCAGCAACAAGTGCAGGTTAACTGAGGTTATGGGAATTAAAACTAAAGCTAAAAATGCCAAATGGAAAAAAAATCTAGCTGTTTCTCCACATACCTGCAGTTAAGAGCCTGTGCTTTTAGTTTTTCTGTGTCTTGTTAGATGTTGTACAGCACTTGTATTTTCTGAAATGTAGATTTTTGCTGCATACCATATACAACTGCAGTAAAAGCTAGACTTCCTAAGCAGTCTGTAAAAAGAAAAAACAAACCCAAACCACTCAAAAAAACCAAAACAAACTGATTCCAACTCAGAGAATGACACACTCCTCCAGTCTGACTTAAAGCCAAAACTTTATTTCCAGAAAGAAATCGGTACAGTAGCAAATATCACCTCCAAATACTAAGCCTGTGAAAGACCCAGATTCAGAAGCAATGAAACAAGTTTAGATACAACTTCCAGGACACTTCCCATTTCAAGAAAATATGAAATCTGAGCTTCTTTAATTCAAAATGAAAACAGCTGAACAGAGGGAAGTACTCCAAGATGGAGACTTCTGCACACAGAACCCCTTCAGCAGCTTGAATTTTAAATGTTAAGCTGTTTAAGCAGCAGCTGCTTAAAAACATTGCACATTCATGGCAGGTTAGCTTTTCAGATCACTGCTAGATTCCCAGAGAGTGCCACTGTAAACTATGGACTGTTAGTCCTGTAACAACTGCCTCTGGCTAGAGAAGGCTGGAATTTGGGATCTGCACAGTTCAGACATGCAAAAGATTTTGTACTGCAGATGTTGAAGAAGCAACTCAAACAAAGCAACAATGAGCTATTCAGGTTGTTTTCCCTTTTTTAATACTGGTGCTCTCACCTTAGGCAACATAAATATTTTTGGAAAGCATTTAAGAGAATTTGCTTTCAAGAGGTATGCTTGTTTTAATAGAATAAGTGGTCCGTAAAAGCTGAAAAACTTAATTGCCATGTTCTGGTAAAGTCAATAAAATGCAATTCCTTGACAGGGAAAGACTTTGGCCAACTGTTAACATGGCAACAATCATTTATGCAGGGGGTGTCAAGAAAAATACAGATAAAACATAAAGAGGTTATATCAAAATAGAAGCTTTCTCATTACTCCCATAACAGTTTATTGTTTTCTTCTGAAGGACACCTGACAGTGCTGCAAGCTCCAGACATTCTTCACTGTGAGAAATTAGAAAAGAACAAATCCTCCCCTTATCTGGAGCAGTATGCCCTCTGCCTCCTTTAGCAAATGTGTAGAAGTAGAGATGGGAAACAACAGGAATTATAGAGGACACCAAGGTTTTTCTTAGCTATTTATTCGTAATACCATTACTTAAGAGACAGGCAGAGACTGACAAAACTTGTGTCCCTCAGTCCTTTGAGCACTTGGGTTTAGACTGCCTTTCCTCTCAAGGGTGATTTGAAGGATGCAGCTCCAGCTGGCATAGCCACACTCATAGGAGAAGGCCAAAGTAAGCACATAAAGGTGAGAGTTGCAGCTAAAAGCAAGAGCAATTTTCCCATGTATCAGTGACCTTTGAAGTGAACAGACCCAGCTAAGAGGTCAGAATAGACACTGCCAACCATGAGACTTCATCTTTTCCACCTTTCTGCTTCTCTTTTAGCAGATCAGGTCAGCACAGTTGGTGCACAAAGTTAATGGATTCCTGTCTCAGTGGCGTGGCCAGCACTGTGGGGTCCATAGTGGTCCTTTCCCTTTCACTCCCACTGATTTCCTCCCCTGCTCCACTTGTTCTCTCAGCACCAGAGCTGCTCTTATGAGGTGGCACCTACTGCCAGGAGAGACACATCTGCTGCATCTGATGCCCCCTTAACAGCTTTCAGCCTTCCTAAAGTTCTTCATATGCAAGCAAACAAAAAACTCAAGAGCTACATCTGTGAACAACCAAAATTTGGCTTTTTTTCCTTCGCCAACGTGAGTTTGCATTTTGACACAAGATGCCTAAGGCTACTTGTTCTCCAATTTTTCACATTGTTAGGGAAAAGCTTACTGAAAGCTGAGTGTAGCAACAGTTCAGTAAACTGCAGGAAACATTACTTTGTCCTTCAATACAGCTTGTCTTGGGAGAATATAACACTGCAAATATTCACTTGAGAGCATACACGTATGTTATGCAAGACTAGATAGTGTCCCTGCTTCTCTCCCCTGAACCCAAATATCCTGCATCTCTTACATGTACCTCAAGCCCAACTTGATGCTGAACTAGTGTCATCTTGTAACAGTAAAAACTGCAGAAGTGGTGGTTTAATCCCTGAAAAAAGCTTAGCAGGTTGCTTATAAGCCATATTCACTAAACCATGGCAGATTATTGAATGCTCAGGCAGAACTGGACATCAGATTCATTTAAAATATATATCAGGTTCTTCAACTGTGTTAGCTGTAATAACGTGAACATCCTGAAGATTTGGGAAAAAAAAAAAAAAAGAATGATGATGAAAAGGTTTTATTTGTTTTAAGAGAAGTAAGGCTAAGCCTTAGCCATCTGCTTAGTAGTTGGAAATCTCCAATTAGACTTCATGAGAAGAGTCAGTCACTGAAGTAGGACTGAAGTTGCACTATGTAGTTCTGTTGTCAGCAGGAGTAAATAGGTACACTTCACTTCAATGTCAGTTTCACACTAATGTCAGCACGGTTAAGGATTAAAACAAACAAATAAACAAGCACACCTCACACTCCTCTTGCCTTCGCCTTACAGCCCAGTCTGTTCAGAATGCAAGTAGATAGCCATGAAAAACAAACAAACACCCCCAAAAGAACAAAACCGTGTCTTGATTGGTGCAAAAAAAGAATTCCACTGGTTACAAAACACACAACTTTCCAAGTGTACTTATTCTCCATTTGAATTGCTGGGGCCAAAACCCGCCCTCTCTCTCCTTTTGCCAGACATTAGGCATCCATCTATCTGTGGTGTTAAGAGCCTGTGAACATCCAACACTTCATGACTAAGGCCTACAAGCATTCCCAAAGAGGAAAAACGTTAGTTCACATTAGTGCACATCCCCCTACTATAACATTATTACAATCAGAACTGGGCAAGAGAATGTCTTTAAGTAAAAGGATTCGACATCAGAAGCGCAGCTGTGGTCACTACTCCTGCCTGGATCTTGTGTATGTCATGTCATCTTCATCATATTCACCCATCAACTGCAACATATACGTTCCAGTATAGAGAAGAAACTGTCCAGTTATTTGTGCTGCATGGGATACTAGCTGAAGCACTTTCCTGGAAGAAAAGTCATTTGTTTAAGAAAAAAAAAAAATCACCAGCAAGATTACATTACACCTTTCCACCCACAACATTATGATGAGATAAATCAATATATTTAAAAAACCCTCTCATACCTTCTCACTTCTGAGAAGATGGTCATTTTTGTACCCTCTTTAGAGAAAACACTGAATTGACAGAAAACTATTGGCACGTTGGCAGAACAAGAAATCACTTTCAACAAAGCAGGCTGACATCCTGCTAGACCTTTACAGGCCTTTTGCAAAGCCATCACTCAAACCATCACAGTACCACAGAAAACAACTTCCCCTGGGAGCAGCATTCCTACAGCATAAACACACCTCATGTCTCACCTTTGTCATTCACTAATGCAACCGTGTGTGCAGCTTCAAGCCACAGATCAAACCTGATTAGATCTGAAGCTGAACAATCACATCACAGTGGGGAATCAACAGCAAAATAGGTGAAGCGGGAAGCTTACTGCTGGCCAAGCTGCAAGCCTTAAGAATTCTCAGTTCACAACTATTTTATTTTCTAAAAATTTGACAAAAAATCAGCATTCAAATATTTAGAGCTGTGCAAGAATCAGTACAAATCCATAGATAGCATCAGGTAAGCGCCAGAGGCTGATAAACTGTGGATCTTCACAGGGGAAGAGATAGTCAAATCTGAACGGTCATTTATTAAACTTAATTGCAACTGCATCTTCCATTCTGCAAGAAACAACAGGGACATAAGAGAGACCTACGTTTGAGTCTCATCCCCCAGAAGTTAGGAGGGCCCTCACAAGTATGAGGCTGAGGCATTGGGAAGCAGTACAAAAAACTGGAACCGTTCCAAAACTGGAATGGGATCAGTTTCTGAAGACACAAAAACCAGATCAGCCTCTCTTCTGAAAAAAAAGTGGGCAGATTTTCCAAATTCCTGTCTAAGAAAACATACAGCTGTGAACCCTCTGCTTCTATTCACTTGTCCTTTGATTTTAAGCAGAGAAGCCAAAATCCCCCTCCTACAAATTCATTTTTAACCCCACTGTCGTGAAAGCTTTGCAGTTGAAATCCAATGCCTCAGCGCAGTCGAATACCCTGTACTCAGAGCCTGTGAAGCCTTTAAAGAACACTGTACCCTCATTCACGCTCCCCACACGTGCCATTTCAGCATGTTCTTCCTCTGCCGCACAGGACGGGCCAAGGAGCTTTGCAGTTGTAAGGAAAGTTGTAAGGAAAGCTGCACCTGGCGCTGGGCTTTGCAGCAGCTGCAGCGCGCCACTTGCACACACGAGCAGTTGCCGCTTAAGCCACAGAGCAAGTTATTTGTTGAGCTGGACATTCGATCCTTCGGTCGGACACTAGAGGGGAACACCACGAGGGGAAATGCACTAATCACAGCTGGCAGGCCTCCAGCCCCTCCCATCAGGAACAGCTGCAGCATTTTTCAGTCCTTTCCCTCCACACTCCGCATGTGGGCTCGGGGAGAGGGCAGCAGCGTTAGCGATCTGGGACTCATTAGCAGAGGGGCGACAGCAGGATCCTGACATCGCCTGTCACTGATTTCAGCAGCAAGCTGAGGCAGGCCGTGTCACTGCTGTGTTCAAGGGTACCCAAGGTTATCTCTTCTGTCACCCTGTTCTGTGCTAGCAGACTGTCGTCCCACCCTGACAGTGACATTTCCCTTCCAGCTGAGCTCTGTAACGTAACAGAGCTCCCACAAGAACTCCACAGCTACTTCAGCTGTTTGCCAGCACCGCTCCTTTCTCACCAGCTGCCCTGTCTTGGCAGGGAGGCAGAATTGTCGCTTCAAACTCTCCTTAGCAACACAAGTTCCAGCGCTGATACTCAGTTCCATAGCAGGCAGTCAGAGATCAGAGTTTGTTTTGGCTCAAAAGGGTTTGACAAACGTAGGAACTGGAGGAGTGCAGCTGTCCAAGGGCAAATCTCTGCTTTGAAGAGACCCTAATGAAGTCAGGTTACAGGTGGGTGTAGCATGGCGCTGGATAATCATCCAGACCAGAGAGCAGTCCTGCCTGCAGCCACACCAGCTGAAGCCTGGAAGATTAAGGAAGGGACCACCCAAGTAGAGTGGGAGAGGTCAGTGAGACTGCAGGACAGGGAGCAAGGTCAGCATTACACTAACCAGCATACCCGCATCAGGAGAGGAAGGACTGCTTAAAGACTTCATCTAAAGGCCACATGTCACTCTGGACCACTTAAAACTTCACAGATGATACATACATCTGTGTCAGCTCTGGTCCTCAAGTAATAAAATGCAGCACACCACTGCGTCTCAACCAGAATTCCAAAAGTCAGGCAGGGAAACCTGGGGTGGCAGCTTAAACAGCTGTCAGCACCTCTGGCAAGGGGTCTGAACTCAGCAGTCTTCTTGAACCAGGGCAGAACACAGCTGATCTGGACAAGGCACCGTCTTTCAACTCGTCGCTGAAAGCAGGTATTATTTTAAGACAGCATTTCCCAACAGCCAGCTCTACCAAACTCACAGCCCACAGCAGATCAGTCCTGCAGGAGACAGTGGTCCTTGACAGGCTCCCTTAGCTGGCCTAGAGACCACACCAGCTGGCTTCAGAGCAATGCTACCACAGAGTCTTGCTACCGATGACAAATCCACATTAAGGGAGGAGAGTGTCACCTCTCTTCCATTTTCCTTTGCCTCCATGTAGCTCTAGTGGTGAATCTGGCAAACAGGAACTGCAATGTCTGAGCTAGCTTTAAGACCCCTGATATTACATCTCAGATTCCTCTCATTTCACCCCCTTGAAGTCTCCTCTTTAAAGAGCTTCCTTCCCCAGCCTCCTGCATTTTTCAGACAAACAAGTCAGGAAATGTGAGGAAATTCTCTCAGCAGAACACAGAAACCGTACTTACACCCTTTCAGTAAATACAAGCTGGTAAGAGTTTTGCCTCGGTGGAAACGTAAGATTCTATCATAAAAAAGCTATAGGAACTTTTTTACCAGTCAGCTATCCACCTTACAAACAAAGAGTCAGCATATTGGTCAGTAGGTAGTAAATAACAAAAATACTGATTTTCTAAACACGCCTGCTCCACAGAACAAATAGCAAACACAGATTTTTACGTTAACACATACACCTGACCAGCAGTGGAAGCACACTCACCGCAATACGCTTTTTGCTCCCATGCATTTGATGTCGTAAGAGATAGAGTAGATCTCATAGAACGTTGCCTTGATGTTTAAGCAGCCGATAAAATCCTTAGGGTTCAGTTTGTACAGATCAAATGTGATGTTAGCTACTCCCATTTTCTTCTTTTTTCTCACAGCGACAACTCCATTTTTTGTCTGATTTAAAAAGAGAGAGAGACAGTTTGTACCACGACACAGGAAGCTACAGCAAGACAATTATTAACAGTGCAGTTCTTCAGAAGCAGCTTTGCTTATTCCAGTCTTGGAGCTAGTTTTTGGTCAATTCTAAGCCTGAATTGAAAGCATTAGCACATAGAAAAGGAGGTCTGTAGCTTATGTATTGTTTTTCAAGTCCTGAACAGGCTTCTGAAGTTTTCCAAACAGACACTAAAATCCTGGAGTGACAGAACACCTCCTGAATATTTATTTTCTGTAGCAGAGCTTCCTCAGAGTACACTGGACAGTGTTCCTGCCATTTATTTATCCTGGTACATTCTGGCTGCTTCCTGAGGCAGCGAGGTTAGGCCACCAAATATCCAGGATGACAGAAACACAATGCTGATGAGCACTCTTGGACACAGCTACAAAGATGACATCTGTGAAAAGTCAGGGGACTCATTTCAAAACCTGGCTTACAACATCTCTTTCTTCCTACTAAAAAGAAACACAGGGAGGGAATCGCTGCTGATTAGGCCAAGGGTTTAATAACGAGATCTTAAGAAAAGCAAAGGAGAGAGAGCACAGAAAGTCATCTTCCTTCTTAAATGCACCCTCCTTTATTGAAAGCAGCCCTTGTCTGCTGCAGGGTGTGCAGTTCAAGAAAGGAAAAGCAAAAAGAAAACAGGGAAGAGAACCCATATTCACAGGGACATCTAGTGGATACACGGGATCCTCTGCTCAGCACATTCCGCTCAAGGTTAGCCACCTGGCAGCTGCCAGGGTGTTTTCTGCATGCTAAATGGAGCAGTAAAGTTGTGTAAGACTGGGCCTTTTTGTACTCGACACCCCAGCCCTCAGACAGTGTCACGATAAGTCAGACAAAGCTAAACACAGCAGTAGATCATTAGCCAGCAATTTTATGCCTGTTTTATTTTGATAACCACCAAGCTCCAGCAACAGGGTCCTCTATCAACAACAGCTTTGGCCATGTACAAGCAGTTGGTGTGCTTGGAAGCATCTCCCCACACCCCTCCCCATTAGCACCCAGAGCATTTGGATAAAGCAGGACAGAGCTGGTGCTACACTCCAGGTGATTGGTGGAGCTGTGACAATCCCTCTGTTGTCACTCAGCGCTTTCTGAAGAGAGGCTGCATTCAAACTTGCGCTGCTGCAGTGCCAGACAGGAGCAAGGTGGAGTCACACCCTGGCTGCAACTCCCGTTCTGCCCTTGGAGCTCATGCCCCAGGTGCAGAGCTTGATAAGCCAGTGAGGAGGTATTTGGGGGAAAAAATGTACAGGCTGCCCAGACTGCAACAGGAGACTGGGAAAACAGGGCCACAGGATGGAGCTGTATGTGTGGAGGCACAAAAATTGCATCCCTGCTTACAGCTCTGCACCTGGTATAAAAAATTCTGATGCCAGATTTTTAGCAACAGCCATCTCATGGAAAACAGTTATGAGTTTGGCTCTATGTTATTAATGTAGAGATTACTATTTCCCCATAAAATAACTAGTTGAATACTGAATTTATATGATCAGAAGGCTAAAGCAAGCCAGTTTTAATAGCTCTTAAATATCTTGAAGCATGCAGACTAACATCAAATTCTCATGCCAACTTCTGGCTATTTGCAAAATTAAACACAGGCATATTTCTAATTATCATTAACTATTACTGCCTGCAGAAGGCAGAACTTGCTTTATATTACTTTATTTGAGCATTATTACAGTCCAAGTTTAATCTTTAAAGACACTGTAATTTTTTTAACTTTATGGAGTCAAAGTCCTAATTTTCTTTATGTTACAAAAAGGCCCAAGAAGAAATATTTCTGAGCTTCTCCAAAACCAGGACATTTTCCCCTCTAAATCTTTTCAGTTGTAATATTTTATTTCAATTCCTGGTGGATTTTGCCAACAGATCTATGCCCAAAGGAGGGACAATAGGAAATATGAACTTAATTTTTCATCCAGGAAGGCTCAACAATGAGTTTACACCTTGCCTCTTCAGAGGAATTTTTCTTCCTCTTCTCCCCTCTTTCCAAGAATTTTAGCAGCCACAAACATTCCTCCGGCCACTTCTACTCAAATGAGAAAGAAGCAGTCAACACTTACTGGCGTCCATTTCTGTCCATTTTCTAGAACCATGAAGTGCGTATTATCATCCAGGGACTTGAAGAACTCTTCCGTGTCCACAACTGTGCCATCTTCCTCCAAAACCAGAGTAACTATTCCAGCAGTTACAACGAAGGCATCTAAAGTCTAGGAAAAAAAACCCAAAAACCAGGAGATTTCAGCACTCTAAAGAGAGCCCCTCATTTCATATTGAGACTCGCTCGTCTGACACATTCTCCTGAACTTCCCCAGGAATGGTTTTCTAGAAGAACAGGAGTCTGTGGGTTGTCTTTCTGGGATGCTGTATTCCCCTGTAAGTTTCAGACAGAGTGGGACTGTTTGCTCTACCTTGCTGAGGAGCTCTTGCAGGCTGCTTGCGACAATTCCTTTCCGGCTGCTTCGGGAGGCATTGGACACACGGAAAGGGCGCCCTGCAGGCATGAGGGGAGGGAACAGGGTCTGCCTTGTTACTGCTCCTACAGATGCTCCCATGGATATGAAAGATCTAGGACAGATAAAAATTCAACATAGTTACAAAAACAGTCATGTCAAGTACCGCAAGGAGGAGGAAGACTGTTGACATAATGACATTATACGAGTAAGTCGCAGATCACACTGGGACTCCTGGAGCTTAATTTCAAAACTAAATACTACACAGCCCTACAGATGTGTTATCTCTGAACTATCTTTTGCCCGTGACATTTGGAAAGACGTTTAAAATTAAAACAATTTCAAGCAGACATAGGACACCTCTAGCTTAGCTGACATCAAGGTCACAATCACAGTGAAGCTGATGGGCTGTAAAACTGAATTTAAAAGGCAGCAGCTCCTACTGCATTCAGTTACTGAGATAATTCTCTTTTATTTCCAAGATAAACACTCGGTGAGATACGTAATTAATTGAAAGCCATCTTGTGTGTTAAGATATGAGTTTGTTTTAGGAAGACTGAACATATTACCCATATTCAAAACACCCAGTGGCAGAATGCAAGCAGAGCTTTGCAGTATGGTTACACTTGACTTCCAACGAGTCAAGGTATTTGTTTGTAAATTTTTTCTGCTGTCTATAAAACTCCATCTGGTTTTGAAAAACACAAAATAAGGGGCTTGTATGAGAAGGAGTTAAATGCAGTCAAAGTTAAGATCCAAGTACAAAAGTACATAGCGTTGGAGCAGGCTGCCAGCAAGGCTGGAAGAATTCAATCACTTCTAGAAAGAGATTTTAGATTTCTCTGGGCAATTGCATACTTACCTTTGGTAAACCGAGAACCTAACACCAGTAACAGCCTATTCCCACACCAAGGTACAGTCATGCTCTCATTTACACCTAGTGACACCTTTTTCTGCAAAATGATAATGGCTTAAGTCAATAGTCAGCTTGCCAAAAATGGCACTCTGCCCAACACCAGGGAAGGACTGATTTCCAAGTCTTTTAAAGACTCTACCCTCTGTAATACACTGCTGGACTTCACCCTCTGTAAATACCTTCGGCTCCTTAACACTGAATTGCTCAGTGGTGGGGAAAAGGATACATCCCCATTTTGTTCTCCCACATCAGTGTAAAAAGCCAACTTTATATAGGAAAATCTATTCTCAGACACTTTCACTGAGTGTAGGGTGAACTGGCAGCCTTTATCTGCAGCCAGAGAGTGAATACAAGACTTCCTAGAACAACAACGAGATGGTGTAAAATTACTCAACTTAGGATGTCCCAGTCACACCTTTTATGCAAATTCACATCAACCGTGGAAAATAAGTATCTTTTCCACACCTCTTATCTGGTCTATAAGCATACGTTTGGAATGCACAGAATGTCATTTTTGTGCCTGAACAGATTCAGATTTCAGCAAATAGTTCGTTTACTGATCTCATTCTGAACCACTCTTCTGGGCTATCACCTTTCCTCTAAACAAGTTTACCTTCCTCAAAAACTGCTTGGCATTATTGGAGCTTTAATTTTTTTAAAGGAGGAGAACATCCATCAGTTTTGTTCTATTACTTCTCATGCTTTACTTTGTTGCTAATCCTGGCTATACAGTAGGTCCCTGGCTTTCAACATCTGGCATTTACACACATGTGGCTGATGGAAACCTCTGTCCTCCCTGTGACAAAGCTGGTGAGGATAAGCAGCCAGCTTGGTTTTCAGGAAACAAGCACTGTTTCACATTCAAGAGCTAATAAGCAGTATTCCTCCTGGAAAAGAGTGAGGGCCGGGAGGAGGACAAGGAGACAGTAGCACTGACAAGGGCATGGAAGTTCCACAGAAGGGAAGCCTGATAGGACAGGCTGTGTTTGTCAATCTCTCTGCTGACTAAGTTAATAGGTCCCCAATCACCCCACTGGTTGTGGGCAGCTCACATTCTGAATCACTGAGTCTCCCTCAGGAAGGAAGCCTGTTCATCTGCCTTGGGGCTGGTGACACCATTTCACCATTAACACGTGATGTTAAAAAGTACAGCACTGGGGTTTCAAGAGCTTTCAACAGCTGATTACACCTCATTACCTCTCAATAATTTGAAAACTTGCACAAGAATAGTAACCTGAGTGATACATACGTGAGTACTGCCAATTTTTTTTTTTTTCCAATGTCAGTCCCATTGAAAAGTTTTCTTTCCCATTACTTAAGCCAAGCTGTCATTCACAGCCAAAACATACATGCTGACAAAGAATGAAATATGTTAGGGACACAGCTCATGGGCAGGACTTGAGTTAACAGGGTTCACCCCAGCCAATGCTACAAGCCATGCTTTGCAGCTCTGAGAAGTTTCTCAAGGAGTCAGGATCAATCACCTCACACTGCTGTCTAGTTCTATCTAAAGCCAGAGCAATAATACAAACAGATTAATAAACCAGTGCTTACATTATTGCCACCAGAAAGTCACTGATCAGGAAAGATCTTGAGAAGTTACTTAGCAGTAGTGAAATTTCACCTACATTTTGATAAAACCTGTCAATATCATCTTTAAACTAAGCCTGCTTATGGAGAAGTGAGTCTGGGCTCCAGGGCAGGATGAGGTTTCAGCTAGTGAGGAGACAAAAGGCAGGATGATGAACAGCAGCCAGATAAAGAGAGTGTGAACCCTTCCATTTCTGGGCCTGTTGCTGGAAAGTTTGTTTTTATTTTGTGTGCTACTCTCCTTCCTAGATCATAGGCTCAAACAGGCCAGCCTACATTCACAGCTCTTGGAAAGTTCCATTCTTGTTGTAGCTGTCCTCAAAACATAGACAAACCAATTCCTGATACAGGGAATTCCTCTGCTAGAGTGGAGTAACCAAAAATAACTTCCTATTAAAAGCTGATCAAGCTAAGTGGTGGAAAGGCTGGTTTTATTAGAAAGTTGAGTGACATGTTAAATGCAGACAAATCCACTATTGTTTTATTATTCCTTAAAGCCAAAAGGATCAAGCCCTAGCTCTTCTCCAAAGGAAGAAGGAATCCCACATCTGTGGAAAACACAAATATATTTTATAATTGAAAGATCAAATACCTTTAAACTCTAGCATCTTATCCAGTTTGTTTTGGATAACTACAGCCTGCTACAGAGGGCTTCACAAATGCTGCCACAAGCATTCACTGTAGTGTCAAAGCTGGTGGGAGAGATGAATTAATTTTTTAGGAGGATACGGGCATTAAAAGCTGGCCTTGTACACATATTTCACTCTTTATCTTTGTTTGCAACATGTCCCTTATGTTTGTCTAAGAATGTGGTGCAATGGTCTCTAGTCCCACTCAGAAAAACCAACATTGCGCAACCTGCTCCAGGATACGGCACGGATTGGTTTGTAGGTTAGGGTTCGCTGGCAAACGACAGCGGCAGTAACAGCGGGGCAAAACAAGAGAAAAACAACACAAAACCCCCCAACAAAACAAAACAAAAAAAATAGGAAAAGGTCGGAAATTATTCAGGAGACTTCGGGTTCAACCAGAGGCAGCGTGGGCACTGCCGAGCCGCCACAAGCGCAACGGGCGGATTTCCGAGCAGCGTACGGAGCTGCATCTCCACGGGCGCCGCTGGTTCGGTGACGACATGACCGGGCTTGTGGTCGCCTTGTCCCCGGGTCCCAGCGGCTCCCGGGGCTCCGGGACAGCATGCTACCGGCACGCAGGCGGCAGCAGCCTCGGGGCCGAGAGGTCACTACACCTCAAAGGCGGCTTAGGCTGCAGGGCTCCCACCTGTGCTTCCCTCAGCCGGGCTGCGACAGCGTCCCGACCTGCCGCTCCCAGGCAGCGTCCATCGGGGTTAATCCCTCACCGGCACCGCCCGCCCTCGCACGGCGCCCTCCGCTCGGCAGCGCTGGAGCCTACCGGCGCTGCTCAGACTCGGGCACCCCCGGCAGCGATGGAGAAGGGGATGGAGAAGGGGGATGCGGATGGAGAAGGGGCGGGAGCGCCCCGCACTCACCGCAGCAGCGATCCCACGCAATCCCGCGCCACCTCCATGGCCCGGGGCCGCGGGGCAGCGCCGGTCACGGCGCTTAAGTGCAGCGGGCGGGGCTCCTCCTCCGGGCCCGGCCCCTCCTGCCCGCCTGCCCCCGGCGGCCCCGGGGCCGTGCCCGGGACAGCCCCGCCGGCGCTGAGCGCTCGCCCGCAGCGCCAGGGACGCGGCAGCGGGCGCCGGGTAGCGCGCTTTGGGAAGCGGTGTTTCTTCAGGAAGGGCCGTGTGGTTTGCCCGGGGAAGGAGCGGGAAAGGTTTCGTTCGGCGTGCGTGGGGGATGCTCCCTACGCCTCAGCCAGTTACAGCTAATCTAGTAACGGTGGAAGCCAATCTCATTTGCCTCCCCGGAATTAGAGCAAATCAACGGATTAAGTGTCTCAGCTTCCGATTTTAGAGCCTGTGAATAAGCTTAGAGCTCGGATTGATGTGTACAGTAGTGGAGGTATTTGCTGTTACGGGCAGGGGAGCAGTGGCTTCTGTTTACTACGCAGGAACAGATCCAGTGTTTACTGTTCACATGGACACAAGTCCTTCACAATTCTTTTGAGCTCTAGAACCAGGTTCTGTTGCTTACAGTTGTCCAGCAATTATTGTACACGAAAAATAGAGCCAGGAGCATCAGAACTTGCCTCCGGCAACAGCCTGACCCAGGGCCAGGATCTGCACCAGGAAACCTTGCCACTGCTGATCAGGGGACGACTCCAGAAGCCCTTGCCACCAGCACTCAGGTTACCCCCCGGGTCAGGAACAATCAATTACTTGGTTACCTGAATTGCTTTTCCTGTTTGGGGTAGAAAGCACCACTCAAGATACCTCTTACTGTCCAGGTTTCTTTAGCAGGCAGTCTGACTGCTGTTAGCTGTCTTCTCCAGTCCTCAGCATTTGGGGCCTTTACCAGCTGTTAAGAATTCAACTTTTTTGGTCCAGGGCAAATTGTTTTCTTGGATGGCATCTCCTCTCCAGCCTGATAAAACAAATAGCTCCTTTCCTCAGAGCACACTCTAGACCAAGAAACTCACCCCTGGGAAGCTAAGCCCAGACTTTTATCTCTTCCTCTTCAAGCTACATAGATCTTGCAGGTGTGTAGAGATCCTTCTCATATGTTAACTCTTTCCCCCCCGTTTCCTTTGGCATTTAGTTTTGTTACTCCTCTTCATTAGACCCTGACAACATGTCATAGGAGAGCAGGAAGTGAGGGGCAGTAAAGAGTTCCTGAGCACTGGACTCCAAACAGCCAGTTTCCTCCTGGATTTGTATTTTGTGGTTGATTGTGGGGCACAGCTCATGTTGAGTCTGAAAAGTGATGCATTTTTAAGGAGTTCCTGACAAGGGTTTATCTACTGTCAAAAATATCCTGTATACTGCAGCTTTTCCTGTGGAGGGAGAAAATAAGGGAGAAGAAGGCATTTTTGTCAGATGGTCTGTCTCCTCTGTCTGTGGAAGGGAAGGGAGAATGCCCCTTAGAAATCATATGGAAATTGCAGTAACTTTAGAGATTTTTCTCAACAGGCTGGGGTACAAATTTCTGGAGGAGGTGGACATTTTGGTCTTGCAGAAGATTAGTTTTCCTCTGGTCACGTGGCTCTCCCCAAAGTTCTCTGCAGAGATGTCCAACCAGTGCAGCCACCGCTCAGCAGCCCCCGGGGGACAAGCAGGGCCTGCCACAGCTCTGAGGCAGGGACTGTGTGTTTTGCAAGGACAAGCTCCTCCAGCAGCATTAGAGCTTCGATTTGCATGGCAGTTGTTGTAACTAATGCAAACACAGATGCCTAAATAATGCAAACATAGATGTAAAAGAGTAACAGGAAAAGCATGTCCTTTTAAAGACTGCCCTCATCTGAAAAGGAGAGAAGGGTATTACCTGTAGTTTTACAAGATGCACAAATACTCCTTACTCCTTTTTTTTTTTTTTTTTTTTTTTTTTCCCTTTTCTGAGCACGGAGCAGTAAAACCACCAGCTGGGTAAAATCACTGACCTAGGAGTTGGGCTCCTCAGAAAGAAGTGTCTTTGAACAGTAGCAAGACAGGCGACAGATGGGATGTGTGCAGAACCTACTGAGGAAGAGTACAAACCACCAGCAGATGCCAAAACTGGCAGGCCAGGGCAATCAAATGCGATGTCATTAAAAACTGATGTGACAACACCCAGTATAAAGACAATAGCTGTAAGAGGCAGAATCGTTCCACTCTTTTACAGGGAGAGAAAAGAAACTGCAGGCTGAGGTGAGGAAGGCAGAAAACTTAGCAACATTTGCTTCAGTCATCACTGAACATACTAATCATGCAGGGGGACAAAGTAGATGGCTGATACCGTAGGGAATGAATACTGGAGGTGGAGTTAAATAAAGGTGCTAATCCCTCTTGCTAAATTACTCTCTTACTGTCCCCTTGCTGAGTGCAGAGACTGCCTCCACAAGTGTTACTTTTCCACTGTAGTTCAAGTTAAGCAAGTTTGATTAAGTCACTCCTCACAGGGGTCATATTGCTATGGAAAAAGTTTGCATCTGGCATGTTTAACAGGGAGGAGGAGGCACTTGTAATAGTTTTGTGTGCAGCTTCACAATCATGAACATGCAGTGTCAGGCCAGGTTTTCTTTATCACCCTTTGAGGAAAAAATGTCAGGTTGGAACAAACGCAGAGGAAAGTGGGAATGATCTGACGTGCAGAAAAATATGGTATATGGGCTATATAGTTTGAGAATTGGGAATATTGGGTGGAGATATCAGTCATGGACTTCAATGGTTTTAGAGAACTCTCTGAAGAGGAATGTAATAACATTTTCTTTCTGCCTAGAGGGGCTTAACCAGTAGGAAAGGAGAATGAAGTTGTCCATTAATAAACATTTTGCCTCCAAGGTGGCTATTAGGTGCTGGGCTGAATTGCTGACTGAAGATGTGAAGTCCATTAGACACTGACATTGCTTGGGCCAGTGGTCAAATAACACAAAGGACAAGTCCAGTCCCTAAAGATCAATTTGGACATGCCTTCTGTTTCTCAAGGCTCTGACAAATAACGTGAATGAGATTAATGCAGCATGAAGTGCATCTCAGCTTCCTTGGCCCAAGAGGGGAGTGGAAGAAGTGAACAGATGCATTTACAGCAGTGTGAGCAACAAAGGTAGCAAGATTAGAAGGGTTGGCTTAGATTTGTAAAAGCTGACCTTCTATTCACCTTTCTGTCCTTTCCTGCTTTCAGTTGTCTGATCCTGATTTCTGTTAGAAACACTCTTGTGATCACCCCTAAGCAAATTTGTTTCTTCTCCCTTCCATAGAGAACCAGCTTTCTATTCTTTGGCGTGTCCTCAAAATAACAATATTTGTTTCTAAACTGCTTTTACTGTTCAGCACATTTCTATCTCCGTTGCCTCTGGTTCGGTTTTATTTCTGTCAGGGTATCTGTGTTAAAGATTTGCTTGTTCATTCTTAATATTTGTGCTATTCAATACTGCACCATCCTTTAAAGTTTTAAAGAGCAAATTAGTCAAGCACCCATAACAATAGGTTAATATACAGCAAATTATTTTGAGAAAAGATTGTGGAGTAGATTTCATGAGGTTTTACCTGTTTTCCACATTTTTCAGAATCTTTGCTAGTGAAACCATATTTTGTAATGTAAAGTTCTAACAGCTTTGCAGGAGCCACGGAGAGCTCTTAGCTGTACAGGACGGGATGAGGCTCCTCCTAAAGGTGATCTCGGTGCTCTGCATGGCTATGTGGAAGAAGATGGGAACATTTCTTGGTACTGATTAAAATCCTCTGAAATTTGCTGGATATGGTTCTGAGGTCAGCAAAGATTCCGATGTTGAAAGCTCTGTTTGAACTAAAAACTAACCTTTCATTGCAGTGAATTATCTGGACCAGAAAAAAAAGGTTCTTTATTCTGAGATTTCATGGGTGGGTATTTTGTTTTATTTTGTACTTTTTGGTTTTCAATGATTTTAACAATAGGATCAAGAGAGTGTTGATGGATGGGCACATCCTGCATGCTTGGGAAAAATTGCCCTGTCAAGAGTGTCTCAGTGGTGTGAAATACTTTGACACACAAATTTAAATTTAGATGCATTATAGCTAGATGGGGTATTAAAATCCCAAGGTGAGGCTTTGCCCTCCTTTACCCCCATGGCAATACTGCATGTGTGAATGAATTGCACATATTTGTGGGCAGCATTAGCTGAAAGCTGACTTATGGAGAGCATCAATGTGACAGCAGTAGTGAAAACCAGAACTGTTGTCCAGGAGATTTTTGAAGATAATGAAGTGGAAATTTAATATTTGTTTATTCTGATCATGTAAAAGGTAATGTCAAATATTTTATTTTATATTTCAAAAGTTGGAACTCTAAAGATGTATGAGTTCTAAATAAAATGAAATCACTTTTTTTGTTCATTCATTTTTAATATCTTTACTATTCGTTATTGTTTAGTGATACTGCCCACAGGAAGAAAAACATATTCAAGAAGAAATATGAATTTTTATTTTACAAGCATTGAAATTTTCTTTTATGAGGCTTTTCATCAAAAAATGAGATGCTATCAGTTGTGGAATTGTCCCATATCTGCACAGCCATGTTATGGTTTTTTCAAGCAGGGTTAGAAAAGCTTCAGACTCCAGGCGACACTAAAACTACTGGGCCTCAGATTGAACTGGGACCTTGTGCTTCCTTGATAGCTGCACTAATTAATCAAAAAACCAAGATTTAAAAAATCTTCATGGACAAGGAGCATCTTTGTGTCTTACATGGCATTCTTTCAAAGTTTAAAAATAACAATGTTGTACTTTGGTTTTGTCCAAAACAAAGACTAAGGCAATGGTAGGTTAATAGGTGACTTTCCTGAGGGTCCTTCTGCATTTGAATCCATGTGTTTCTGCCTGTTATGGGTTCACCTGTGAGCTTGAACAGTCATTTTTAGGGCATGCAAGAACAGGAGCTATGTAAATGTCGGGGAAAGCCCCCGACAGAGCTAGATTCATAGATGCTACACAGTAATCTATGTGCATAGGAAATTTCCAAATCAGCTCCATTAGGAAATTTTTAAGGATCACAGGTTGAAACAGACCGAGAAAAATATTGCTATGACTTACTTTAGATTCTGCTCAGGTACTTTTCTCTCGAGACAAAAATGCTCTTGGTAAGCTGCAAGCCCCAAGTCAAGTGCCTGTCAGACCTAATTTGGAGTCTAAGCCTGACTTAGGAGCTAAATGCTTTCTGACAAGAGCTGGCCTGCCTCTGTACCCATCCCTGTAAGTTATCCAGTCAGCCCTCTGACTGTGGCAGGTCTTCGCACTGCCTTTAGCTGGGTCAGGCTGCAGGAGGTGAGTGGGTTTGTGCTGTGAGGCCAATACCTCCAGATCTGGATAGCCTCACTCTTCGCCCTTTATTCCTACCGCTGCAGCTTCCTGCCCCTGGCCACCTCAGCTGCAAAGTCCTCGTCACCTCACACCTCCAGGTCTGGCAGTGCCTCCCCCACCGGCCCCAGCCCACACAGATGTGGCTCTGTTGGGTTTGATTCTGGCCATCGGATGATCTGTCCAACAAATCCCAATCAGTGTGGGCAGCAACACTTTGGAGCAGGAAGTTACTACACCCTTTCACTTATGGTGACGCTTGAGCATTGATAGTAAGTCTGGATGATTCCTGAGAAATTAAGCTGCACATCACTTTGGAAGACATTGAGGAGGTAACAGGGCTTGTCTTGTCGCAGCTGGACCATTCATCCTAACAGATACAACAGGAGTCTTACAGCAGCTCTTTGAGATTGAGGAAATCTACTCATTTTTATAATTAGCCTGACACACACGTGTATGTGACAGCTGTAGGCTCAGTGCCGGGGTGGTTTGCTGTAATCAGGCAGGGAAATTTCCCACATGGTCAGTGGGGATAGGTCTTGCAGAAGGTGAGAAATGCAAAAGGATCATTTTTTCCATAATTAAGTCTCTATTCAGCTGGTGGGTTTTCTGTTTAGGCCCAGCTGAGTGGGTTAGCAAAACAAAGACAGATGGCAGCAGATTATTTCAAACACTCTTTGTTAGTGGGTAATCAGCACAGATTCCATCACCTTCCCAACCCCCTTCACTCAGAGCTCAGTCAAAGCCCATTAAGTAAATGGAAAGGCTCCTATTGATTTTGGTGGGCACTCAGCCAAGGCCTCTGTCTCAACACTTTTCTCAGCTAAACTTTGGCCTAATCGCTATTTTTGAACTTTTTGGGGTTGAGGTTTATTTGTTTATAAAGAAAGAAGAAAGTAATGCTGATGTAGTCACTCTTGGGAACTACTGGGGGAGAGATCAGGCTATGGTTTTATATGCACAATATGCTGCCATAAGCATATCCAAGGTAAAAGTTCAGCCTGTTTCAACTCTGAGTTTTATGCCAGTTAAGTTCAATTTTTAGTGAAAGTGTAGAGGTGAGGGATACAGATGAAATATGTGCTCTCTTCCGAGCTACCTCCCCTGGAGGAGGTCCTTGGAGCAAGCTATGTTTGGGCTGACTACGGACCTGGGAGCTTGGATCTGCTCTGAGTGGATTCTAAAGGCTCTTGGCTGCAGGTGTCTTGTGAAGACTTTGTCCCTTTCTGCTAAGATCTGCCAGACACTGCCTACTTGCTTCTCCCTTGAGAAACACTTTATCAGGCTAATCTGACATTTTGTCCTAAAACCCGTTGCTGTCCTTGGGACAACCTTGTAGAGGTTGGTTGTATTTCATCTTACTTCCACAAATACAGCTGAAGCACTTTACCCTGTTGCCACACGTTAACTACATTCATATCTAATTGGCTTTTCTGCATGGCACATGCCTTTCTGTGATGCTGGCTTTCCCTATCAGTGCCAAATATGCATTTTGCTTCCTACAGTGGGTACGTGTAGACCCATGATCCCTGTCATGAATCTCAGACGCTGTGTTTAGTCTTTCCCTCCTGACACACGTTCTCTGAAAAGAGCAGAAGCATTTTAAGTGTGCAGCGACCGTGTGCTGCTTGACAAGCCTTAACCAAAGAGATGCATCATCGGAAATTCATTCCTCTCTCGGAGCTCCAGGAGATGCAGGGCGAGGCTTTAGAGTGCTCCTCTTGTGCTTGCAGCACATCAGCAGTGCCAGAGGTGCAGGGTCGGCCTGTCTCTGTCTCTGGCCGGCTGACTGGGATGGATGGGGGAACGCCAGCGTGGCAGGGTGCATCCAGGAGGCATCACAGACGAGTGGGTCCAGGTGCCTGGGAACGGAAACAAATCCCAACCTAGAGCTGCCCTCTGTTGGCAAACCAGGCTGGCTGAGTCAGTCTCCAGGAAAGGTTTTTGTTTCGTTTTTTTTTTTATATATGGGAAGGACTCGATTTAGGGCAAGTTACAGCTCCACAGTCCCTGAGCTGCAAGGTGGTGAGGGATGGCAAGAGAGCCTGATGCAGCCGCCAGAGACATTTCAGGATGACTGGAACAGAAAGGGATCAAATGCTGTTGGATCAATAATAGCATCAGGTTTTGGCAGGTTGCTTCCCTACAGCTCCGAGAGGGAAATAAACAGACGGAAGTGTCTCGTGTATGCACTTCACCCATTCCTTCATACAGCTCCAAGCAGAAATAAACATCTCTCAAATCTGTGCAGATTTACAAATGCCTAAAAATTCAACAGGGCTTCTGCATAGTCATGTTTGTTTTTAATGACCTGATTTTTAACTTCTGTCCCTCAAAGCCCTTTGATAAAGAGAGGAAAAAATTGCCCTGAATGGTTGTTTTTCCAGAAACAGAGATACTTCAAACTTAATGTGTGAATATAGTTGGTTGTCAGCAGGTGGCTCTATGTTGAGTGAGCTCTTGTTCTTGATGGATGCACAGAACTGAAAAATCGTTTAAGACAGATTATTTTTTCAAGCCAACAGGAAGAAAACAGCCTATAATTTGTCAGTAGGAATGACACTGGTCAGAGGAAAGATAATAAGTGAGAAACTCCTTCTTGAAGGAAACTGTGGCAATGATACCAGTCTGCTGCTAGAGGAAATGTCTTTTTAACAAAAGCCATGTCAGCTTTGCTAGATAGGCAGGTTTCCAGGTATGGCATCAAGCATCTTGTCTCTGTTTGAGGGTTTGGATTTTTGTTTTCTTTTTGAAGTTCCTATTTTCAAGGTATGATGTCACTGAATGGAAGCACTGGAATGTAGGATCTTATCTATTTCGTTGCAGTCGGTGGGAATCTTTTGATTTCATTCAGTGGAGGTAGGACTGGCCCCTCATTGCCTCATAGCATCTGGCTGAGGATTGTCACTGTGGCAGGGCTGCAGATCAGATGGTGCCTGAAAATGCTACAGCAGCATCTTCATGAATATATAAAAAGATATCCTTATTTTAAATGATTGTGTAATGAGATAAACAATAGAATGTGCTTTAAACAAGAGGAATGTGCTTTACCAGGATTTCAGTTCCCTTTTTGTTTTAATGGTGGGGAGCAGTTGTCTTTTATAAGCAGGTGAGAGGATCTTGTGTGAAAGTATATTTAAGAGCCTTTATGAGAATGGTGAATTTGAGGAAGGTTTTGAGAAAGAAAACTGGCTTGCACTGAATGACTGGGCTGTGGGAAGATTTCAGTGTGTAAGGAAGGGGGAAAAAAGGAACAATATGTTAGCCACAGTTCAATCGTACAGGCCATTTCCACAGCTTAGGATAGAGACAGATTAAATGTATTTACAGCACTTATGCTGAAGATGTTTCAAAGGTTTAATGAGATTCAGAAAGAAATTACATCCTTTTTCAAAATTCAGTCCTGACCTTTCAGTCTTACCTATCTTGTTCTGTGACATTCTGCTCGGCAATGAATTATTTCTCTGCAAGGTCCTGCAGGTGGGTTGGGGCAATCCCAAGCACAGATCACACCACAGAAGGCCATTGGATCAGTCAAGCATGATTTTCCATTCATAAATCCATGCTGACTATTTCCAGCCACCTCCTTGTCCTTAATGTATTTTGAAATGGTTTCAGGTGAGGGCTGAGGCGAATGGACTGAGGTGAAGTGGCCTGGCCTGTTGTTCCCAGGGTCCTTCTTCTTGTCCTCCTTGAAGACAAGGAGTTTGCCTTTTCCCAATGCTTAAAAATGTTCCCAGATCAGAAACATTTCAAAGACAATAATAAGTGGCACCAGTCTGCCATCAGCCAGTTCCCAATGCACTTGTAGGTGCACTCCATCAGGTTCCACGGACCTGTATGTGCCTGGTTTGAGACAGAGATCTTCGGCTTTAAAGCAGCTCCCATGGGGAGAAGCCTCATTGGAGCTTTTTCCAGACCTTTCTTCAAAACAGAGCAAATCACCTTGCCTTGGATGAGGCCAGCTAAACTCCTGGGAGCGTACTCAAAGTCCTGACAGTGAGTTTGTGAGGCTGGCTATTAGGATAAGCTGCGTGATTTACAGCAATAAAGGGGAAGTGGAATTCAAAGGAGGCATAACCATAATGAAACTCTGGGTTTTGCGCTTGTGTCAATGGGGAGAAGGGAGGAACTGTGCACAGTTTGCAGGTTTTAATGAAATTCTATTCTTCTATGGCTAGCATGAGTACTTTTGTGTTTGTTTCATCTGCACGTCCTTTTGGGTCTGAAGTTTGGCTACACTGCCTCCTGAGTGGCTTTACTCCTTCTCAGTCTCTTCAGGAATGACGGACTCAGAGCAGAAATAGCTTCATTTGAGCTCATGTGCCCACCGAACCTGTTTAGACTGAGAGGTGTGTCCAGTGTGAAAATTACTTACACATAAAACAACACAGATTTCAATTTTTCCTTTTGCTATAACTATAGTAATATTGCTAATGCACATTTCTTCCTTAAAATGAAAGCTTCACTTGAGAAGGTTTCTAACATGCACACTGGTTTAATGATTTCTAGGATCACTGTTTTGTAGCATTCATTAAAAAATAACAAAAAATTCTTTAACTTGTATAAGGTACAGGATGTAATGCTAGTTTCCAAAGGACAAAGCATAACGTTGCAAAAGATAAACAACATGGATATTTTTGCATTTTTAAATTATGTTTTCATGATGAAATCGCTGTATGATGCAGATGAGCTTAAATTCAACTGATATCAGTGGGTGGAGAGCATTCTTTGAAATTGCACATGCTTATATGATGAGTTAATAAGGTCTTTGATTTCTTGATTTAGAGTAGGTTATTAGTTGTAAAATCCATCTTTCCCTTGCCTGTATAAAACTTCTAAAAGTAATTGTTCTTAGCTTCCAATACAATAATTAGAGAAAGATGTCTTAGATAAGAAAATTTTATATGAATCATTAGATGGTCTACATGAATTATAATGACTTCTATGTTTTGTTGTCTGTTTCCAGATGTACACTTAAGTTCAGATTTACTACAGACTTAGCAAATCAGTGGGGGGTATGCTGGTGTAATTAAGTAGCCTTAATCTCTCTTGAAGTCAAGTTGCATCTTGTAGGACTAATTCTTCCTCCCACTGCTCCTTCACGTATAGATTAAATAGTGCAGTGACAGAGTGCATCGGAAAAAAAAAGTGAACTATAAGTGCTTTTCTCCTAAACTTTGGATATGGTGTATTAGAAACTGGTGAGCCCTTGTATATTTATTTCTATGGTTGAAAAGCAAATGTTAAATACTAATATTCTGTTAACTTTGCACGTCTTGTCCATTTTACAAATAGTAAACACCAGGTGCAAGGCAGGGACAAACCAGCATTACATTTCTAAATTTCTACATGTGTGTGTTTACAACAATGACTTTATTTTACATCAAAAGAGTTCTTGGAATATTTGTTGTCTCAAATGTTAAGTGTGGCCCTGAGGCACGCTGACCACCTGAAGGAAGACTTTAGAATCACTTGGTGTCTCCAGAAATCCTGGCTATGTGTACGTCCTGATGGATGTACGTGTTTGTATCACGGAAGGTTTCGTGGCTATTTCACCACAAAGACAATTGATAATTTTGCTGTGTAGCAGTCATGCTGTGCCCCGAGCTTCACAACATCGCTGGAATTGTGGCCCCTTGTGCCAGTAGAGGTTTTGGGCCCCATTTTCTTCAAATTGGGCTCACTGGTATTGTCTGCTGAACATGACCCACATTAAACCACTGGCAAGAGAGAATACACGTGTTTCTCAGGAGAACAAAGCGGTGCCTATTGCAATGCACAAACAAAAGTGATGGAATTCCAATTTGAGTTCCTTGTTGTCTGGCAGCCTGGCTAATAATGCCTGGATTCATTTCATAATAGAATAAACCAGTATTTCCACCATGAATATATCCAATTCAGGGTCCTAGAAGTGACCACCAATGTCACAATATTTCCAAGTCTTGCTGCATACAGCAGCAGTGCACTTGCATATACAGTTTTGCTTTCTCAAATAGCTTTAAATTCAAATACCACCATCGTGTATTTTTGGCTAAAAGAAAACCACTGCTAAAGGACACAGACCTTTCACACTTTAAGAAGTTTCAAGCTTAATGTGATAAAGTTTATCCCTTCCCTACTGACCTCTGTAATACCTAACATAATCTTTCTGTGCAAAGAATGTGTCTGCAAAATTTTTTTGTCTTAGAAAACATCTCTGAATAAATGCTTTCTTTTCCACAGATGAACACTTTGAATTTGATTGTGACAGGTGGCTGGAGACACAAACACTGAGAAATTTTAAGATGATTTTTGTGAGCCTTTGTATTAATAATTTGTGTATAAAAACTTACTCCAGACTCAATTTTATATATCTATCTCAATATCTAGCTCTATCTCATCTATATCTATGTGTATATAAATATTTTTCCAGCATTAAATTAATATTGAAATATAAGACTGTATGAAGTATATGAATAGTATTTCTTTCCAAATTGTATTGTCACACATCCATTAGCACTGGTTTTGATAGTAAGTGCTTGGAGGAGGAAAACACTTCTGTTTGGAGCTAATTAATGTTCCATGTTGCAAACCAGGCATTGCTGAATGAAAGAAGGCTTTACCTCCCCATGACCAGATAGAAAATTCTGCCTGCATGAGAAAATGTTGGCTATTTTATTTCTCCTGAAAACAGGCACAACTCCACTGATTCGATCAATTCAGCCTGGTAAGTGTTGGCAGGAAGACTCAGACCTCAATTTTGAATCTGTTTGTTTCAGTGAATTGGAAAACAATAGCTTAAAAAGCTATATTATAAAAACCCTGAGCATCCACTAAAAAAAAATTAGCTTTCACTAAAACTAGAAGCCAGTAGCTAACTGAAGAAGCATAGTGCAGTAGGGAGCATGAAGTAGCAGTGTGTGTAAAAGGGTGCAGAGGATGATAAATGTATAAATGCTGTTTATAAGGGTATGTCCTGAAGTGTTCAGTATGATATAATGGATTTCAGTAATTGCATAAAAGTAACAGCCATTAAAGAGCCTTCTGATCATTGACCAATTCCCACACCACCTGTGTGAAGTGGGTCTCTCTGGCTGCCTTGTTACCAGGCTGCACTGTGGTACCTTTGTTGGTATGCCAAGACTTCACAGCTGTACACAAGGGAAATTGCACATGATTTTTTTTTTGGTCCTTGAAATAGTAACATTCAGTATGCTGAGATACAGAATTCAGCTTCTTCATGTTGTGAAACATGCACCATCCTGTTCTGTGATGAGAAAGGTCACACTTATGTCCATTTTACTCTAAAATTCACTGTATAAGTATGATGGGATGAAAAGAACAAACCCACCATTGTAATGCATTTTAAAATTTAAGCTTCAGGAGCAAATGCCACAGAAATCCAGTTATTCCTCTTTGGAATAGTTCTTCTGCTATGTGAACACAGCATGCATATTAAATGCAGCATCCTATAGTGCTATTGTCATGTCTGGTGGATGGATTAAAAGAAAATGGAAATTCCTTCCCTTCGCTGCTGGTGAATGATTGGTTGCACTCCTTAGCGTTGGGGAGATGTTTTATGAAAGACTTAACTTTGATGTGCTGTAAAATGGAAACTGCTGGAGGAACAATAATTTTGACTTCTTTATGTTTTCAGTCTTAGCAGTACAGTCCTGAAGCAGAGCACATTTTTGTCCACAGCTTTCCTACTAGCATAAAGGAAAAAAAATAATTCAAACAGTCTTGACAGCTCTAGGAAGGTACCAGGGAAAAGGTGTGGTCTGTGTTAACTTGATATAGTGGCTTAAGTCTTGTTTCATTATTCAGAGACCCCCTTGCACATCTCTCCTGTGCAGACATCGAACAGATCCAACCCTGCTGAGGAACAGCATAACTCTAATTCTGACACCAGGATGGCTACTGGTAAGTGATATTTTTATTCCTTTAATCGAAGCCGTGGCCAACAGGAACCAAATTCTAGATGAAACATAGACAATGCTGCCTTGTGGGCCCCTAGGTAAGTGCTCCAATACATGCATAATTTCTTCAGTACTGGGAGATTTCCTAGTATAATCAAGGGGAAAATATCAGTCCTTCAGCACACCTGAAATATGCCAGGACTTGTTCTGCAAAATCTGACAAGCTTAACAAGACACATGCTGCAGAGGAATCAGCCACTGACCATTTCCCTGGAGTTTACAGCTATTTCCACTCTTTATTCTACCAGAAAGCACCCTTTGAGACCAGACCCACAGACTGGAGGTTGTTCTCTGCCGGTGAGAGGTGCCGACATGAACTGGAATAGCTCCGGGAAGCTGAGCAGCATTTGCTTACAAAGGAAGCACTCGCTTTTCAGAGCACAGGCATCTTTGTTGTGCTGGTGTTCAGGGAGAAAATCTTCACCCGTCTTGGAGACATTATGTACTCCATAATGTATGCAGTGGAAAACACTTGGAGCATTTCATGGCAGCTGGCAGGAAAAAGAGTCCACGTGTTTGAGCATTTTGGGGGATTTAAGTTTTTGGCTAACGTGCTGCACTATGAATTCTTGCACTCACAGGATGAGCTCCGGGGCACATGCTGAGTGAAGTTTCACTTGGCTACCAAGAAATAAGGAAGAGAGGACAAACTCCAGCACAGTTACTGCAGTCAAATAGCTTTAAGGCTGCATTTTGATGCAAACTCTGAACTGGGATGCTGTGACACCATCTGTGAAGGGAGCTGTCTTGCTTGCCCCCTGCTACCCCCTTTGGTGCCTGAAGTCAGCTGCTTGTGGTGGCCAGGGACAGAATTGGCTTAGGAAAACGGTGTGCCTCAAAAAGAACCCCTTTATTGTTTACTGGGGTACTTTACAGGCAGATCACTTCACTCATCTGGTCCCCTGGAAGGGTTCAGAAATGTTTGTCCTGGCACACAGGCAGCAGAGGAGGTGTGGGAGTCAGGATTGTTGCTCCCCACACACACAGCCAGTTTAACATACTTGGACTACAGTCCAAATAAAAACCCAAACTGCATCCCGGGCACAAATGAGAACGGGGGATTGGGTTTCTGCACTTCCCCCTTCCTGCCTCGCTTGGCTCCCGGCTTTGCAAGTCGCTGGCGTGTGCCATTGAAGGGGATGCACAGATTTCCCTGCTCTGCCGGGCTCTGGGAATGCCAGGGCACACCAGCCCTAACTGGGTCAGAGACTTTCTTTGTCCAAGCGAGCCGAGCTGCTGGGAAACCTCGCAGAGCCATGGAGCAGCTTCTCCCACATGCAGTGGGGGGGACGGGGTGAGGAGGGGGAGCGGATGAAGTGGGGCTGAGCTTCCACCACACTTGGTTTCCTGCCAGCGTAAGCCTCCTTCCAGGGCTTACAGGCACGGCACAAGCCCGAGTAAAGCCCCAGCTGCTCCCACGGCTGCCAGGGCTAAGCAGCCTGGAATCAGAGCGGTGCCACCGCATCTGTCACTCCGATCTCCTCTGTGCTTGGGAAGTGGGGGCAGAGTGAACGAGAGACAAGCGAGCCTATTAGCATTTATTATTTGTATTATTATAGCACCTCAGTGCCTAGTTGTGGACCAGAATCTCATCCTATTAGCACTGTGAAAACCCAGAGCCAAACCACTGTAGTCCCTGCCCCGGAGGGCTTACAATCTTGTTTTCCAAACAGGGGTACAAAGAGATGGAGGGGTAAAAGGGAGCAGTGACAAAACGTCAGTCACTGTGACGGAAAATGTTGATTTTCTGTTAAGAACCATCAGCTTTTAAATGCTTAGTTGGATTTAGATATTCCTCACACGGTCAATATTTTGTATTTCTTGTGAAAAAAAGATCAAGAAATCACACAGAACTTCATGTTATATTCAGTGAAAAACCTTTTTTCATTGCAAGAAACACATACAAGGTTATTAAAAAAAAATATTTAGTTTGTATCTTCTAAGCAGATATCTGAACACGTTTAAAAAGTCTACCCATGCAGTGTACAAAAAAAGTTAGATTTTTAACTAAGTCTTGGCTCATTCCTTTATTCAATTTTCACTCTTGCAAAAAGGAGATACATTTTAATTAAACTTTTGATGAAAAAATAGAAGTGATTTAATATCAACTGCTTTTCTCGACACACTTGTGTTTTCCCTGTGCTCATGGTTTAAAACACAATCTAAATAGAAATTATTGGCTAGATACAGGGATAGAGAATAACTGTGTATTTAGGACATCTATGTAACTGATTTTACAGGCTTTTCTGATCAAAAAGTGTGATTACAACATTGTGCAAGAAGGGCGTGTGACTTACAACTTTTTGCAAGCATGTCTTATGTGCATATTTTTAATAACTTGCCTGTAAGGGGCCAAATCCTACTGTTCTGCTTGAAGTTTCTTTAAAATCAACAGCTCTTTGATGCTGTGCTCCATTCTGCTGGCCTCCTACTGCTGTGTGTCATAGTTAATACTGTGAATAACTCAGCTTGAGCTCAATATTCCTGGTTTTAGCTATAAGTACTCTACGGTAGTAATTGTTTGCAGGTTTGAGTAACTTACAGAGGCTTACAGAGTAGTATGACTTTTGCCCATGCAGAGGGACAAAGGGAAACAAAACCAGCTGGGCAGTTTGTAAAACAATTAAACATTTTCCATGGTCAGCTCCGCTATTTGCCATTTGGGTAGCCCCGACCGGAATCACCTAAGTAACCTAAAAAAAACCATTACCTGGAAAGAGCTTCCAATATTGGCTTTCTTCTCTCTATGCATTCTCTTAAGTTGCTGTAAACATCCAGGATATGCATACATATACACATACACCCCCGGGTGTGTGTGTGCATACATGCACGGACACATATAGGTGTATACATACACACAGACATGTACATATATGGATACAGAGCTATGACGTCATCGGGAAACAACAATGCCATTTTTATTGCATTCTTAAGTATCGTGGAACGAGGGTATTATTATAGGCACACATCTCAACTACTCCTCCTTTACTACAGTCCTAAAGCTCATTTACCTGAGATCTGCATCTGTAAAAATAAAGTTCCATTTTTTAGCTGCGTGTTACAAAAGACTAAATATCAGCCCCACAGATATGAAATTACAACTTAATTTTGAGACTAACTTGCTACAAGTAAAATATTCTATCTTATAAAAAAGGTACTGCTGAAAGAGATACATATTAAAAAGGAAACATGATTCTTAGAGGTCTAAAAATCTCCCTATGCCTTCCCACGTGGTAATAAATTTATAAAAAATATTTGACACAGGAAATCTCCACAGAAATCATCCTGCTGGAATCACGTACCCTTCCAAGACACCCATCTTGCAAACGTTACATGGTTCAGGAGGGCAAACTCCGCACAATGAGCGTTTAATTCTCGTCGTCCCGTCGGTAGTGAATAGTTTGTATTTCCTGAGCTATGAGCATGGCCATCTCTCTCGTGCCTGCGGCAATCACTCGGCAGGACATAAGATCCAGAGGTCCCCCTGAGGACAAGAGGATTAACAAGAAGTGTCTTAAATATAAGCCATGCTGTAGTTAGATAGGGTCAGAAACACAGAAACAACTTTGTACGCTCCTTTTGGGGTGGGAAGGACAACCTAATTCAACAACTCATACATGGAAATCTCCAGCAAAAAAATTATACTATAAAATTCTAGATAGAGAGCCGAAGTAGGCAAGAGGAGCAGTGAATGCCTAGATTTGTTCAACAGCCAGCAATAAATGCAATATTCCCCTCTTCTAGCTGTGGGACAGAAATTAATTCACTCAGCATACCCTTCTTAATCCACCAGATCTTTCCACAGTATCCAGGTACTGGTCACCAGTAAACCATTACACTGGGATGTGTACTGTCTAAATTAATTAAGTAATAATCTGGAGACTGCTGCCCATTGAGCAGTTTCTAGTCATACATGTCCAAACTGGTACCTGAGAGTCCTCCTTTCTCGGGAAGATGTCTCTGTTGAAATCTAATTGGAATGTCTGAGCATACCTGCCAACCTTCTGGGCTGGTTCCTTACTGTAAATACAAGGCTTTAAGGGAATTACTCCAAGCCATGGAAATACAGTTTGACTCAGAAGACCTTTGATGTGATGAAACCCCACGCTGGAATTACATCAGTGTGTTCTGAATAACCAGCCTGAGCCCAGTGGAGAGTACAGACCTTTCTACAGGATATTGCTAGAAATGAGGGAGAACCACGGGGGCGGCACTGGACTGAGGTGGCACAAGCTGCCCGAAGGCAGCCACTCACTCAGTCCCCCAAGAGTCAATGGAAGAGCAAGGGCATTTTGCTCACCTGAAGTGTCTATCACAGTGCCACCGGCCTCTCTGATGATGACAGTGGCTGCTGCCAGGTCCCAGCAGTGCAGCCCAAACTGGTAATAGGCGTCTGCAGCGCCGGATGCCAAGTGGCACAGGGCTAGCGTCGAGCTCCCAATGACACGGACCCTACAGCAACACAAAGAAGAAAATGCCTTTGACTTCAACCTATGTGTACAACACACTTGTTTCGGTCCTTTTTTTCTTTTTTAATTACTTTTTGGTCACAGACGTGAGACATCTTACCCGTGTGCTTGAGCCTTGAGCAATCTCTCAATGTTACCAAGGAACAATTTCAAAGTTGCAGGGTCACGTTTTGGACCAATTTCTGTTAAAATTAAGGCCTTCGAGATATCTGCAATGGTAGAGAGATGTTTCCATTAATTCAACATCTTCCAGGTAGGCTCCATAAATTTGTTTTTATATAAACACTACTTTTTGCACAAAAAATAATTTTCACGTCCCTTTTTCTACCCCAAAATTTTCATGAAGTGACAACTTTGCATAAAAATTCAAGCAAGACTAGGTTTATCCTAGCAAATGGTCTGTTCTAAACACACTTAAAAGAAAAAAAAACAAAACAGGAGGACTAACACCAAGAATGCATTTTTCTATTCCTTCTCTTTCCAGACATTGTTTTATTTCATTGACCAGTCACCTTTTGGCAAATTCACTAATATTAGCAGTCAACTAAAACTAATCTACTAACTGCTAATGATGTTAATCTATTCATATTTGGAAACAGGATGGTTCTTGAATAGGGAATTTTAATGTAAGTTATTAACCAATTATAAACATTTGGGAACCCAGTAAGAGGAAAGTTTCTCCCTAAATCACCAGTCACCTAGTAATAGCTCATTCTGGCATTTCAAAGACTGAATACACCTTATGACTGAAAAAACCCCCTTCTTCTGACAAATTTAAGTAGTATCTTTAATCATAATAATCTGTGAATGATCTATTTGTCCTGTGTTCAGCAAAGGCAATGCTCTCCTAGAGCAGATGGAGATACCAGCCTTGTTGACAGTCAAAGGAGAGACTCACAGTGGCTTGAAAGGTGTTGAAGCAGTCCTCATGTGAGATCTGAATACTGCCAGGCTATAACAGGCGTATGCCAATGTAGCTGGAGATGCTTGATCAAATGCCAAGTGTCCCTGCTCCCGCTGTGCCAGCTGAACTCAGAGGCGTTAAAGGGATGACAAAACTCAAAGGTTTAGTGCTTGAGAATTCACTGACTGGGCTGTGCCCAGTGCCAGGAGTGTGTCACCTCCCACCTGGGCTAAAGGTGAAGCATTCATTCAGGTAGGCAACCCCTACCTGGTTCTTACAGCTACCTGCATAAGCTGAAAGCTCTCCGCACAAGGAGCGAGGAGGTTTTCAAAAGCAAACTAGGCTGGAGTGAGGCACCATTTAATTAAACAGGCTACCAAAGAATTTAGTATTGCAGATGAACCTTATGGATTCAAGCAATGTGGTAAATGGTTGGTGAGTAACAGGTATGTAATTAGATTAAAAGTTACAGATTACATGTCACAAATATTAACCGCAGGAACATATATTCAACTGCTGCTTTTTGAATTACTGCATTAAAACAGAGAACAGGCATGCTGTAGGGTATTTGTTGTTTAGCCACTACTAAAAGTTCTGGATGGTGAAACCAATCTGCCTTAAGATTATTTTGCATAACTGACCCATTTATAATCAGAGAACATTTAATGCCCATCTTATTGCTGAAATGCACCAAGCATTCACACCACAGCAGTTACAGTTAGGTTGTGACTAAGACAGTTATTCTTTTGAGTTATTAAAAATATTTCTAATGCATGGACAGATCTCTTCAATTTTCCTCAAGGCTACAGCTGGAAATTAGATGAACAGACTAAGGCAACTAAGAGGGAAGTCTGCTTAGAAAAAGGAGCTCACTGATCACAAGACACTATGACATTTCAGGAATTCAAGATATGAGATAAAATTTACTGACTGTTCCTCATTCTGATAGAGGCAAAAAAATTACAAAGGCAGGCTTGGTAGAAAAGATTAAACAGTGACATAGATAAATTTATGAACAAAAGATCAGTTCTGTTGACCACAGAAGATTAAAAAAAGAAAATACATTTACAGTATTAGCATATGTAGGGCCTGACGTGAATCTAAGCAAGAGAAGAAAGTATCACTGAAGATAACAGGGAAGATGGATCCTTCATTTAAGTGTATCATAACTGTGTGGACTCTCATACCAAACTTCTACAAAACTCGGTGTTGACAAAGAACAGTGTTTGCCTGGGCTGTGGTTTCAGATGATGAAGTCTGAACAATGAATGCGTAAGTGTAGATCAATGTCATCCAACAATCACATTTCCTGAAAATAAATGGTAGCCATTGACATGACAGCTTAGATCTCAAACACATCACGGCCGCTTCAGTTGCAGCGGCAGGTAGAGGGAAACACAAGTCTCTCTCTTCCAGGGTTGGTTTATTTCACTGAAGCCACAGCCCTTACAGAGCAACTGCAATTTAAAGCACTTATAACATCACTAGAAGTGAGATGAAAGCAGATCCAGCTTCACTGGTGAAAATTTCCCAGTACAATATGATGTATCTCAAAACAAAAGAAAATTTCAAAGCATTTGGAAGGGCGGAAGGTCTACTTCCCTTGCTATGTCCTAGACACCCACATAGACTGGGTGTCTAGAGAAAGGAAGACACAAGTGACATGTGCCAAAATTGTTCATTGCTCAGCTGGAAACCAGAACCCTCTGACTGCAAAAGCATGTGAGGCCATTTCCACAGCTGTTCATGCAGCCCAAATGGAAGCACCTCTAGGTTTTCCTAATAGTCTCTGCCAGTATGGGCTTTTTTGGAATTTGAGATATTTGAGCACTGATAAAGATGTGATGTATAATCAACAATTAAAACCTTAGGGGTTTAAGATTTACAATGACTTTACAATCTGTCTCTCCAAATATATAGACCCCAGATCACTATTCCCTTAGACGAATAGTCAAATTTCCCAAATTTCAGGTGAAATTTTGCTGCAGGGTCTGCTTCAGGCACTAAAGAAATCTGTATGTCAAATTGCTTGAATGTACTGTGTTTTGAGCTCATTAAATCTCTCTTTGGGGTGAAATTCTTACCACCTCATGTGAAAACTTCTCTAAATAGTACCAAATTATTGTTTTCTATAATCATTAGGTAAAGAGACAGATCTATGACTTGGTTTACCGATACAAGAATTCCATTCTACTGTTGGCAAAATGTTGCTGGTTATTTGTACATTGAAACATACCTCACACACCAGAGCAAGTTGTTAAAGACCCCCTAAGGAAGCATGCACCCTTTAATTCACTGCTGGCACATTTGCCTACAGATATCAGACACTCTGTGACATACAAGCTCATTGGAAAAGAAGTGAGTAACAACCACAACAGTAGTCTGAATTCAATTCACCAATCCCATTGCATCTTGCATATAAAAAGTTATGCCAGTGCTCAGCTGGAATGAAACTGGTGAATCTACAAATTCTTCCTTATTTTAAACAATGGTTGTGAAGCAGAATTATTTAGGATTATTCAAATAGTTCATATCCAGATGAATATTTTAAAAAGAAAAGGAGGAAAGTGATTTTTCAGAAAAAAAACAAACACAAAACAACAAAATTATCATGCAGGTGAAATACTTTCCATCAGGATAATGACGTTCATTATCCTAATGATGATTTGCAACAACTCTGAAACAAAATTAATATATTCCTTTTAGAGTTCTAACAAAATCTAGACCAACCTGTCTCTTTTGATACCTGAAGCCTTTTGTCATTACAAAATGCCCCTTGACCTCTTCTACCAGTGTATAATCGTTCTTCAGTGCAGTGGTAAATTACACCAAATTCAAGCTTTAAGATTTTGAAAAGGAAAGAAATGAATGCAACTCAAATTACTCATCATAAATATAAACAACTACTAATGGCAAAAAGATCAGCAATATTTTAACTGGTACACATAATAAAGATTACACTGATGCTAAAAAACTGGAATAATTTTACTATTACTGTGATATTGAGATATAGGTAATATAAAATTCAGTTTATAGAGAGAAGATAATGCAATGTGTTCCTGATCCTCTAAATTCTTACTCACAGTTTGTTTCTGTTCACATTAGAATGGAGGATTAAACACTGGGTTGTTTTCAATTGCAATTGAATTGTTTTTACTGAAAATAAGCAAGACCTCTGTGACAAGACTCTGAATGCTTTGCTTTCACTGGTGAGCAGCTACTCCTTGAAGCAACCCCACTGACCTTGGCTGGAACACAGAGTTTTGCAGCCTCAGGACCAGTCAGGCATCCCAACCCAGGAGTCATGGCACTCTTTATTAACAGTGGATGCTTTTGTAGGCACCTCAGCTTTCGTGGTGCATTGAATTTGCCTGCCTTTTCAATCAAAGCAGTTCACTCCAGTCACTTCTTCAAATCTTTCTCTGCAAAATCCTTTTGTGAGGATCTCTTGAAGTCACAGGACTCCAAGAGAAGGAGTTTGGACAGAAATACCCTCAATGAAGGTTAAGAATGTGCAACACTGGAAATTTTGTGGGAGATTCTGTCTACCAATGAAAAGAGGGTCAGAATTAGACCCTTGGTGTTTAAAACTTCTATTACTTTAGTAGGCTCCACCAAAAGACTTTAAAGCACTTTAAAAAGTTCAAGGGTCAGCTCTGAAAATCACTCCTAGATCAGCAATATTAGCATTATTTATTTTAGGGGTACACAAAAACTAAGTGACTTGACCGAGGTGTCAGAAGTTGGCCACAAGGTCAACTAAACTGAACATCTCAGATGTTCTGGACTTCAAAATCTTTCCCTGCTGCACTCGGTGTTCATCTGAGACAATTCAAAGGGAATAGATTGTCCTGGCCCCTACCCTGAAGTCCCATGTAAACCAAGGGTTTGTTTTTTTTGTTTTTTTTTTTTTTGAGGAACACACTATTAAAAGACTCTTTCCCTAAAGACATCTGCAGGAATTTCTTAAAGGCTTATAATCAGGTCAGTTCCTTTGTGTGTACTTTGGCTCTTTTTCAATTTGCTCTTTTTTCTGCTTGCCCTATTTGTTTAACTGAGGGAGATTTCACATCATTCTTTACTTTTGTTTCAGCTTTGTTTAGTTTACATAACCCAAAATATGCAGCATCAAAATCATGATGGTGTTCTAGAAAACATAAATATTAGAGAAAGCTGTCTGGTAATAAAATGTAGTGTTCAAAAGGACACTTTGGCAATGAATAAATTTCAGAAAAGCATGGAAGTGTTTCTCGGCAGTTTCCGTGCTTGAAAAGTCTAGCCAGAGAAGTACACACTTTATTCTGTTTAAATCAGTAGGAGGTATACTAGCACATCTGAAAACTTGGTTGTTACTGCACAGAATTCTTGCTGCCTTTGCTTAAAGCTGTACGTATATTTAAGATTGTGGAATTAGACTGAAATAGGCACATTCATTGGCAATTAGAATAACTAGTTATTTCAGAGATGTATATCAAATTGTAAACCAGCAACATCTAGAGAAGAGGCACTAGCACAGATGAGTATAGCTAAGAAACTCAAACTGGCACATTGGAAGGCTAGGTACCTTCCCACCCTCACCATAATCAAGCTCTCTTGTGCTAAATATAACTATTTTACTATGTTAAGAAAAAATACAAGTGCAGATTGAACAAACTAGGCCCATAATTTTTCACTCTTCACAAAATCAGTTTTACATTGACTCATAGCAGGAGTTAGCTTTCACAGATACTGCTAGCAGGAAAGAGGCAATTAATAGTAACACAGGAACACTGCGATATATCTTTAAATTATGAAGAGGCAGCACTAAATTGAACTTATTATGGTTTTGTCTAACTAAACCTTGCTCACATCAGTACTTCCATTTTCTCCAGATAAATTCCGTAATACTTATAATAATTCTCTTTTAATTGCCAGTTTGCATAAGTAAGTTTTGCGGGATTATGATTTTAGATGAGTATGATTAAATGCATTTAAAAAGCATAGGAAAACCTGAGTAGTGACTGATTTTTTTTTTTAATTATTACTTAAAGTTCCCACATGGTTTTGAGACTTTTAGCCAACTCTCACGTGCCCATCTTAAAGAACATACTTCATACCTCTTTGTTAACAGCAAATCCAATGCTCACTGCCACTGTTGGAAATCTGTGAAAAATAAGAAATGAAGTAGTACTGATAAAAAACTTTTCAACTTACTCCTCATCAACCCCCTTAGGCAAAACCCCACACGGAGCTCTGTGAGTTTACTTGTCAAAATGCACTTGACATTATACTATTTCTCCTTTGTCATCCTCTTTAACTTCGTCAATTCCTTTTAAAATGTAAGTTAATATTGGAGAAGGGAAGAAACAAACTCAGGAAGACATCACAATTTTTACACTGAACATGCAGTATATTTTGGGGCTGTTTTTGCTTTAGTGTAATCGAATTATCCAGTATAAAACCACTAATGTTATAACAAGTCATTGCTTTTAGGAGCACATTTTGTTCAAGCTATGCATCTGCGATAGCAATTAAGTAGCACGGAGATAACTCGCTGCTGACACCAACATAAAAAGAAACCAGTTCCTCTATGCTCTCCTTTTTCAAAGTGATGATCACGTATTTAATTTGGTCCTTTTGACAACTGTATAATTATTAAATTTTAAACAATGAAATAAATGCATTTCTTAGAAACGCATTTCAAAATGCACTTTTAAAGTCCAGAAAATATTGCTAGAAAGAGGAAATTTCACTTAATCGCACAAAACATCATTAAATCTCCTAACTGTTGCAGCGCTGAGCCCTAGGTCTGGTTTTGCGGAGGCTCTTTAGGAATTTAACCGCGGTATCTGCGCCCAGCTCAGTTTGCGGCGCTGCTCTACGCGCGGGGCAGCGCTTGCGCTCCGCAGGAAGAACGAAGCGCCCGCGCCCGAGGGGCAGCACGCAGCACTCCGAGAGGGAATGCACGAAAGCCGCGCCGGGCGCCGGGCCAGGCGCCCTCACAGCGCAGCCTTGTTCCTGCGGCGCCGCTGCGGCCCCTGCACGTTAACCTGCGGTGCCTGCGAGCGAGCCAAGAGCCGCCGGGGGCCGGGGGCCGCCGAGGGCCGCCGAGGGCCGGGGGCCGCCGGGGGCCGCCGAGGGCCGGGGGCCGCCGGGGGCCGCCGGGGGCCGCCGAGGGCCGCCGAGGGCCGGGAGCCGCCGGGGGCCGGGAGCCGGGAGCCGGCACCAACTCCAGCCCAACCGCAGATAGCAGCACGAACGCGGCCTCCCCGACACGCACCGCG